>NC_091950.1:307007056-307316431 GCF_031021105.1 Erythrolamprus reginae | reverse complement strand
TAGCCACTTCTGTAGTCATGGCAGCATTGAAACAACTTTGGTGCTCTCCAGAAGGCTTCCTATTGGCGTTAATCACCACTTGGAAGTCCTTACGGCCCTTAGGAACTCACTCAACAGTAGCCTTAAGTTCTAGAATATATTTGTGTTCACATGGTGACTTCTGACATTGGTTAACCAGTTCTGGATTAACGTCCAGGTAGATTCCACAAGGGATGTCCAGCTCATTGTCATCATCACCATGGTTATTTGGAGAAATGAAGGGTGCTGCCCCACCACAATACTCTCTATCCTGTGGTAGACCTGCCCATGCACTTTAAATATTGGCATAAAATTTCCTTCTTTCACCTGTATGGCTCCAAAATATGTCATTTCGAATTGTTGTATTTTGTATTTCTGGCAGCAGAAAGAAAGTAGTCTGCCACTGATGGGTGAAAAGTCTGTGTAAGGATTCAGGGAGGGCTCAAGGGGAGGGAGGTGGACTTTACCGCCCCGGCAGCACATCTCCGGAGTCTCATCCTGCCACTTCAGGGTGTGGCACCAGGTACCGGGTAACCAAGGTCCGAGATCAACAACCTTGTGCTTGGAGTAATCAATCTGAGTTCATATTTAAAACCAGACAAATACTTATTGGTTCCAGGCATTGATCTGATTTGTGATATCTTTTCATAGCTGTAGCTGCCTGATTAACATAGGGGTTATACTTTTTTACAGTCTCTTTATAGACTTCGGGATGATTTAACAATACTTTTTGCACCTTGTGTTTTCCTAATTGCATCTGTAAATCTTTTCCTGCATTTCCCTTTAACTGGGTTACAGTAGAAGGAACATCTTCGTCTGAACTGAGAAGGTCAGTGTAAGAAAGTGATTTGGGGCACTATGTAGGAGAAATTCAGTTCACAATCCATTGGCTAGTAGTGGTCAGTGATTGAAACTCATAAGAGAATATTTTTCTTGCTGCCTTGAGTTCAGAAGCAGTTCCATAGGTGGAAGATGTAAACATTTTGGTGAGGTAGCAACATTTAGTACTGTAAGGACCCCCAGCCGACTCCTAAGTGAAGGAGTGGAACGTCTGCTAGTTTAAACTGACGTAATGGAATGTGAGGCAACTGGCAGTTGGAACAGTTCTTTTCAGGTGGGGAGAGGGAGTAGAACATCTAATTCCCTAACATCAGAGTGTTTTAACATACAGTATATGAATAGTGAGCACCTAGAAGCCAAGAGGAATGTACATACAAAATTTCAAGTTTGTAGGCTTTACTGTTCTGGAGCTTTCATGATGAGTGGATGGATTTTGTTTTTATATATAGATAGACAGATATAGTGATGACAGCAGCAAAATTTTTAAGCAGCATAATAAAGAGCCTGGCTATCTCTTGTGCATAGCCTATGTGTAATATACATATAATGAGTATCATTATATTACTTAATTATCATAGTTATTTAAACATTAAGTCTGCAATCTGATAGACTCGATAATATTCATAGTAATGAGCAGAAGCTATAGTACTGCTTCGGGGCTAGATATATTTTAATAAATCTGCAAGCACCATTAGGATTTTTCTTCCTTCCAGGCTGTTGTCTTTTTCTTTATACAGTATATTATATGTTACACACACACACACACACACACACACACACACACAAATATATTCGTAAAAAAATTCCCCATCCTGGTCCACAAAACCAAAGGTTAAGAACTCTGCTCTACATGGTATTCCTTCTTCCAATTTTATCCTCACTAAAGAACATTGAAAGTTAGGCTAAGAAACATAGGGCCCACCATTGACCACTGACATTCTGTGGTTTAATGTGGACTTGAATCTAATCTCCAGTATAATCCAATCTTGAAGCAGGGACATCTATCTACATCTAGTTGACATCTATCAACTACTACATTATCACCAATGTAGTAGTTAGATAGATTAGTGCAAGCTATTGGTAAGCGTTAATTTTAGCATTTAAACAAGAGCTGGTTATAGTGGACAATTGGTGAAGATTAAAATGGGACAACTAGGGAGTATAAGACTTGCAATTCAAAGTTTACTATGATATAATTGGTCAGACTATATTATTTTTCTTTTCCATTAATCCGCATTATCATTTTTTTCATTTATTGTGTTTTATATGTATTGGGACTCTATTGCTAATTCTGGTCTATTTTTTTAAGCTGGTGCATTCTTTCTAGGAATGCACATTTAATCAGATCAATTTCTTAAAATCCTTTTCACTAAATAATATGTCCTTATTTGGACAACATTTCTAATGCAAGCAATTACCGTATGTTGTGGAGAGACATGCTATCTAAAGAAAGGCTCTATTTTTTTCCACAGTGGAGAAACGTTTAAAAATAAATGCCTGCTGTAACATATCCAAACTCAAACAAATATGCATTTCCTTTAGAAAAGTTGTTTATATGCATATGCAAATTTAATTGCTTAATTAATTAGGTAAGAGTTAATCAGCTAACAGCTGTAATTCCTTTCCAGGTAGCTTTTGAAGTTTACATATGAAAGAAAGTCCATGGTAAGGCATCAGATGATTAGTCTCCTGTGCTTGAATAAACATTTTTTGTTTCTTTACTGAGGAAATAAGCTTGTGTTCGTGAAGGCCACATTTATTTTAAGGTCTGAGAGGGAAGAGGGAAGTGTTGCTAATACAGATGATTCCTTTAAGTTTGCAAGCTTTAAGTGCTGTTCCTGGGGAGTATGTCCCACTGTACACAAGGAGCAGTTAAATGTAATATTGTATTGTATTGTACAATACAGGAATTAGTATAAGGACAGACTAGATGGACCATGAGGTCTTTTTCTGCCATCATGTTTCTATGTTTCTAATCCTTCAGTCCTACAATCCAATTCATAGAGTGTAGGCCAGTGATGGCAAGGCATGCGGAGTCATATCTGCTGGCACGCGAGCGTTGCCCTAGCTGAGCTCCAATGTGCATGTGTGTGCTGGCTATCTGATTTTTGGCTTGCACAGAGGCTCTGGGAGGGTGTTTTTGGCTTCCAGAGGACCTCTGGGGGGGGGGGGATGGAGGAGGAGGCTGTTTTTACCCTCCCCCCCAGCTGCAGGAAAGCCTTTGGAGCCTGGGGAGAGTGAAATACGAGCCTACTGGGCCCACCAGAAGATGGAAAACAGGCCATTTCCTGTCTCCAGAGGGCCTCCAGGGGGTGGGGAAAGCTGTTTGCTCCCTCCCCAGGCATTGGATAATGGGTGTGTGCACTCGCACATACATGATAGTGTGTGCACAAGCTCTTTTGGCATCCAAGGGAAAAAAGGTTCGCCATCATTGGTCTAGGTCTATTTTTTTTTTGCCAACATATCTTTGTCCCACGAAACTGCTTCCTCTTATATTATATTCTCCTTATTATTTATTTATTTATTAATCTAATTTATATGATGCTCAACTCCCAAAGGACTCTGGGTGGCTAACTCCCGGAATTAGATCCCTCAATCAGATAGCAACTTTGATATTTATTTGTTTGTTTGTTTTTTGTGTCACACATGAATAAGATAGTAGATATAAGTACAGTGGTACCTCGACTTAAGAACTTAATTCATTCCATGGCCAGGTTCTTAAGTAGAAAAGTTTGTAAGTAGAAGCAATTTTTCCCATAGGAATCAATGTAAAAGCAAATAATGCATGTAAATCCATTAGGAAAGAAATAAAAGCTTGGAATTTGGGTGGGAGGAGGAGGAAGAAGAAGAGGTGAAGGGAGCATTTTTTTTCTCTGGGCGCTGGCAGCGGTTTATTCCCTCTCCAAGCGCCCAGAGAAAGGAAAATGCGTTGTTCGCTCTGGACTGCCAAAGCCTCCTTAAGCACTACTGAAAGGCTCCTCTGGCAGCCCAGAAAAGCCCGAGATGGCCGGCATTAAAGGGGGAATGGCAGGAAACTAGCTGGGCCTTCGTGCTGCTCTCAAATTTCCTGGGAAATTTTTCCGGGCTCGGGTTCTTAAGTAGAAAACAGTTCCTAAGAAGAGGCAAAAAAAATCTTGAACACCCGATTCTTATCTAGAAAAGTTCTTAAGTAGAGGTGTTCTTAAGTCAAGGTACCATTCTACAAACATGTTTAGGAATACATAAAATGGATATAAATAAATGGGGACATTAGGACAGGGATGGTAGGCACAATGGTTCAGTTATGTATGCCCCTTACAGACTGCTTAGAAATGGGATGAGGTCAATATAAATATCATAAATAAGTTACTATTGCATCTGTTAGCATCTAATAGACCATACAGTCATTTTATTTATTATATCAGCTCTTCCAAATGGTGGTACATTAATTGCATATAATTATTCTGCTTGTGTTCAGTTTACATTTTATGGCATATTTTTGGTTGATAATGCTATCTCTCAGCCTTCAATCCCCTCTGTGTTTTCTTAACTCAATTCCCATCTTGCTTGGGTTTATGTAACTGTATTTATTCATTATAATATCACTCATCCTCGTCTTCCTCTTCAACTTCTTTTATAAGTTGTTTCTAAGATTAGAAGACTGATTTTTTTGATCCAACTGATTTTTCTGTGCCATCTATAAAAATGGCCTCTTCATATTGAAATAAAGGCACTGTATTATTATATCCTTTTGGTTAATTTTGCATTGATTAAAAGTTTTTATTTCTTTAACTGATTGATTTTTAAAATTCTAATAACTTTGGTCCACACTGAAATCATGTTTGTACCTGGTTGCAGTGATTTTCTTGTTTATTTCTATTATTAAATAACAAAACAAAAGGAAGCTTTTATAAGAATACATATCCTTCATATTCAGTTAGGTTTATATATAAATCATACCAGTGAAGGGCTCCCAAAATTTTTACTATCACACTGTGGGCATGGCTTATGCAGGACACCCTGCATTTTCTTTCAACATCTTTCATTGCAAATTGGGTGCTCTGGGATGGAGCTCCATTTTCGCTATCCCACTGCGTTCCCTTCCATCCGGCCAGTAGCCCACTTCTGAACCATACCATATTATAGAATTATTTTTTTATATTTAAATTAATTTAGCTGCTTCATAACTTGGATTATATATAGAGATAAGCATAAACAGTGTTCATGTCTAAACAGTTCCCCCAAGAAAAAAACAGGGAGAAAATATTGTGTTCAAATCAAGAACTTTATAAATTCTGGTGTAACTGACCTATATAAAGGATCTTGGGATCTGTTAATAAAAACTATTGTGCAATTATAAAATTATGCAACGTTCATTTCTTTGTCCTCTTGTTGGTGTCCACATTGGACATGTAATTCAAAAGAGCATCATCATCTACAATAACTAAGGAGATTTTCAGAGTAAAATAAAAGTTTTAAATCTATGCAAATAATGTTTATAATTTTCCTTGGAATAGATGCAAGAAACATTACAATTCCTTATTCTGTATCTCCCTATATTCTTTAATATCTAACAGTATAAACTAACAAGCATCTATAACTTATAGTTGTGAACTTATTATATTGTAGACATTCTTCTAAATCTATAAGCTTTTTGAATAATAGCATCACTCATATAGTGATGTCTCAAAGTGTTTGATTTCAATTATTTCCCTTTTTTGAATTTTGGCAAATAATATTTATGTTGCAAAACTTCAAGTCGCACCATCACTATATGATTCAATCAAATTACTATGCTTCTCACTTAACCCGTATTGTCTAGGAAAGAAGATATTTTCTATTTTTTCCTTATGAGGTTTCTCACATATCAATAATCTATCATAAGATTGTGAGCTATTACAACCCACACTACTCTGGCAACTACAGTAAAAACAAGACAAAATGTACACTTTTTGAAAGAACTGGACCTTCAAATGGGTGAAATATGCCTATTTTAAAACAGCTACTCAGGAAAAATTTCAAGAGGACAAATCATGCATTTATAGATATGAGACAGAAATTACACAATGTAAAGTTAAAACCTTTTTTTCAGGAAAGGGAGTCCTTTAAAAAATCAAGGGAAGAAATTTCTCAATAAACTTCTAAAATGTTGTTATAAATTTATGAAAATCCTTTTCTCAATGTCTGATATATGGCATGGATGATCACTAGCAAAATGTTTTAAATATTTATTTATTAATCAGATTTGTATGCCGCCCCTCTCTGCAGACTCGGGGCGGCTCACAGCAATAATAATACAATGTAAACAAATCTAATATTGAAGTTAATTTAAAACCCCAATTTAAAAACCAATCATACATACTAACATACCATGCATAAATTTTATAAGCCTAGGGGGAGGGAAAGTCTCAATTCCCCTATGCCTGACGACAGAGGTGGGTTTTAAGGAGCTTACGAAAGGCAAGGAGGGTGGGGGCAACTCTGATATCTGGGGGGAGTTGGTTCCAAAGGGTCGGGGCCGCCACAGAGAAGGCTCTTCCCCTGGGTCCCACCAAATGACATTGTTTGGTTGACGGGACCCGGAGAAGGCCATCTCTGTGGGACCTAATTGGTCGCTGTGATTCGTGCGGCAGAAGGCGGTCCCGGAGATATTCTGGTCCGGTGCCATGAAGGGTTTTATAGGTCATAACCAACACTTTGAATTGTGACCAGAAACTGATCGGTAACCAATGCAGACTGCGGAGTGTTGGTTTGACATGAATGTATTTAGGGAAGCCCATGATAGCTCTCGCAGCTGCATTCTGCACGATCTGAAGTTTCCGAACAAATATATTGATTTTACTGCAAATATTCAGCTTTTGTACATCCCACCTATCTAAACCTAGTACTATTTTTGAATAGTGCTATTTCTTGCAAATATTGTTGAAATATTCTAGGTATA
Source organism: Erythrolamprus reginae (assembly GCF_031021105.1). Classification (NCBI taxonomy): domain Eukaryota; kingdom Metazoa; phylum Chordata; class Lepidosauria; order Squamata; family Dipsadidae; genus Erythrolamprus; species Erythrolamprus reginae. Next base: position 307,309,653 of record NC_091950.1, on the reverse strand, counting down.
TATCCCTTCCTGTGTAAGATTATTGCTTCTGTGCATCATTAGAATAAAACTGATTTTTATATCTTGACAGCCTAAAATGGCATCAGTTTTGACTGAGATCAATTAATATTAATAGTCATTTCTGGTGAGATAGATGTACAATTCAATTCATTGTATTAATTCTGGTATAAAAAACAGTACCAGTGTCAACAGATCAACTGTGAACAAGATTATTCAATATTCCCTGCCAGTATGATTTAAACCAAGAATGTCACTATTATGTGTAATCTCACTTGCTAATATTCTAAGCATAAAACATTAATGGAGAAAGGAGATGGCTTTAAAACGAAAAGGGTTTCAATAAAATCCCATTGGTCTTGATACTGGTCTTAAATTGACTTAAAAAGTGTCAAAGAAAACATCTTGAAAGAATGAAAAACAGATACTGCCAATTAATTTTATCGAAGTGTTTCTGTGCACACAATGAAATTATTACAAGAGTTTTCACCTTGGTATAATGCAATGCTACAAAAATATATAGCAAGGAAGAATTGCTGCGACTATAAAATAGACAAAGCAATAGAAAATGAAGAACCTAAAGCAGGGGTAAATTTCAAAATTTCCCCCGGCTGGTTCTGTGGGTGTTGCTTGGTGGGTGTGGCAGGAGAAGGGCACTTTAAAATCTCCATTCCTATCTCACTCTAGGGCTAGCCAGAGGTGGTATCTGCTGGTTTGCTTTGAACCATTTAAAATTTCCACTGCCAGCTTTCCAGTATCTGTCAGAACTTGCTGAATTTCATCCCTGACCTAGTGATTAAAACTTTGATTTTAGAAAGTTACCAATTGACTAAAGGTCCAGATAAATTTGAAACGAGAGCTTGGAATTACCGTATTTTTCGCTCTATAAGACGCACCTGCTGATAAGACGCACCTAGATTTTAGAGGAGGAAAATAGAAAAAAAATATTTTGAGCCAAAAAGGGGAGAGGAAGAGAGGAAGGAGTGAAAGAAGGGAGTGAGGGAGGAAAGAAGGGAGGAAGGAAAAGGAAAGCAAGAAATGGAGGGAGGAAAGGAAGGAAGGAAGGAAGGAAGGAAGGAAGGAAGGAAAGAAAGAAAGAAAGAAAGAAAGGGGGAAGGAACAGGAACAGAGGAAGGAAGCAAGGAAACTTATGAAAGGGGAGAGTAAGAGAGGAAGGACTGAAGGGAGGGAGGGAAGAAGGTAGGAAGGAGAAAGAAAAGAAGAAATAGAGGAAGGGAAGGTAAAAGAGAGAAAGAAAAAGAGCAAGAAAGAAAGAAAGAAAGAGAGAAAGAAAGAAAATGAAAGAGAAATAAAAATAGAGAGGGGGAATGAAAGAAATGGAAGGAGGGAAGGAAGGAGAGAAAGCAAGAGAAAGAAAGAAAGCAAGAGAAAGAAAAAAGAATGAAAGAGCAAGAGAGCAAGAGAGAAAAAGAAAGAAAGAAAGAAAGAAATGCAACTTCAAAGAAAGGCTCACTGAGCATCTCTCACTCTCTCTCTCTTTCTATCCCTCTTTCTTTCTTTCTTTCTTTCTTTCTTTCTCTTCCTTTCTCTCTCTCCTCTCTCTCCCTCCCTCTCTCTTTCTCTCCCCCCTCTCTCCCCCTTTCCCTCTCTCTTTCTCTCTCTCCCTCTCTTGCTATCTCTCCCCCCTCTCCCTCTCTCTTTCTCTCCCCCCTTTCCCTCTCTCTTTCTCTCTCTCCCTCTCTTGCTATCTCTCCCCCCTCTCCCACTCTCTTTTTCCCTCTCCCTCTCTTTCTCTCTCTCCCCCTCTCTCTTTCTCTCTCTCCCCCCTTTCTCTCACTCTCTCTTTCTCACTATCTTGCTGTCTGTTGCTCTCACTCACTCTCGTTCTCTCTCCGTTCTTCTCAGCGGTGACGCGTGCACGCCCTGCCCGCCTCACCTTTGCCGAGAGCACTTTGGTCCTGGGCTCTCAGCAAGGGGATTGTAGGAGAGGCGGGGCCGGCGGCAAAGGTGATATTCAATGTCGGGGGTGCACGGGCGGTTGCACGCGCTCCCTATCTCCCTGCTAGCCCACTTGGAATATTCAAAATAAGAAAAACCTTCACCGGCAAAGGCTTTCCTTATTTTGAATATTCCGAGTGGGCTAGCAGGGAGATAGGGAGCGCGCGCAACCGCCCATGCGCCCCCGACATTGAATATCGCCTTCGCCGGCCTCCGCTGAGAAAAGCCTTTGCCGGCATTTCCTCTCGGCGTCAAGGAGGCGCAGCGACGGGCGGAGAGAGGGAAGGGGGGGCAGCGGCGTCCCTCCTGGCCTTGGCGGGCCGCCCGACCCTCCCCACCTCCTGCAAACGCGGCGGGTGGCGAGGAGAGAGCGAGGAGCCGGTTCCGGCGGGCGCGGGGCTTGGCTGGCTGGCTGGCGGAGCACCGCTGGTGGTGCGGAGGGAGACCCTCCTCCGGGAGGGAGGGGGCCAGGCAGCAGCTAGCCAGCCAGCCGGCGGGATGGCGCTTCCGAGTTCGCAGCCTCCCCCCCCTCCCTGCCTGCATCTTCGCTCCATAAGACGGGGCTGATTTTTCATCCTACTTTGGGAGGACAAAAACTGCGTCTTATGGAGCGAAAAATACGGTAATTATAAAGAATTGTTCCTGTGGGAAAAATATGTTTGTTTGAATTCTTAAAAAATATGTTATGTTTGAATTCTTAAAAAACAAGATAAGACCAAACATTGGACACTAGAGAGAACTACTATACAGTGGTCCCTCGATTTTCGCGGGTTCGAACTTCGCGAAACGGCTATACCACGGTTTTTCAAAAATATTAATTAAAAAATACTTTGCTGTTTTTTCCCCTATACCACGATTTTTCCCACCCGATGACATCACACGTCATCGCCAAACTTTCATCCGCCTTTAATAATTTTTTTTTAATAAACTTTAATAAACATGGTGAGTAATAATCTAAATGGTTGCTAAGGGAATGAGAAATTGCAGTTTAGGGGTTTAAAGTGTTAAGGGAAAGCTTGTGATACTGTTCATAGCCCAAAATACTGTATTTACTTCCGCATCTCTACTTCGCGGAAATTCAACTTTCGTGAGTGGTTTCGGAATGCATCCCCCGCGAAAATCGAGGGAACACTGTAGAATGAACTAAAGATTACAAGGAGAAGATTAAAGGAGAACATTCAAACACAATGGCAGAAAAGTTGAAGGATATTTTTGAACAATGGATCCAGATATCAATTTTAAGAGTGTCAGCCTCTATAGACAGATTCTGTTCAAAAGATGTTATCAGAGTGGAGGAGGTTTTACCAGACGTGACTGAGATTCATCTGAAAGTGGATTGAAAAATGACAGCTTCAATTCTTAGAATTTGGGGAGTTATAGTACTTCAGTCTTAAAGTTGTCAAGTTTGGAGACGCCTGGGCAAAAAGAATGTTATGAAAAAAGACCCCACATTGGATATTAAAACAAAATTTGAATCATTATGGCTGATGTCATAATAATTAAAAAGAATATACAAATAAGAAACTCTGATATTAGATTGTTTCCTATATTATATTTAGGAAAGAACTTATTTGAAGGCATTTAAGAGAAGAAACAAACAGAAAGAGAAAAGAAATTAAACTGTAGGACATTTTGAAGAAATGAAAAATAAAAATTATACAAATACTGCACAGAAATATAAAGTTGGTTTATTTGATCAAAGTTAAAACAGTTATGTTACTTCTGGTAACCCTAAATGGATTTTTGCTGACCAGGCTTGGTTTAATGAGATAGGAGATGGGATATAGGAAGAAGAGAACATTTGTTATATTTTAAGGGAAGAGGATAAATTATTAAAATTGCTTATACTTATTGCAATTAAGGAGGTGAGTCCTTTATATATATTTATTTTATTTTTCTTTTCTATATTATTCTTCTTTATTTTTTATTTCTCCACTGTTTCCTTTCTTATTTATTTTATTTATTGGATTTGTATGCTGCCCCTCTCCACAGACTCAGGGCGGCTAACAACAATGATAAAAAACAACATGTAACAATCCAATTTAATAAAACAACTAAAAACCCTTATTATAAAAAACCAAACATACACACAAACATACCATACATAACTTGTAAGGGGAAGGAATATCCTAACTCCCCCATTCCTGGTGACAAAGGTGGGTCTTGAGTAATTTGCAAAAGACAAGGAGGGTGGGGGCCATTCTAATCTCTGGGGGGAGTTGATTCCAGAGGGCCGGGGCTGCCACAGAGAAGGCTCTTCCCCTGGGGCCTGCCAAATGACATTGTTTGGTCGACTGGACCCGGAGAAGGCCAACTCTGTGGGACCTTATCGGCCGCTGGGATTCGTGCGGTAGAAGGCGGTTCCAGAGGTATTCTGGCCCAATGCCATGTAGGGCTTTAAAGGTCATTACCAACACTTTGAATTGTGACCGGAAACCAATCGGTAGCCAGAATCTTCAGTTTCTATTTTTTATTCTTTTAACTTTTTTTAGTTGTCTTATTTTTTCTCTTTAAATGTAATGTTTAATAAAATTGCTACTAAAAAAAAGGAGATGGCCATTTGTCTCCAACACTGAGCTCCATTGGATGGGCTAGAGAAAATTTGGCAAACTTACATGATTCTCCAAGTCTTCCCTGTAGTCATTGCAAGGCCAATGGGAATTCAGCATGGGTTTCAAAGAGAGCATCCCCATTTCCCCACAGAAATGGAAATGAATAAAATCGATAAAGGGATAGGGGAACGTTAATCCTTTTATCAACTATAAAAGGCTTCAGAGATCCTTTTTTTAAATTGCTATCACCATCAGCAAATAAGTAAGTAGCTGCTACTCCACTCGAAACAGAATACCCTACGAAACAAGACTCACTATCCTGGGTCTAGAAAGCTTAGAACTACGACGCCTAAAACACGATCTAAGTATTGCCCACAAGATCATATGCTGTTACCTTCTACCTGTCAATGACTACTTCAGCTTCAATCGCAACAACTCAAGAGCACGCAACAGATTCAAACTTAATATTAACCACTCCAAACTTGACTGTAAAAAATATGACTTCAGCAATTGAGTTGTCGAAGCATGGAACTCATTACCTGACTCAGTAGTAACAACCCCTAACCCCCAACATTTTCCCCTTACGACTATCCACGATTGACCTCTCCAGGTTCCTAAGAGGTCAGTAAAGGGCGTGCATAAGTGCACTAGTGTGCCTTCCGTCCCCTGTCCAATTGTCTCTCCATTATCTTTTCTTCCTTTCATATATCTTCTCTATTTTTTTATCTTTCTCCTATCCTTTTCTTTAGATATATTACTACTTGTCTATTCTCTTCAATGTGTATTGTGGATTGGACAAAATAAATACATAAATAAAATAAATAAATAATTTCACTAGGTCTCCACAATGGGGTTAGATTAGTTCTTTTCTTTTATGCTGTTTTGCCCTCCCTCCTAAGCATTTCTTCATTCTGCTTTGGTGCTAGAAACAGACAGTGACAGGCTTCTTGAAGTGAGCAGCTGTTCTCAAACAAAGCAGGTAGAAATGTAAGAAAAGCTGTCAAGCCCATAACAATAAGCCCATCATGACATAATTACAGTAAATCTCTAGAGTGGTCTTTATGCACAGAGCACCATATGTTTTCAGAAGAGGAAAGATGCCACAGTATGCTATAGTGGAATGTAAGCAGTTTCAAATAATTTTCCTATTTTTTTTTAAATCTGAGAAATTAGCATATAGGTTCATCAATTGTCAACACGGAGAAGGAGTCAATTAAGTCAGCTGGTATGTAATTTGTAGTTTAAAAAGTTGAAGGGTAAAAGTAGACAAAAAGAAATGACTGACAGATATGTACATATTCTCCTATACTGCTCATCTATTTAACTATTCCCCAAGAGTTGTACCATAGAAACATTTCTACTTCACAGTAATATTTTTTTCCTATTTATTGTTATAATTTTACAACAGCTGTTATGGGAGCAAATCCTTGTAATAATTTTTTTCCATTATAAATAAGATCATAGTGAGTAGGTCAGATACTCTCAAATCCTAGCTATCAGCTTTTTCATTTGTAAATATCATATTTCAAACATAACAAGAAATGTAAATGGAATCTATTTTTTATCATCACAGTTACCTTGTAAAGTCAGTTGAGATAGAATTATTTTAAAAGAATTAAGTAGGAGACTAGTTCATCCTGGTCTAAGTTCAAAAAGACTTCAGTGTCTCGATTTAAAAATAAAACCTCAATGAGTATTTCAAATAGCTATTAATTTCAGCTTACCCTCCATATTATACCATGCTTTCATACATTATTCCATCTAGCAACTATTGTACAGGAAAGCAACTTTAGTGAATGGGGATCCATATTTATATAGGAAATACAACAAAAAATTATATAAATACCAAAATAGATTGGCTTTAATAATTACATTTACTCTGTGTGCACAATTATTAGGCAAACTGTATTTTTGAGGATTACTTTTATTATTGAACAACTACAGTGTTCTTGGTCAATCATAAATGTTAATAAACTTCAAACTTGAATATTTAAACAAGTAAAAGTGAGGTTATGGCTTTCTTAAGAGAATATCTATGTGTGCACAATTATTGGGCAATTATTAGTGTGCACAATTATTATGCAGCTAAATGAAAAATGAAATTTTTCCCATCTGACTCATTTAGTTTCATCTGTTAAGGTGAGAATAATTTACAAATAAACATTTCTGACAATTCAAAAACCATACCAGTGACCAATATAGCCACCCTTCTTTTTAATAACAGTCATAAGACCTCCATTCATGGAGTCTGTCGGTTTCTTGATCTGTTGATGATCAACTTCGTGTGCAGCAACACAAAGCAAGAAAGGAAGCCACCCCACCAGCCAAAGACCTTGGCAGGTAGGATCTAGAACCCTGATTAGTTGCTTAGCCATAAGGTTAAACCTGACTTTGGCAGTGGTAGTGGTGGGGGACAAAAAAGTCTGATGTGTTTATGAAGGAAGCTAGTGGACAGCTGCTGTCCTTGTACATGGGGAAAGATTCAGATTGAAGTGGTTTTAATGGCTGCCTTATCCTGCATTCCTGTCCTGAGCAAGGGTACCTCCAACTTTCTGGGCCACTGCCACTTTTTTCCTGGCCTTCTTGTGCTTGCATGACACTGAAATGTCCACTGAATTGGTCGAGGCAGGCAGAATTCCCTTGGTACCATTTGTTGGGGGTCAGGGAAAAGGGAGGGTGTTGCCTTCTCTTTCTGCTCAAGATCCCCATGGACAATTGGTGGGCCACTGTGTGACACAGAATGCTAGAGTTGATGAGCTTTGGCCCGATTCAACATGGCTCTTCTTATGTTCTTATGAAACCCGTTTTCCCCTCAAGAATGACCTGGGTCAGGCCTCCAAAGACCTCCCCTATTCTGCTGGGACTACACAGACTTAATGTCTATTAAGTCATTAATAGTTTTATAGGTTTTATAAAACCTATAAAACCGTTAAGCAGTTAAAACTGCTTAATGACCGCAAATGGGAGTGCTGAGGTTGCAGTCATTGAATGAAACAATTATGTGGTATTTTGTTTATTAATCGTTTTGATCAATAATCAAGATTCCGGTCCCAATTTTAAGGTCCCAGTAAAGGACTACCTGTAGTCTGAGGAAACCTGGCTCATCAAGTAAAAAGACGGCGGTGCTCATTTTATTATTGGTACTTTTAAAGTATTTTGCTTTACTATAGAAATATTCTGCTTATAACTAAGAACAATGATTTAACCCCAGGACTACTGAAACAACCCGTCTTCCTTCCTCATAGTTATTACAGTAATTATAAATTAAGTGAATTTAAAATATGAAGTTGCACATTCTCTTTTCTTTAAGAATCGGCAAACAGATCTTTTTAAAATTCAGAATCATTTGTAAAGTAAAGCTTGACAGCAGCCACGGGAAAAAGAAGAGATAATATTCATGGCATATATAAGGATTCTGAATTCCCCAGCTGTGCATCTTCCTACATCTCATCCTCTCTATGTAGAGAAATTCTTTCACTTTCCAGAAAGAATTTTCATGGGATGCTGAGAAGGATGGGAGGAAAATCTTTTTTTTTTTTAATGACATTTCTATTCACACTATGTGTTGAGTAAACCTGAAGATGACCAATATTATCCGGTGAGGTTCATAGTTAAACTGGAATTAGGACACTGATTTCTACTATCCAAATTTTAATATCAAATCCACAACACATTCCTGGTTCCTACTGTACCTTTCTCATATAGATATGGTCTGAATTATTTAGTAAGAACATAAAAGACTGGCAAAATCTGTGGTATTGTTTGTGTTTAATATTTTCAGAAGGTATTTCATTAGAGCCCTAAGTTCCCATTTGGTATTACTTACTCTTACTTAGCCTGCAATTATGAAACCATTATTTACTTTCACTTATCAAAACTTTTTATTTCAAAAGGCCAGTTGGACTGCTCCTTAGTAAATGGTTTCCTAAGTGCATCTTAAATTTCCACAATTGTTGATCTATTGGTTGCTATCCATAAAACGTGCCCTTGGCTTTACTAAAACCTTCTCCCAGAAAAAATAATAAAGGCACAATAATTGATCTTGCTATCTATCATTTATATCCCAACCAAATACACAATACATGCACACTTAAGGAAAGTAAGACAGCTGCTAATTTTGTAACTTATGCAAGCTGTGCAAAATTGATTATACAGTACAGTGGTACCTCAAGATACGAACCCCTCGTCTTACGAACAACCCGAGATACGAACCCGGGGTTCAGAAAAATTTTGCCTCTTCTTACGAACTTTTTTCGTGTTACAAACGGCAAACCCGAACTTCCGGGTTTGGCATTCCGGAGGCTGCTGGGAAGCCCCGCAGCCCGGCTGTCACCTTTTAAAACAGCCAGGGGGCTTCCCAGTTGCCTCCCGGAGCCAAACCCGGAAGTTCGGGTTTGGCGTTCGGCTTGGAGAGGCTGCTGGGAAGCCACCCGGCTGTTTTAAAATGTGACAGCCGGGCTGCGGGGCTTCTCGGCGGCAGCGGCAGGTACGTAAGACGGAAAACGTTCAGGAGGCCGCTTTGGGTTTTTGGCTGGGAGGGAGGGCAGGAGGTCCGACGCTGGGGGAGGGAGTCAGGAAGGTCCTCCTGCTCCCCCCCATCAGCGAAAAACACAAAGACGGTCTGCCATCGCATGACAGGCAGGGCGGAGCAGCGTGGAGCAAAGGGAGTCTGAAACCGCCAGCAGCTTCAGTTTCCCATTGCTCCGCGGGCGGCGGCAGACCGCCTTTGTATTTTTGGCTGGGGGGGAAAGCAGGAGGCGCAGGATCAGGCCGGCGGCGGGCACGGGAGAGGCAGCAGGTCTGCATCCTGGGCGGGTGGGCGGGCCGCGGGCGAGGAGGCGCGACCGAGCGGGCCGGCTCAGGCTCTGGCTAGGACGGGGCGGGCAGCAGCTAGGCGCGGCAGCGAGGGTGCATCTGACTCGGGGCTTGTGGCGCCTGACGCAGCGGGGAACAACAGCGTGGGAGGCAGGAGAGGACCAGGCAACCGGAGCAGCGTTGCCGCTGCTCCCGACTTGGCTTCCCTGGCCGCCTTGGCTTCCCTGGCCGCCTGGCGCTGCAATCTTCCAATCTTCCCTTGGCGATCTTCTGATCTTCCCTGGCTTCCCTGGCCGCCTGGTGCTGCGATCAGAAGATCGCAGCGCCAGGCGGCCAGGGAAGTGGCCAGGGAAGCGGCCAGGGAAGCCAAGGGAACATCGGAAGATCGCAGCGCCAGGCGGCCAGGGAAGCCAAGGGAAGATCGCCAAGGAAAATGCCCAGCCCAGCCCCCCCCCCCCCGGAGAAGTTTTCCTGGAAGGAATGCCATCCACCACCGAGCTTTTCGTAATCTGTTTAATTTCCTTCACTCCCCCAACATTCCCCGCCTTGCCTCGCTTGACTGGCCAGAGGACATGACATTCACCGCCTCCCGTGCCTCCTTTGGCTTTGCGATTGGACGCGCCTCCCGCCGCTCTGCCCAATCGCAAAGCCAAAGGAGGCACGGGAGGCGGTGAATGTCATGTCCTCTGGCCAGTCAAGCGAGGCAAGGCGGGGAATGTTGGGGGAGTGAAGGAAATTTAAACAGATTACGAAAAGCTCGGTGGTGGATGGCATTCCTTCCAGGAAAACGCCCAGCCCAGCCCCCGTGACTGGCCAGAGGACATGACATTCACCGCCTCCCGTGCCTCCTTTGGCTTTGCGATTGGGCAGAGCGGCGGGAGGCGCGTCCATAGGCTTGGTCGGGTCGCCGCAGCACCCTCCCTTCGCCAACCCTTTGGCGGTCACCGGTGGGCTTAGGGTGCCTCGGCACCGACTTCGCTGCCCCTTCCCGAGCCCAGCCCCGTGACATTCGCTTTCCTCCCGCCCGCAGCCGAGACTGATCGTGGGCTCCTTCGCAACCTCGGAGAGCTTCCAGGGCATGAAAGCTCACGAAAACCAGGAAGCTCTCCGAGGTTGCGAAGGAGCCCACGATCAGTCAACTGCGGGCGGGAGGAAAGCAAATGCCAAGGGGCTGGGCTGGGCTCCCCCCTCGGCTCCCCCCCTTACCAGCCCCGCCGCGGAAGGCTCCATTCTGTTCCCTGCCGGCCCGATTGAGCGGCCGGCGGTCTCCATTCAGGGAACAGAATGGAGCCTTCCGCGGCGGGGCTGGTAAGGGGGGGAGCCGAGGGGGGAGCCGAGCCCAGCCCCGTGGCATTCGCTTTCCTCCCGCCCGCAGCCGACTGATCGTGGGCTCCTTCGCAACCTCGGAGAGCTTCCTGGTTTTCGTGAGCTTTCATGCCCTGGAAGCTCTCCGAGGTTGCGAAGGAGCCCACGATCAGTCGGCTGCGGATGGGAGGAAGGCGAATCCCCCGTGGGCTCCGTTACATCTTCCGCTGCCAGCCAGGCCATGCTGGCGGCAGCGGAACAATCGCCTTCCTCCCGCCTGCAGCCGACTGACCGTGGGCTCCTTCCCGAGCTCCCTTCCTGAGCCTCCCGTTCTCTCTCCCCCCCCTCGCCCCTTCGCCTCCCTGTGTTCCTAGGAGAAGTGCTGGGGATTGAGGCAAGACAGACCTTCTGCTCCTCACCAGCACTTCTCCTAGGAACACAGGGGGGCGAAGGGGCGAGGGGGCGGAGAGAGAACGGGAAGCTCAGCATTCCGTCAGCCGCAGCGCTGGCTGTCAACTTTTCTTTTTAAAACTGGGCAGGAGCTGACTTGCCTCCCCAGTGCTAAAAAGAAAAGTTGACAGCCAGCGCTGCGACTGACGGAATGCTGAGCCTCCCGTTTTCTCTCCCCCCCCCCTCGCCCCTTCGCCTCCCTGTGTTCCTAGGAGAAGTGCTGGGGATTGAGGCAAGACAGACCTTCTGCTCCTCACCAGCACTTCTCCTAGGAACACAGGGGGGCGAAGGGGCGAAGAGAGAACAGGAAGCTCAGCATTCCGTCAGCCGCAGCGCTGGCTGTCAACTTTTCTTTTTAAAACTGGGCAGGAGCTGACTTGCCTCCCCAGTGCTAAAAAGAAAAGTTGACAGCCAGCGCTGCGACTGACGGAATGCTGAGCCTCCCGTTCTCCCCCCCCACCTTGCCCCTTCCGGTTTCGGCGTTTGGGAGACCGCTGGGTTCCCAGCTGTCTCCGAACGCCAAACACCAAAGCCGAACTTCCGCGTTCGGCTTCAGGAGACAGCTGGGAAGCGGCGCGGCTCTTTTAAAAGATGACAGCCGGCCTGGGGGGCTTCCCAGCACCCCCGAACCCTGTGCTGGGAAGCCCCCCAGGCCGGCTGTCACCTTTTAAAACAGCCGCGCCGCTTCCCAGCAGTCGCGGAAAGCCGTTTTTTTGCGGGGGGGTTTTTGGTTGCACGGATTAATTGACTTTACATTGTTTCCTATGGGAAACAATGTTTCGTCTTACGAACCTTTCGTCTTACGAACCTCCCCCCGGCACCAATTAAGTTCGTATCTTAAGGTACCACTGTAACTCTCTTTTTTTGTTCCTCCAGTTTTCTTTAGGAGGAATGTACAGGAACTAGCACATTTCTTTATGGGTGTTTTCATTTTTCACACATTAGCCCAAGAGGCACAAATTTATTTTATTTATTTATTAATCAGATTTGTATGCCGCCTCTCTCCGCAGACTCGGGGCGGCTCACAGCAATAATAATACAATGTAAACAAATCTAATATTTAAGTTAATTTAAAACCCCAATTTAGAAACCAATCATACATACTAACATGCCATGCATAAATTTTATAAGCCTAGGGGGAGGGAAAGTCTCAATTCCCCCATGCCTGACGACAGAGGTAGGTTTTAAGGAGCTTACGAAAGGCAAGCAGGGTGGGGGCAACTCTGATATCTGGGGGGAGCTGGTTCCAAAGGGTTGGGGCCGCCACAGAGAAGGCTCTTCCCCTGGGTCCCGCCAAACGACATTGTTTAGTTGACAGGACCCGGAGAAGGCCAACTCTGTGGGACATAACTGGTCGCTGGGATTCATGCAGCAGAAGGCGGTCCTGGAGATATTCTGGTCCGGTGCCATGAAGGGCTTTATAGGTCATAACCAACACTTTGAATTGTGACTGGAAACTGATCGGCAACCAATGCAGACTACGGAGTGTTGGTGTGACATGGGCGTATTTAGGAAAGCCCATGATAGCTCTCGCAGCTGCATTCCGCACGATCTGAAGTTTCCGAACACTTTTCAAAGGAAGCCCCATGTAGAGAGCATTACAGTAGTCGAGCCTCGAGGTGATGAGGGCATGAGTGACTGTGAGCAGTGACTCCCAGTCCAAATAGGGCCGCAACTGGTGCACCAGGCGAACCTGGGCAAACGCCCCCCTCGCCACAGTTGAAAGATGTTTCTCTAATGTGTTACTCATGTTTTCTTTTGGAAGGACTGAGATAGGGATTTCTTCTACTGTACCAGCAGTGTAAGAAACACTAGTTATCCTTTCTGACTGCTAATTGGGGAAAAATATTTGGTCTTTCAAACACTTGGTCTTTCAAAGGCAAAACTCTGGTAAGGTTAAATCCTGTGATTTAAGGGAAGAGCCTATTGTGTGCCTAATTTATTTAGCTGAAAATGCCAGGACTGAGCCTGCAATCTTAAATCTCCTTATTTGGAAGGCTTACCAATTACTTAGGGGCTCGTATCAGAGTAGATAAAATTTGTATGAAGTTGTGGTATTATAAAGTTTTAATTATAGGCAAACTTCAAAATACTGAAGATCAAGGAATCAGAACCTAATATTTTGTTACAGCTGACCTCAGTGATATAATTTTATTAGACATTGAATTTCTGGGTATACTTATTTGGAAGTATTTCTTTTTGAAGCACAATTTCATGATAATTTAAAATTATCTGCTCATTCACTTTAATTCTAGTCAGGCTCCTTTCAACCAGAGGGGTCAAATAATGACAAAAAAGGAGGTTGTGAGCTTTACAAAGGCACAAATCTTGAATGAGCAATAAAAATCCTCTTGAGTTTTTTTTTTAAATGCTTGCAATGGAAAGGGCAAGGAAGAGGTTCAGCTGGCAACCTTGATGCTTTCTAATGTAAATGAATTTTGTAATTCACTCCTATGCAAAATGAACATTATTGGGAATTTTTGTAATTCAGGACAAACCCTATTCTGTGAGTCCCACTCACTCTGCGGCAAGGAAATGACAGCCACCATACCTTTCTTATTATGCAATCCTTACAATGTATGCAACATTCCTTCCATTATAGCCAAACCATCATTATGAGAGTAGATTTAATACTGATGAACTAATAGACAAGCCGCCCAAGATTTATCTCTCTGTGCTCTATACATTAAATGCCCTGTAAAACCAACTGTTGTACTATGCTCCCAAGCAAACCTATTTTTTTAGAATAAAAAACAAAACTTCTACAAAAGATTAAGGGTAAACTTTATACTTAAAATTCGCTTCGTAAAATAAATGTGACTAAATCTATCAGTCTAACCCATGATACAATGACTTGGTAAGTTTTTTCCTCCCCAAAATTTCCACTGCTAATGATGTGCTGCTTAATATTACTGTCAGACTCTTCAATATATGGTGCTCTGAGACTATGTCAAGCAGACTACAGCTGAAGTCACTTCTTTGCTAATAAGATAGGATTTGTGTTAGTGGGTGTTATTGCATAATCAGTATATTTATACCAGGTACTAATTTCATTCTTTCTTATCTGAGGGACTACTCACTCTGCAACATCTATCTGTATCAGTGAAAACCAATTGTTCTGGTTTTTAAAAAAAGGGTTGTATTGACTCAACAAACAGCTCCACCTCAATTAAATATTATTATTTTCTCACTATGCCTATTGAGCCCAAACTTCATTACAAAAGATCTCAGGTTATTTAACTCTGACAATTATTACTAATCACCTGAAGCCTAGAAGGACTTGCCAACAATATCTTCAATGCATTTTGAGAAAATTCTCCAGATAAAGTTGGTAACATTCTCTCCAAAATTTGAACAGATGACCCGATCTTTCCAGCATATTTTTTCAGTAATATTAATATTAATATTATATAATATGATATTATATGATATATGATATGATATAATATAATATAATATAATTAATATAATATAATAATATAATATAATATAATGAGCCGGGGTGGCGCAGCAGGTAGAGTGCTGTACTGCAGGCCACTGAAGCTAACTTGTAGATATGAAGGTCAGCGGTTCAAATCACATCACCGGCTCAAGGTTGACTCAGCTTCCATCCTTCCGAGGTGGATAAAATGGGGACCCGGATTGTGGCGGCAATAGCCTAGCTCTGTTAAAAAAGTGCTATTGCTAACATGTTGTAAGCCGCCCTGAGTCTAAGGAGAAGGGCTGCATAAAAATTGAATAAATAAATAAATGAATAAATAATATAATATAATATAATATAATATAATACAAGGCTAGGCTAGGCTAGACTAGACTAGACTAAATATAATATAATATGATATGATACGATATGATATGATAACATAACATAATAGAGTTGAGAGGGACCTTGGAGGTCTTCTAGTCAACTCCTTGCTTAGGCAGAAAACCCTATACCACTTCAGACAGATGGTTAACACCTTCTTAAAAACTTCCAGTGTTGGAGCATTCCCAACTTCTGGAAGCAAGTTGTTCCATTGATTAATTGTTCTGTCAGGAAATTTCTCCTTAGTTCTCTCTTCTTGATTAGTTTCCACTCATTGCTTCTTGTCCTACCCTCAGGTACTTTGGAGAATAGCTTGACTCCATCTTGTTTGTAGCAGCACCTGAGATATTGGGACACTGCTCTCATGTCTCCCCTAATCACTCTTTACAATAAACTAGGCATACTCAGTTCCTGCAATTGGTCTTCATATGTTTTAGCCTCTAATCTTCTAAACATCATTTGTTGCTCTTCTCTGCATTCTCTCTAAAGTCTCAACATCTTTTTTTACATCGTGGTGACCAAAACTGAATGCTTTGAATATTCTAAGTGTGTGTGGCTTTACCAAGGCATTATAAAGTGGTATTAACACTTTGTGTGATCTTTCTTCTATCCCTTTGTTAATGCAGCCTAGAACTGTGCTGGCTTTTTTGGCAGCTACTGCACATTGCTGGCTCATATTTAAATTGTTGTCCACTAGGACTCCAAGATCCCTCCCACAGCTACTACTATTGAGCAAGGTATCACATATACTGTACAGGTTTTTGTTTTGTTTTTCTTATCTAAAGGTAGAACCTTACTTCTTTTCACCATTGAATTTCATTTTGTTATATAGCAGCCAATATACAAGTCTGTCAAGATCCTTCTATATCTTAAGCCTATCTTCTGGAGTGTTGGCTATTCCTGCCAGCTTGATGTCATCTGCAAATCTGATGAATTCCCCATCTATCTATATAAATATCATTCCAACTTTAAAACCTCTAACTGCATTTGATTGACAGAAGTATATTGAAAGTTCCTTCCAATAAAACCCTCTTTGCTCCCATCTTTGAAGGTAGGTGCTAAGCTGCTTAATTTGGGGCAGAACTAACAAAAACAGCACAATGTCGTTCAAAAAAGACCATTTATTTTAAATAATTCCAATGATGGAATATCAGCAGAGCTCTCAATATGTAGATTAACTGCTTCAATTGGGGTTAAGTTGACAGTACAGTAGTAGATCAAGTGGCTGACGTTCTCATCCTGAAAATTTTCATGGCAGTGAAGTACTGATATTGACACTTTGGTTGTACAGTGCACAATTTCATTTAAATATTGGGATTTTCATTCAACATTTTTTTTCTTATAAATATTGAGGAAAATTCAAACTAATTAAATTTGCAGATGACACCAAGCTGGCAGGAATATCCCGCACTCCAGAAGACAGGCTGAAGATATAGAAGGAACTCAACAGACTGGAACACTGGGCCCTATCAAACAAAATAAAATTCAATGGTGAGAAAAATAAGGTTCTACATTTAGGCAAGAATAACAACAACAACAACAACAACAACAACAACAACAACAACAACAGAATTGGAAGGGATCATGGAGGTCTTCTAGTTCAACGCCTTGCTTAGGCAGGAAACTTCAGACAGATGGTTATCTAACATCTGCTTAAAAACAGTATTGGGGCATTCACAACTAGTGGAGGCAAGCTGTTCTACTGATCAACTGTTCTGACTGTCAGGAAACTTCTTCTTAGTTCTAAGTTACTTCTCTCCTTGTTTAGTTTCCACCCATTGCTTCTTGTTCTACCCTCAGGTGCTTTGGAGAATAGGTTGCCTCCTTCTTCTTTTGTGGCAACCCCTGAGATACCGGAAGACTGCTCTCGTGTCTCCCCTGGTCCTTCTTTTCATTTAACTAGCCATGCCCAGTTCTTGCAAACATTCTTCATCTGTTTTAGCCTCCAGTCCCCTAATCATCTTTGTTGCTCTTCTCTGACTTTTTCTAGAGTCTCAACATCCTTTTTGCATCGTGGTGACCAAAACTGAATGCATTATTTCAAGTGTAGGCTTACCAAGGCCTTATAAAGTGGTATTAACGCAAATCAAACACATAGGTACAGAATATGTGGTACCTGGCTCAACAGTAATAATTGTGAGATGAATCTTGGAGTCCTAGTGGACAATCACTTAAATATGAGTGCACAGTGTGCTGTAGCTGCCGAAACAGTACTAAGTTGCATTAACAGAGGGATAGAATCAAGATCACATGAAGTGTTAGTATCACTTTATAATGTTTTGGTAAGGCCACACTTGGAATACTCCATCCAGTTTTGATTGCCATAATATAAAAAAAAGAAGTTGAGACTCTAGAAAGAGTAGAGAGAAGAGTAACAAAAATGCTTAGAGGACTGACACCTAACTGGGAATGGCTGGGAATGGCTAGTTTAATGAAAAGAAGGACCCGGGGAGACATGATAGCAGTCTTACAGTATCTCAGATGTTGCCACAAAGAAGAAGGGATCAACCTATTCTTCAAAGCACCTGAAGCACCTGAGATTGGACAACCATTTGTCCGAAATATTATACGGTTCTTACTTGAGTAGGGGGTTGGATTACAAAACTTCCAAGGTATCTTCTAACTCTATTATTCTGTTAAATTTGAACTATACTAAAATCAGTACATTTATCTTAATCATGACTGGGGAAAAAAGTAGTTTTCATGTTCTGATCAAGAATTTAAAATGGGGGTTGATCAGTTAAACAGATGGAGAATGTCATAGGAAAATTACAATTAGGCCAATTTGTAATGGAGAAAGACAAATTGGAAGATTGGTTTGTAACTGAGAGCAGCACAGCCAGTGAAGGGCTACCAAAATTTTTACTACCACACTGTGGGCATGGCTTATGCAGGACTACCCAGCATTTTCTTTCAAGATCATTCAGTGCAAATTGGGTGGAGCTCCATTTTCGCTATCCCACTGTGTCTCCCCCCTCCAGGCAGTAGCTCATCCCTGAGCACAGCTAAAAGTTGAAAACAAAAAAAACTACTTCTCCCCAGACAGGTTGGAAAAAGGTAAGATGTGAAAGCCAATTGATGAGATGATGTGAAGCTATATCCTGTCGTTTTGATAAAACTTCAATCAGACAGAAAATCCCAGCTTCAGAAGGAGGTCTACTTATAGGAAACTTCATAAGTTTTCAGAAAATTTGGAAAAAAAGTAATAATTTTGAATTCTGAGGTGACAAAAAGATCTAAAAGCAGACTTTTATACTCAGTACATATTTGGGTGATTTATAGAATCAGATCTGAAGGAAAGGTTATTAGGAGCTTATTACCTCCAGAAGATAGGAACGGTATTTCAAAAAAGTCTGTTTGGTATGATTTCCTTGATCAGAGGGAGTAATTCTGTGGGTGGTGGAGAGTAAAATCCTGAAACAAGGATCTCACAGAGACTTGTTGAGTGGAAAAGGAAATAGAGGTGTTTCTGCAATGAGGCTTCTTAAATTGCTCAGTGAAAAAAAACTAGAGGTAAATTGGCTCATAAAATTCATGGTCTTTGTTTTCCAGATACTATTGCTCAGAGTTTGAAAAATATTGTTTAGCATTCTTCATAAAGGAAGGTATATCTGATTAAATATGTCTAATGAAGATCTTGTGGGATGAGTCCAGGGGTGGGTTTCTCCCCTGATGACATCACTGAACTGGATCGGTCTGTGCTGGTCCATGGACACCATTTCGTTTTGAATTTTTTCCCCTTGTGAGCATACACAGAAGCTGAGTTCTGACACTGTGCATAGGGTCATCATATTTTTCAGCTTTGGTGGTTTTTTTAAAAAAAAAATGTTACTGTGCATGAATAGGACATAGCAAGTGAAGGATCCAATTTATCCAAAAGAAACAGAAGCATTTGAGAATGATAAATAGCACTATTAGTTAAAAATATCAGAAATCTAAGTGAATGAACTTGGTTCAGACACTACAGTATTTTATAAAAACAGTGGAAGAAAGAATAAAGGGTTGTTGATTGCTACTATTGCTTACCCAACTAAGCAACAGATATGAGTGATGTTTTATAAAAGCAAGCTGCAGATTTTTAAAGAGACATGCAGTATTTTTGCTTTTCATCTGTAGATCAACTGTTTTCAAATGGACAATCCAAATAATACAACAGTCTAAAATCATAAAGTGGTTAAATTTGGTATTAAGAAAACCTGACTTCATGTCTGCCATGGTTGTTCCTTGGATGTGAATTTGGCCAGGTCATTCATTCTTAGCTGATCCTACCTTACCAAGTGCTTATTGTGGAGAAAAATAGAATGAGGAAGTACTAGACATACTATCTTGAGCTCGTAAACTAAATCCAGGCTATAAAACTATGTGATCAATAAGCTGAGACAACACAAGTATCAGTAGCAACCAATATAGACATTTTAAAGGTCTTTTTTGAGTAGCAGGTTTGAGACATTCTTCTTCTTGAGAGACACAGTGACCTAAAGAGAAGGGGAAAGCTACTAACTAAGAAGAGTGCCTTCCGTCCCCTGTCCTATAGTCTCTCCTATATCTCGTATTTCTTCTCTACTACTGTATATCCTCTATAACCTTCATTGTGTATTATTGTGTATTGGACAAAATAAATAAATAAAATAAGTTATATTATCAACCCCACCATATCACCTCTTGTGGGTAGTGCTAAAATACTAATCATGAGGGACATTGATCATCCCAATAAGTGTTGGAGACAATTCTGCCAAGGATGGTCCTTTCAGAAATTCCTTATTTAATGTAGAATGTTGGGAATATAAGAAATATTGCGAACTATTCCTTATAGTTGATGAAAGAAGATAAAAATACATGGTTGAGGCTAAGCAATTCAGGAAGTTCTTTTTTTCTTTTTTGTCTAAGTGAGGAACACAAAGGAGCAGGGGGAAAAGTGACTATATAATGCTGGATTCCTTAACTTTATGGGGAAAGGACCTTAAAGTGGGAAATAATAAAAGCACAGTTGCAAACAACTCCAGTGGGGAAAATAAAGAACAGCATAAGAAAAGTATACAGCTACATCCAAAGTTTAATAAAGATGTATAAAACCAAAACTATGAAACAAACAGGAAATAGAAAAAGAGAAGTCATCAAGATACAGCTATCCAAGAACTTCAGACTTTAAAGCTCAGAATAAATTGAGATTAGCAAAAGATGCTAAGAATGATCAAAACAACTTTTTAGACATCTCCATAAGAGAAGGAAGGAAAAAATAACTATTATGCTATCAGTGAATATAAAATGATAACAAAGAAAACACTCATTATGGCTCAGTGCTTATGAAGAGCAAGAGAAGGAAAAAGATTGAAATTTCAATTAAAAAAACATGATCAGAAAATATAGAATATTGTCCATTTACTCTGAATAAGCTTACCGTAATTGTATCCCTGATTCCAGGATGGTTAAGGCATTAGCTTAGACACTGTTTTTAAGAAATCCTAGAGAACTAGGTGGGGGGGATGTATCTGTCTTCAAAAAGGGGCAAAAGAGAAGATAGGGAATTACAAATGTAATTGTATTTTCTATGAAATCAATACTGGTGAATTTCCACAGCAGATCATAGAGAAATCAGTCTATAAATACTTTGAAAACAGAGAAAATCCCACAACAGATTACATATAAATTGCAGACATTATAGTTTTTAAGTTCAGAAAAGAATTGAAAAATATACTCCAAGATATATTGATTAACAGGTCAACTGAATGATGACTGGTTTGACAATTGCATAGCTATATAGGTCACACAAAAATTATGTGAAATATGTGCTTTTGAGTGATTCCTTATCAAACTGGACTGAGATACTGAATGGGATTTCATAAGGTTGCGTCTTAAATTTTGTATGAACCATTTTAATGAATGATTTCAATTTCAAATAGGATGGTATTTTATGCTAAAAACAGAATAAAATGAAGAATGAATTTATTACAATAGAAAAATCAACTGAAAATAACATAAGGAAACTTGAGACAATTGAGAAATTTGAGAGTTGCCTTTGGTGAAAAGGGTGGCTACATTAATTTTTTTTTAATACATGCAAATTTGTTCTTAGGAAACAAAAACCGAGAGGACTATTATGGTGTCGTTGCAATAACTGAGAAAAGATGTTAATGAAAAAATGGTAAGTCCAACTATCTATTTAGAGTGTAAGACACAGGATAATGGGTTTAAGTGATGGGATCAAAAGTTAGAAAATATTCCTAAAAATAAGAGAAGTCTGATGGAGTAACCACTTATATTGAAATAAGTGGTCTTCTCATTTTTTGGATATGTTTAAGTGGAAACATTGGTCAGAGAATACTTTAGTATAGATTCCTGCATTGAACTTTGGGTTGAGCTCAGTGATTTAAGCAGCCTCTTACAATTCTATTGTTCTATGCTTTTATAATTTCAAGTATAATTTAGATATTTTAATGGAGTATTTGAAGAAAAATATTCCCTGTTGAATATGATTATGTCAGTAAATTTGTGGAATTAGAAGTATTGTGATGGCAATCTTATACTAGTTGAACAGTGCTTCAGGGAATCCATTTTGTTTTTATTGATTTATTTATTTGACTTTTTTATGCCGCCCTTCTCCTTAGACTCAGGGCGGCTTGCAACATGTCAGCAATAACACTTTTTAACATGCCAGCATATTGCTCCCACAATCCGGGTCCTCATTTTACCCACCTCAGAAGGATAGGATTTTAGGAAGGATTTTAATGATTAAAGCTTTTTTTTAATGTCTGCTTTGGAATTTAAAATATATTATTATATATATTATATATCTTATAATAAGATGATTCTATAATAGCTTATATTATCTGATAACAATAATATTAATTTTTAAAAAGAGAAATAAAAATAGGCTAGGCAACTTCAGCGATGAAGGAGTTAAAAGTATCATACCTATTTTTCCACAAAACATTTACTGGAAAAATCCAGAACTGATTACGGGATTTGGTTATTAAACATAAAGGGAGGTTGGTAATGCTATCACAATAATTATTTTAATGTACTCTTATAACATCAGTGGAAAACAAATTGCACTCAATATGTAGAACATTATATAGGCAAGCACTCAGAAGGATCAATATGAAAATACTCCGCTTTTATATCAATTCTTGTTGCTGTTGTACTAAAATTGTTACTAAAGATATATTTGTAATGTATAGTTAGTTACCCAACTTTTTTTTTCATTGGTGAATTATGTGTAACATTTAAGCACATGTCCATTTGGGGGAAAAGGAGCTAAAGAACAATAAACATGCTTCCTTGGTTAACAGTCATAGGATTGTGATGCTCACAAGTGCTTCTACTTCAGCTCAATGACAAACTAAATGTCTAAGAAGTTAAAAAAGCAACAACAAATTAACAGAAAAGGGAAGAAAATAGATGCAGAGATTTGTGGGGAGGGCTCTCTCATTTTTAAAATCCATTTTCATCCTTTAAATCTAGTAGAATGACTATGGCAAAAAAAAAAAAGAGAGAGAGAGCAAAGATAGTGAAAATAGTAGCAGGCAATCCCAATACGCCTTGACTATTGCAATGCAGTCTACATGGGGCTACCCTTGAAAAGCGTTCAGAGACTTCAATTGGTCCAGAATGCAGCCATGTGTGCTATTGTGGGTACACCAAGGTACACCCACATCACTCCAACTCTCAGTGAGCTTCATTGGCTCCCAGTCTCCAGATGCAATTCAAGGTGTTAGTTATCACCTTTAAAGTCCTACATGTCTTGGGACCAGACTATCTTTAGGACCGCTTTCTATCACACAGTAGTCCCATCTAACAATGTCGGCTAGCGGGGCCATGGGGAAGGGCCCTCTCTGTGGTAGCTCCGATGCTCTAGAACCATGTACCTCCAGAAATCCATATTACCCCACCCTACTGGCCTTCTGGAAAGCCATTAAGACCTGGATTTTCTGCAGGCCTCTGGCTGTTGATTGAATGAGGTTACTATCTTGATCTGGCCATGAGTGGTTGAGAAATATGCATGGTTTTATTAAGGACTATTAACCTATTCTTGAACTGTCTTTTAATTGTTGTTTCTAAAAACAACAATTAAAAGACAGTTTAGAAATAGGTTATTAATTAATTAATTAATTACCAAATTTGGGTGTAACTCCCAGCACAACTGAAGCACCACTTGAACAATATTGCCAGTGACAAAATCACAACCAATCAACTTTACTTAGAACAACATAACATCCTGAGATGATACCTTTAAACACCATCAAACATCCACATCTGCCTATCCCATCTCCTTGGGAAGGACTCAATAGGTGGATAAAAATGCCAAATCCAATCTAAATGTCTGGATGATTCTATGACCAACCATAAATACCTCGCTGACCCTCAATGTCAATATTGGCTACTTTGGAGAAGCTTAGTCTAGAATAACTGAAACGTAAGTCAGCAGTAATTGCAATGACATCTTAATATTATATTGTACTTATTGTACAAAGACAAACAGCAATTTATGAATGAATATTTGTGCAGAATGTCCAACAAATGAAAAAATAAATTCCCGTCATTAATTAATGGTGATGATGGGAAAGTAATATTACCTGGCTTATATTATTTTAAATAAATCACTTGAGCAGAAACTTTTCAGTTTTGCTATCTATCTTTGCTATTTACGCCACCTTTATGTTGCTGTCTGATTTATCTAGCTTGAGCATAAACTTCTCACTCTATAGTAATATGTTTACTCCTGACTTCTCCCAGTATCCCTGTCATACTGATAATAAAACCTGGAAGTATATGGGAATCAGTCAAGAATCAGGATAATGGTAGCCTGTAAAGGATGCCCCTGGTGGAGAGTGGAGAGATCTATTACCAAAACAACCAACAGATTAAAATGGCTTAAGCCTGTATGAAGATTTACAAACCAGCACTGCCAAATTCACCTGGTAATTAAAGAGAGAATAGGGGAAGAACATCCAGACTTGAAAAATGATGTTGCTATAGCAGTGATGGTGGAACCTTTTTGGTTCAGGTGCGTGCGATAATGTGCGCACGCGTGCCCATACCCATAATGTAGTGCCCCCCTCCATGTATGGCTAAATCCCCATGCTGCCCCCTGTGCATTACAACCATCCCCCACTAGGCCTTGTGATATTTATTTCATGATCTGATATAGCACTTCAAAATCTAACTTTTTTGTTGCCCTGATTTAAAAGTATAATTTTGCTTTTTTAACCATTTATGCATAGTTTCTCTAAGGTCATCTCTATGGATGGATGTACAGAGGGATTGGGACAGGCACAGGCTATATACACAGCAATTTAGGATCATACTGATTAATTAACACCAAATCTAAGAGGATTTGAGAGGATAGATAGATAGATAGATAGATAGATAGATAGATAGATAGATAGATAGATAGATAGAATTCTTTATTGGCCAAGTGTGATTGGACACACAAGGAATTTGTCTTGGTGCATATGCCCTCAGTGTACATAAAAGAAAAAGATACATTTGTCAAGAATCATGTGGTACAACACTTAAAAAAATGTCATAGGGGCAAAATAAGCAATGAAAAAACAATCAATAATACTAAAAATCTTAGGATACAAGCAACAAGAGCCTCAACTAGTCAGTAGTTCAAAAATAAGGATCCACAGGAACATTTTCCCTATTTGGCAGCAGAATGTACTTGTTTCCAAGATACTGGCACTACGACAAATCACAAAAATGCTTCTGAGAACTTCAGACTATCATCTAATTAGGCCACTTGGTGGGAAAAGAAATGATCCAACCCCTGAGAGAAAAATACAATCACTGGTAGACTGAATGACCTGAGAGATCTTTTTCCTTTATTTGCTCAGCAAGCCAGCTCACATATGGAGTCGTTGAAAAAGACTAGTCCTAATAGAATAAAATAGATGATGAAAGTGGTGGAAATAGCATCCTTTGGCCTGATGTTGGGTTACAACATCTTCTTGAACAAATATACCTTACTAACTCAATAAGGACATATCCAGTAAAGGAGGAAAGCAGAAAAATGCCATCAAGGAATAATGAACTTGTCCTCTAAAGTCTTCTCAATTACTTTGTGTTCCATTTTATCGTCTTATTTTCACATCACTTTATCCTCCCTTATTTTCATTTTTTTATTACAGTCATTATTGGTTTGTCGCTTTAAAAGTCTGGATATTTATACTAGTACTATGGGGAAAAGGAAGAAGATACACAGGCTACATCTGCATCAGAGACTCCATCCAAGACTATGAAAAAACAGAAGGTCCACAGATCTATGACAAGCAAGCAAGCCTCTCTTGTAGGAAACATCACCCTACTTTGGCTGCCTGATAGGTATGATTCCCTAAAGTTCAGATTGGAAACCATTTATAGATCTTTCTTCCTCCCTAGGAGAGGATGTTTTTTCTCCTCAGACTGTGGCTGCTTGCTCAATAGCCATATAGCTTACGCAGGATAGGGATGGGGATTTAAATCTTGAATCTTTGAAAAAAGTAAACATGCTTGTTTTAAATGGCAAGACGTTGTTTTTTATTGGCAAAAACTGTTCTTTTTAAGCTCTCACCTGTTGACCATCGTTAAAAATAAAGTAGATGTTTCTTGTAAACATAAAAAAAATTATTCATTCTTCCAAAACAAATTATTTGTGCATGAAATGCCATTCACAAATAGCCTACGGAGGAAAGGAGGTCCCCATTTCGCAACTTGGTCTTTGAAAAGAAAGTAAGGAAAAAGAATGGATAAGGCTCACAAATCTCCCACAACTGGCAAACTCAGACAGGCCAAAAATCTTATAAAAAGTGTCTCCTATTGTCGTGGTTAGCTCTGGCCCAGCTCCTGCCCCAAGGAATGTGCAGGTGGATGTGGGAGAAACAACCACATGCCGCAGGCCTGTTTTGCTCCTGATGGAATCTGCCGACGAAGCCTCCTCTGACCAAGGAAGCGTGAATGACAGGGAAGAGGGGAGTTTGGCAGACAGCCCAGGAGGAGACCAATCATCTGTATCATCCTTGGATTCCAAACAAGAATTAATGACACATCGATGCATGCATAGAATGATGCATAGGAGACAACAACTGAAGGATTATTACAAGAGAAAATGAGGCCACCTGTGGTTGGGTGGGGCTGCTGTAATTAGTGCTACAGATAAAAGTGCAACCTGGTGTTTTAGTCTCATGGCAGTTTATCTGATTCATTGTTTCGTCAAGATCGTGGTTTTTGTGCTGTTCAAGATTGTGTGTGGACTCTCTGGACTTTAGAATTGGACTCAATTTCCCAGCTATTGGGTGAGCAATTGGATTGCATTTAACCTGTGCCTTGTGTGTACCCAAAAATCCCTTTGACGTTTAAAAAGGGAGCTGTTTCTGTTTTTCTGTTTATAAAAACTTTTGGGTTTTCCTTTTATCGTGTGGTGTGTGTCTTCCTGGACTAATTACCCTGTAATTACGGGTGGTTGAAACATGCCGGCAGAACACCTTTAAACCAATCAGATAACTTTGCACATTTTAAACATTAGAATACATGAAGGCATATGGGGAATCTAAAAAAAGCTGTCATCTAATTTTTCTTTTAATTAGACTTCTTTTAATTTTTAATAGTAATTTTATTAAAAATTACAACCACAATGGCAAAAACTAATACAAACTGGGGGAAAAAGAAAAAAAAATAGAACATAGAGTTTTGACTCAGTAGGAAGGAATAACTTGAAATTTGCCATGTATGTTCCTCTGGGCTTCTAGATGCTCACTAAGGAAGAATTTTTTTAAATGTCCATTGGAGCATGAATATTTCTTATATTATTATTAACAAGCTCTGATAATCTACTTCCCCCTCTCTAAGAGAAGGAGAAATGCAATACCTGTAACTAGGCTTATATAATACAAATTCTAAAATTCTGAAATAAAATTGCAGCGGCTCCATTTTCCCTCTAATGCTTTATAGACCATAACAATTGGAATATCACACAGCTAACTTTTTAAAAACCTTGCCAGCTTTAAAATGTGTGGACTTCAGCTCTGGAGAATTCTGGCAGTTGAAGTCCACATATTTTAAAGCTGTCAACAGCTTGAAAAACATCTCAGAGGGATAGGGAGATAGATAGAATAGACCTCATAGATTACCCAGTGTGAACACTGCTATTGTACAAAATCTGCATCATAGAAAACACCACTCGTTGTCTAGAGAAACAGACAAAACATTTAAGGGGACTATCAGGTAGAATTAGGGTAATCCACTCTCCAATATGTGGCAGACTAATTTAGTGTGTGGTTTGGAAAAGGGCATTCATAGAAACGTCAAGATGATGACTGCAACCTAACAATTGAAGTCCAACATCTATTTCACAATGTTGCAACGCACATTAAAAGGAAGCATGACTTTTATTGCGTGGTTATCGCTGCCATCCTGACTTTTATGACCCCATGGAGACACCCAGATTTTATTATGCCCTATCGCTTACATTTTCCTCCACATGATTCCTGAAGGCATAAGCTATTTTGTTGAGCCACAGCAATGGGTCAGTAGGGAGAAAAGGATCAACAGAGAAGTAAGAATGATACCTGCAGTGTGGTTTTGCTATCAGGTTTGCACAGAGTGCTGTGCCAGCTTGGCAGAAAAGGCGAGGAAGAGAAATTCCCAATCAGCAGAGGAAGCAAATCACACCCCAAGTGTGAATGAAAGTCTTATGATGTGATTTATCCGTTCCTTTGCATCTAATCTGAAATTTACGATCCTAATTGGGATCATTGCTAAGCAAAGCTGCGAACAGAATAGAATAGAGTAGAGTAGAGTAGAGTAGAATAGAGTAGAATAGAATAGAACGGAAAGAATAAAATTTGTATTAGCCAAGTGTGATTGGACACACAAGGAATTTGTCTTGGTGCATATGCTCTCAGTGTACATAAAAGAAAAGATACATTCGTCAAGAATCATAAGGTACAACACTTAATGATAATCCAGGTACAAATAAGCAATCAAATCATATGAAGAACTAGTCAATATAAATCCTAAGGATACAAGCAACAAAGTTACAGTCATACAGTCATTAGTGGGTGTCACGCTGGAAATTGCCAGCTACAGAGACATTCAGTAGTTAAAGAGTTAATGTGTGCCTTCCCTCTGATCACACCCACTTATACATCATTTCCCACATATATCATATCCGTCTGCTTACGTAGCAGCACATTCCTTTCTCTTCACCATGCTTCTAAGCTGTTTTATAGAGTGTCTACCACGGCACAGTTACTTTCTCTTTTAAAGAAGTTTTAAGAAGTTTTCCAGTTCGATGTCGAAACTGCCTATCTCAATGCTGATCTAGATGAAGAAATCTACGTGAAGGGCGCACCCGGATTCCAGGACCAGGAAGGACGTGTCTGGCGCCTGCAAAAGAGTCTGTACGGATTGAAACAATCTGGTTTAATGTGGCATAGATGTCTCATTGACAAGCTAAATTCAATGGGCTTTATTAAGTCCGACTCTGATGAATGCGTGTTTACAAAAGGGCAAGGTAATGTTTATGAAATTGTTCTTGTTTATGTTGATGATATTGTTTACATTGGTCCAAATCTTTTGTTTTGATTCACTCTGCCTGAGTCTCTCCTTTGAAATCCATCGCCAACAGTGGGAACAGATGGGTGATGGGAACGAAGAGAAGATTAATAGTAGTGCAGACTCAGTAAATAGTTTGAGGGTATTATTTGTATGCCTGTGTTTCAGTGAGGCTTTTTTTTGCTTCTGCACCTGTGGAGGTAGCAAAATCACGCATGGAGCTGCAGATGCGCCCATGTTTGGCATGTGCAGAAGCAAAAAAAAGCCTCACCGAAACACAGGCACACCTGCAGATCCATGTGCAATTTTGCTACCTCCACAGGTGCAAAAGCAAAATCGCGCTGGCCCCGCAAGTACTCACGAGCCATGGCGGTGAGCGCAATTTAGTGTTCCTGCTAGTAGCCCACCGCTGAGCTGGAGATACTATATTATATATATGTGGAGATTTTATGGCGTGAAAACGTGCCTACGGTCCCTGCCCTAATGTTTCCATGTATTTGTAACCATCTCAAGTATTCATATCAATTTTTATACATTTTATGTCTTCGCAATCATGTTTATACTTTCTCTGCAATCGTATATGTGTTACGGTACATAAATATATATAAAAAACAAACAAACAAACAAATAATTTTTTCTGTGGAATGAGTTAGCTGAATTATCCCAAATGTTCTAGAGTAAATCAGCTAAATTTAGAAGATCCAGAGGTGTATGATTCATTTCTATATATCCTTGTCTTTAAACAGTTTTAATTTGGTATAGGCTTAGAGGTGTTGGGTGGAAATGAATAATTAAGAGGTCGAACAAAATTAAAATACAAAAGGCACAGGGAGTGATAATTACCTATTTGACAGAGGCCATTGGCAGTTGTTAGGTGTGATATTCTGACATTACTGAGATAATCAACACATGTAGTATGATAAGATTCCTTTGCCTTTGTAGATTGGAAGGAATCTCTTGTTGAATAGTCTCATGCTATTGTTGTTCTTTGCATTTATTTATTTTGTTCCGAGATAAAGTGCAAATACTACGTATTCTTGAAACTATTAATAGTTAAATATTTATTTTTATTAAAGTTATAAACAACCTTTCTCAGACATACAACTTAATTAAGTGTAGTAAGATTGCTCTGAAAACAACTGTTCTAGTAAATTAATCCTGACTGGATTCAAATTAAAGCCCCACCACTGAGAAAGAGAATCTCAATTTATTCAGAAGAAATCTGCAGTTTATCAAATGATCCATAGAGTTGGAACAAACTTCCTATTAGAAACCACCTGCCCAGGGAAGGAAACAAATGACTGTCCAGTTTTTTCTTGAATGTCTCCAGTTATGGCTCATCCATAATTTCAGCAGGCCGGTTCTTCCATTGCTTACAGTCAGAAAATTCCTCCTTAGTACAAGTTTGGGTCTCCTACTCTAAACCTTTCATCTGTTGATTTTTGTCTTCCCCACAACTGTTAGATAGAGAGAATAAATGTCTTCTTCTCTGTGACATCCGTTCTCAAAAACTCTCCTAACTAAATCACCCCCCCCCCCAAAAAAAAATAGCACTCCAGGGAGGAGAAGGATTCTCAGCAGACCTTCAGTATTAAATATCTTGCAGGAGTGAAGAGAAGAAAACCAAAATATCCAAGACAGGTGGAATTTTTATGCCTCAGTCACTTGGACAGAATGGATGGGTGGAATCCTTCTGAAGCAGGGCACTTCAAAAAGGAGGGGATCATATCTAGAATACTGTAATTTATTTCACAGGAGAAGAAGAAGTCAAGAAAATAAATTGCTGTGAAGTATAAATTGCAAGATTTCATTATTGTAAAATAAAAATATGCACAAGTACTTTTTTTGTTTACATGTCAAGGGTTCTCTTGATTTCTTCTTTTCGTGTAAAATAAAAGATGTTTCTTCTCATGCCAGCAATCAAAACTCTATATTCTCAGTACCACCTTATAAATAGCTTAAAGATGAACTTTTTTCCTAAAAAAACCACATATTCCTTTCATTTTGCATCAGATATCAAAGTTCAATTTGAATCACAAGAAATATCTGAGGAGTTCAGATTCATAAGTAGGAGGCACATTAGAATGTTGCGTTAAAAATAAAATACTGCTACTGAATAGCAACAAAATATGAGGCATTAGTACTGAAAATAGAACTTGAGAAATTACTTGTTAAATAATCTTATTTACATGGATAGTGACGATCAAATGAAGGCTTTAATTTGATTCTATTGCTAAATGCAATATTTGTTACCATCTCTGGAAGAAAAACTCACCGTCTCTCTCTTTAAAGACAAGATCAGACAATGGAGCTTAGAGGAGGCCTGGATTCACATGGAGCTGAGGACATCTTCAAAACTAGTTGCTAGGCTGCCATGCTGTTTTTTCCCCTTGAGGTTTTGCTATAATCTGTCCCTTGGTTTCTCAAAATGTCCTTTTCCCCAATTCTCACTTTGAAACAAGCATCTTTTCCCCCTAGGCTTGAGCATTTCTTCTGAATTTATCTAGGTAAGGTTTACAAGGCTACTTAACAGAGCTAGAGGTGTGAAAGATGCTACTACTAGGATAGCTGTTTTCTGTTTTGCAGCAGAGGCGGAGTAACGACACGGACACAGAGAGCTGGATTTAAACTGGGTCATTTTTATTAATTAAATTTGCATAATTTATTCATTAAATTAGCATAAATTTAACTAAACCCTAACAAGGACCCGCAGGGTCAAACAATTACTTCCGGGGCGGAAAATGACATCAGAAAAACTTCCGGGGCAACTTATGGGCGTAGCTCCATGCTGATCCAGGTGAAGGGCCCTGCCCTCACCTGAATCCCAGCCATGCACATGCATGTGGGAGGTCTCGCCCTCTAACCCCTGCAAGGGGATAGAGATGGGCGGGACCCAAAGAAAGGTTCCCCCCAATTGGTCAGATCAAGCTAAAGGCACCATGACCTTTGGAGAGAACCTGTTAATCATCCCCATAGATGCCCAACGGAGAACACGCAGTTGCTAAACACCACCCAATTTTCCGGCCCGAACCTGCCTACCCAAATGACCAAAGGTAAGCCAATTAGACTATAATCCAGGGGGCGAAGCACCCCCTAACCGCCATCCGTCACCACAGTGTGGAATAGGCGAAAAAACGGTCGCAGAAAATGCTGGGACCGCCAAAAATTCCTATTCGCCCCCCTAAGGGTGACCCACAGTGACACACTGCAAGATAGGGAGGGCGGGCGGGGGTTCGCTGCTCGTCATCAGGGGCGAAAAGGAAGCCCTGAGCCTGCACAGCCTCTTATATAGGGCTGGCAGGCTTCGCCCCCAACGACGTCATCAGCCAAGGCCTATGACCAGAAAATGGCCGGGATCTCGCAAAATCTTGCGAGATCCCGGCCAACAAAATGGCGGCTGCGCCGAGGGCCGTGTCTTCCTGGCCCAGCAGCAAATCCGGGCCAGGGATAAGTCACCGGCCGCGCATTTGTGAAGATCCTGGGCTGTCTAAGCTGAAAAAGTGAGAAGAAAAGATAATATTCATGATTTCCCCCTTTGGGATTAAACTGAAGTCAGGGCAGCTTCAGACCACGGAACAGAGGCTAGTACAGTAACAGACAAGACACCTAGACAGCCATTTCATAATTAACTAAATGCAACTTCATTCCTGTAAATTCCTCATCTTTGTAGTAAATTTCAACAGCAAATTCTCTTTCATGAATGGAGATTAGATAGGGGGAAAATGCAGAAATCCCCCCCTTGCATGGTATGAATATTTATAGTATAACTAAGCCGAAGCCGATAAATGCTTGCAAAGCTGATAGCTCCATCTACTTACTTATTTACCACCAGCTGTGAGCAATTTCTCAGTGGTTTACAATCATATAATATCTACACATAAAAGCAGCTATACATACAGAAATAGGAGCCATGGTGCTACATAATCTCATAACCGTTAGATCTGAAATGCCCTACAGAAGGGTTCAGTTTTTCAAAGCCCTTCTAAATACTGCAAAATAGGTGAAATCAAAATTTGCTGAGAAGAGGCTTTTTCATAAGATGGATCCAGAACAATAAAACACTCCCTTCAGATACTCCCTGAGTCATAGAATATCCTACGCTTTTCCACCTGGAATAATTGTATTGGATAGATGGGTTCTGTCTGGAAAAGGTGGTTCTAGGAACCAAAACAGCTCTTGAAATTATATTTAGAATCCTACTGGAAACCAGTGCAGATTATCCCATTATGTAACTCTCATTAGACGCTCGCCTGCCCACATGCCATGCACTGTATTGAGCCGCAACTGCAATTTTTGGATGGTTTTAAAGGCAGATCCACAAAAAACAAATGATGAAGATAACATGTGTGATCCTGTTCCAGATAGTACAACCTTTTTACCCCCCAAAAGAGGGTGAAAACTTGGGTGCATCTTATACCCCAAATATAGCCCTCCCCAACCCTCCACTCTTTGGTCTCTGCCTGCCAGCAATTTACCTCCTTACAGCAAACAGCAGCAGAGCCTGCTTAGCACAAACCACTTATTATCTGGCTCCTGACACTCAGCCCACATGCTAAAATGAAAGTGAAACTAAAGCTGGAGGGATCAGGCTATGTTGAAACTGTCTCTTCATTTTTTTTCTGCAAGGAGGTAAGTCAATAACTATAAATGCCTATAGAATGTTCAAATTATTAGATTTATTTTTTAAAGACTGCTTTATTATTGTTCTAGACAACTAAACAAAATGAAGAAGCTTTTAAAAATAAATGCTTGATCTGAAGAGACGCAGTGCTATTGTATCTTCTTTTAAATAGCAGACAATACTTCCAGAAAGCCACATCAATTTTAAAGATCTGTAAAAGTATAATCTGAAATGTATACTTCCAGAAAGCCACATCAATTTTAACAGCATCTGTATAAGTATAGTCTGAAATGTCCTGTTTTAGTATTAGGATAAGGCAGCTGAGTTAAACCCTCACTTAGTCATGTTTGGAGTAGATCTGTTTAAATAATAGGGAGGAGTTAGTGTGATTACATTTAAGCAAACATTCTGGGATTAATATACTGCCATAATATACATTTCTCCAATTCTTTGCTATTTCTATGGGTCAGGCATGCATGCACAGAAATACACATCAGACATTGTATATCATCTGTGCTGTTTGCTGTTTGGCAAATTGCTGGGAGGCAGAGGCCTTTTTTCCTTCTTTTCCTTCCCTCAAACCAAGGGGCATTTTATACTCCGGTGTGTCTTATACTCTGAAAAATATGATAGTTCTTGCTCCACATGGGGCTATGATTGTTACAAAAGCTAGTTTGCCAAATGTCCCCTCCCCCCAAGCCTCAGCCTTGTTGTAGTTGTGACTCCAAAAGAATTCCCAAGTTGCAGACCTGCTATGACAGAAAACCAAGTGGTATCTAAACAGACCGCAGCTCCATATTACTAGAGTCAATCTCAGCCTCAGTTTTGTCCCATCTAGGTTCATGTAGATTCTAGACACTGTCAAGAGTTTCATTGGATCTCCAGCCTGGTCTGGAGATATATAGTTGTCTATGGAGTCTACGGAGTGGGGCGGCATACAAATCAATCAATCAATCAATCAATCAATCAATCAATCAATAATACTTCATCCTACACACCAACATACGACCTTCTCTGACAGTAAACAACAGGTGAGAACAAACCAAATCCTGATGTACATTGCATTAGAGTCCTCCTGTCCAATATCTCATTTCCTTTAATTTAATTTAATTTAATTGATTTATATGCCGCCCAATTCCATGGGACTCTAGCTCTAATTGGAACTACACACTTGGAAGAATGGAACCACTGCAGAACAGTGCCTTTGATTTCCATCACTTATGGATTGCAAGATACCGCAGTTCATTATTCAGAAATTCAAAAAGACTAGAAGAGCATTTAAGACCCAGGAAAAGTCATCCACCAGATCATCAATTTTTTCCCTGCCCCATTTCTAGCCTTGATTCTTGATTAAAGACAGTCCAAGTGATCCCCTTTTCTAAGTCACTCTGTAACTTAGAATCAAATCTTGAAGATAACGGCATAAAGCAGCTGAATTCACAGAAGGCTTCTTAAGAAAGAGACATAATACCAGTTCCTTCTGGTTGCAACTGATTACTTTTTTGCATTCATATCACCCAACCCCAGCTGAATTCACAGAAGGCTTCTTAAGAAAGAGACATAATACCAGTTCCTTCTGGTTGCAACTGATTACCTTTTTTGCATTCATATCACCCATGAAATAAACAGGAGGACATAGATCCAATTCACAGGTGGCAGAGCATACCCTTGCCACAACATTCATTGAAGACGAAATGAGTTCTAGAACAATGCCCCCCAACCTTTGAGCACCAGGGACCAGTTCCATGGACTAGAGGTGGTGTGGTTTTGCATGCTGTCTGGGTACTGTGGATGGGGCTTTGCTTGTTTACATGGACCAGTTGATGACATGTTACAGACTTCCAGCCCATGGACTGGGGTTTGGGGACTCGTGTTTTAGAACACTATGCAAAACATGAGCACTTCAGAGGAAGGGGATTATTTGGACACCTTTCAAACGCTGCCCTTGAAGAATCTTGGGTGATTAGAAGTCCATGGCTACCAGGTTCTTATCAAGAACTCCTAACGAGAGAAAACGAGCAAGGCATGTAAGGAAAAAAGAAGATTTTTTTTTTGGGGGGGGGGGGAGAAGGAGATATTTGGAATTGTTTAGAAAAGACTCAAAGAATTATTGTAGCTTATGCCCCCATAGTACAATACAGTGATCCCCCGTTTATTGCGTCCCCAACCATTGCGAACAGGGTACTTCGCTATTTTTCAACCCGGAAGTCAAAATACCATCTACGCATGCGTGCCCGTGGGCACGCATGCGTAGATGGCAACCGGGAGATCAGCTGCTGGGCGGCTTCCCTGAGTCTTCCCCCTCTTGCTGGCGTCAGCGAGGAGTTTCCCCACCGCCCACGCAAACTCCTCGCTGCCGCCCGCCCTTCGCCCGCCCACGCCATTCATTCTCGCCGCACGGGCCTGTCCACGCTGTCTCTCGGCGCTTTCCAGCTGAGTCCGGGAGCGAACTCGCTCCCCGACTCAGCTGGAAAGCGCCGAGAGACAGCGTGGACAGGCCCGTTCCTTGGCGCTGTCACTCGGGGCTTTCGTGCTGAGTCCGGGAGCGAACTCGCTCCCCGACTCAGCACGAAAGCCCCGAGAGACAGCGTGGACAGGCCCGTTCCTTGGCGCTGTCTCTCGGGGCTTTCGTGCTGAGTCCGGGAGCGAACTCGCTCCCCGACTCAGCACGAAAGCCCCGAGAGACAGCGTGGACAGGCCCGTTCCTTGGCGCTGTCTCTCGGGGCTTTCGTGCTGAGTCCGGGAGCGAACTCGCTCCCCGACTCAGCACGAAAGCCCCGAGAGACAGCGTGGACAGGCCCGTTCCTTGGCGCTGTCTCTCGGGGCTTTCGTGCTGAGTCCGGGAGCGAACTCGCTCCCCGACTCAGCACGAAAGCCCCGAGAGACAGCGTGGACAGGCCCGTTCCTTGGCGCTGTCACTCGGGGCTTTCGTGCTGAGTCCGGGAGCGAACTCGCTCCCCGACTCAGCTGGAAAGCCCCGAGAGACAGCGCCAAGGAACGGGCCTGTCCACGCTGTCTCTCGGCGCTTTCCAGCTGAGTCGGGGAGCGAGTTCGCTCCCGGACTCAGCACGAAAGCGCCGAGAGACAGCGCCCCCCGGACCCCCAACCCGGGTTTGGGGGGTGCTAGGAAGCTCCCATTGTTGGCGGAGACCTTTTAAAACACTCGCGCGGCTTCCAGGACTCGGTTTGGAAGCCGCGCGAGTGTTTTAAAAGGTCTCCGCCAACAATGGGAGCTTCCTAGCACCCCCCAAACCCGGGTTGGGGGCTCGGGGGGGTGCTAGGAAGCTCCCATTGTTGGCGGAGACCTTTTAAAACACTCGCGCGGCTTCCAAACCGAGTCCTGGAAGCCGCGCGAGTGTTTTAAAAGGTCTCCGCCAACAATGGGAGCTTCCTAGCACCCCACAAACCCGGGTTGGGGGCTCGGGGGGGGTGCTAGGAAGCTCCCATTGTTGGCGGAGACCTTTTAAAACACTCGCGCGGCTTCCAAACCGAGTCCTGGAAGCCGCGCGAGTGTTTTAAAAGGTCTCCGCCAACAATGGGAGCTTCCTAGCACCCCCCAAACCCGGGTTGGGGGCTCGGGGGGGGGTGCTAGGAAGCTCCCATTGTTGGCGGAGACCTTTTAAAACACTCGCGCGACTTTCCAATGAGTCCCGAAGACAAACGCGTTGTCTTCGGGACTCATTGGAAAGTCGCGCGGGTGTTTTAAAACATCCCCGCCGACATGGGAGGCTCGCTAGCACACCCCCGAGCCCCCAACCCGGGTTTGGGGGGTGCTAGGAAGCTCCCATTGTTGGCGGAGACCTTTTAAAACACTCGCGCGGCTTCCAAACCGAGTCCTGAAGCCAAGCGCCAAAGGCGAACTTCTGCGCTTGGCTTCAGGACTCGGTTTGGAAGCCGCGCGAGTGTTTTAAAAGGTCTCCGCCAACAATGGGAGCTTCCTAGCACCCCCCAAACCCGGGTTGGGGGCTCGGGGGTGTGCTAGCGAGCCTCCCATGTCGGCGGGGATGTTTTAAAACACCCGCGCGACTTTCCAATGAGTCCCGAAGACAACGCGTTTGTCTTCGGGACTCATTGGAAAGTCGCGCGGGTGTTTTAAAACATCCCCGCCGACATGGGAGGCTCGCTAGCACACCCCCGAACCCCCAACCCGGGTTTGGGGGTGTGCTAGCGAGCCCCTCATGTCGGCGGGGATGTTTTAAAACACCCGCGCCGCCCCCAATCTTAGGCTCCTCGCTAGCGCTGCGGAAGTAAAAACACCCTCTGCACATGCGCAGAGGGTGTTTTTACTTCCGCAGCGCTACTTCGCGAAAACCCGCTCGTTGCGGGGGTTCCTGGAACGGAACCCTCGCAAAGAGCGGGGGATCACTGTATACAAAAGTGGATAACATCAGGAATGGCAATTAAGGAAATAGAAAGAAAACTGCATTAGATACTAGATGACATTACTGGTTGGTCCATGTGAAAGATTTACTATTGTGGGGTATGAGTTGTCAATGTTTACAAAGTTTGGAAATTTCCTTTAAAATGTAAAAAGTAGAAAGGTTTACTTTGAATGTTTAGTTACACCTGACCAATAAGTGTTATCAATCCTAGCTGTGATCAATAGCAGAATCAGCTATGGAAACTATCTATGTCGGGCAGTTAGACTAGAACTTTCTTTCTTTCTTTCTTTCTTTCTTTCTTTCTTTCTTTCTTTCTTTCTTTCTTTCTTTCTTTCTTTCTTTCTTTCTTTGATTTTTATGCCGCCCTTCTCCTTAGACTCAGGGCGGCTTGCAACATGTTAGCAATAGCACTTTTTAAACAGAGCTAGGCTATTGCCCCCACAATCCGGGTCCTCATTTTGCCCACCTCGGAAGGATGGAAGGCTGAGTCAACCTTGAGCCGACGATGAGATTTGAACCGCTGACCTTCAGATCTACAAGTCAGCTTCAGTGGCTGCTGTACAGCACTCTACCTTCTGCGCCACCCCAGCTCATTAATAAATGCTATAGAAACAAATCATGAACTCCTAACTGTGAAGTCCCTTCCCTTCCTCTATAACCCAGGGAATTAGGGTAGAATCAGTTTGAGGGTTTTTGTTCCTCATTTTCTGGGCTTAAAGCCTGTTTTTGTAACTGTTGCTGCATAAGTTTTCCAACGTTTAATCTGTGGCTTTTCACACACATTGCCTTCAGAGAATAAAAAGAATAAAATATGAATCTGATATAGTGTATTTAAAACTCCAGGTTGTATTCCTGGCATATTGAGATAAGACTGAGGAGGACTTCTATCTGAAACTTTTTATGAATCCATTCTTAGTCCATATGGAAATCACCTCTATAGACTAATACCATGGATCATTAGTAAAATGTACTGTACTTTTTATGGATGCAACTTGTAAAACGAGGGCTCTGGTTTTATAATTTGAAGAACAATCCCTCAGAAATTAAGTAATAGTATGTGAATATTGTGTGAATATGAAGCAGGAGCCAAGTAAATGTTTCTACTCTATGTAGATTATGTATACTGTTAGGTTTTAACATAAAGGGAAAAGCTCTAGGTATAAATTCAGCTCATGTTCTTGTGAAATTAACACATATTTCATAGGCATATGGGAAACACTGATATAAACCACTTTTTGTTCTATGTCTGTGTTTGAGAGAAAGAAAGAGAGTTCTATAATACAGTAACATGGCATTGGAAAACAAGATATTGTATTTCATTGCTTTTAATCAGAGTTGTGATTTATTATTAAATCACAGGTCAACTCACTGATCTATATTATCCAATACTTGGACATATTTGTACAAATATACAGTGGTACTTAAAGATACGAACTTAATTGGTGCCGGGAGGAGGTTCGTAAGGTGAAAAGTTCGCAAGACGAAACATTGTTTCCCATAGGAATCAATGGAAAAGCAATTAATGCGTGCAAGCCCAAAACTCAGAAACCGGGAAGCCGGCCGCCACCACCAAAGGAGGCTTGAGCCTCCCTTTGCCCCACGCTGCTTCGCCCTGCCTGTTGTCCTGGGTGAAGTGCTGGGGGGAGGGAGTCAGGAAGGTCCTCCTGCTCCCCCCCCAGCCAAAAATACAAAGACAGGCAGGGCGGAGCAGCGTGGAGCAAAGGGAGGCTGAAACCGCCGGCGGCTTCAGCTTCCCATTGCTCCACGGGAGCGGCAGACCGCCTTTGTATTTTTGGCTGGGGGGGGGGAAGCAGGAGGCGCAGGATCGGGCCGGCGGCGGGCGCGCCGCGAGGTAGCAGGTCAGCATCCTGGGCGGCTGGGCGGCGGGCGAGGAGGCACGGCCGAGTGGACCTGGCTCCGGTTCCGGCTAGACCTCCAGCGAGGATGGGGCGGGTAGTGGGCGCGGCGGCAGCAGTAGCGGCGAGGGTGCGTCCGATTCGGGGCTGCCGGCCCCCGACGCAGTAGGGAACATCGGCGCGGGAGGCAGGAGAGGACCGGGCGACTGGAGCAGCAGCGCGGCTTCTTTTTGCCTGGGAGGGAAGGTGAAATGCCGGCGGCTCTAGCAGCTGCTACGAGCGGCATTTCACTTTCCCTCCCTTGCAAAAAGGCCGGCATTCTGGGATGATGGGGCCGGACTTCCCAGGCGGAAGGCGTGCCCCTCTCCCCGGCATCTTTTTGCCTGGGAGGGTATGTGAAATGCCGCTCGTATGGCAGGTTTCCAAAGCCTCCACGACACTTTTGCCTAAATTAAAAAGCAACCAATCGGAACGGCTGGAAGGGGGGGCCTCGCGCCCTGAGCAAGTCATCCCTGGCCTGTCAATCACTCAGCGGGTAGCCAATCAGCGGGGGCCCTCGCGCTCGACTTCCTTGTGTATTTGGGGTAGTGTGGTGGTGGTGTGCGTGCGCGCTCGGCTGAGGGTAAACATTCGGCAGTCTCTGCTCTGCGAGGGAGGGACGCGCGAGAGAGCTGTCAGAGGGAGAGAAAGAGAGAGCGAGGAGGAGGAGGAGGGGGAGGAGGAGAGCAGGCAGCGGCGGCACACCAGCAGCGGCAACGAGGGGAAGAGCATTACCGAGCCAAGCCGCCGGAGCAACGAACCTGGTAGCCAACTTTCCCCGCTGGAGTTTAGCGGCTTAAAGGATACCTCCTATGCGCGCACCGCCACCGCACATCTCTTCTCGCCCGGGCAATTTCCAAACCTTCCCTCCTCACAAGCAGCTGGACCGCCGCCTCACCTTCTCCCTTCCCGCCCACCCCAATTAGAAGGGGGTCAGAAACCGTAAAACTTTTTTCTCCCCCCCCCCGGTTTGTTTTGTTTGGAAGAAAAAAAGGAAGAATTAACCATCCGCGATTCCTCCCCCCCTCCCCCCCGTGTGAAAAAAGGAGGAGAAAAGAGGCAACCCTCCCCACGAGCCAAAAGAGCTGAGGGGGAAACATGTCTTCTCCAGACTCTCGCAAAAAGGTTGCCGGAGGACTCCTGTTTCCAAGGGACCCAGGCGCTTCGGCCGGATGTCCACTTTGAGCTATGCGGTCTCCTCCTCAAGCTTCGCCTCAGCCGCCAGCCATGCCAGAAGTTTTCTCAAGTTTTCTTCCGCCTGGGAAGTCCGGCCCCATCATCCCAGAATGCCGGCATCTTTTTGTCTGGGAGGGAGAGTGAAATGCCCGCGGCTCTAGCAGCTGCTACGAGCGGCATTTCACTTTCCCTCCCAGGCAAAAAGATGCCGGGGAGAGGGGCACGCCTTCCGCCTGGGAAGTCCTGCCCCATCATCCCAGAATGCCGGCATCTTTTTGCCTGGGAGGGAAAGTGAAATGCCCGCGGCTCTAGCAGCTGCTACGAGCGGCATTTCACTTTCCCTCCCAGGCAAAAAGATGCCGGGGAGAGGGGCACGCCTTCCACCTGGGAAGTCCGGCCCCATCATCCCAGAATGCCGGCATCTTTTTGCCTGGGAGGGAAAGTGAAATGCCGCTCGTAGCAGCTGCTAGAGCCACCGGCATTTCACTTTCCCTCCCAGGCAAAAAGGCTGGCATTCTGGGATGATGAGGCAGGACTTCCCAGGCGGAAGGCGTGCCCCTCTCCCCGGCATCTTTTTGCCTGGGAGGGAAGGTGAAATGCCGGCGGCTCTAGCAGCTGCTACGAGAGGCATTTCACAGCCGGGCTGGGGGGCTTCCCAGCAACCTCCCGAACCCCGAACTTCCGGGTTTGGGGTTAGGGGGTGCTGGGAAGCCCCCCAGCCTGGCTGTCACCTTTTAAAACAGCCGGGCAGCTTTCCAGGAGCCTCCCGAAGCCGAATGCCAAACCTGAACTTCCGCGTTTGGTTTCGGGAGGCTCCTAGAAAGCCGTGCGGCTATTTTAAAAGGTGACCGCCGGGCTGGGGGGCTTCCCAGCCCCCCCGAACCCCAAACTTTTGCCGAACTTCCGGGTTTGGGGGGGTGCTGGGAAGCCCCCCAGCCCGGCAGTCACCTTTTAAAACAGACGGGCGGCTTCCCAGGAGCCTCTGAACGCCGAACCCAGAAGTTCGGGTTTGGGGTTCGTAACTCGAAAAACGTTCGTAAGAAGAGGCAAATTTTTTCTGAACCCCGGGTTCGTATCACGAGTTGTTCGTAAGACGAGGGGTTCGTATCTTGAGGTACCACTGTATCTCTTTTCTGTTCTGTTTTCCAAGAATCACTTTTACATATAATTTCTTACAGGTAATAAACATTGCCCAAGATATACACAATATAGGGAAATAGTTTATAATAATATTTAATTACTGTTTTTTACCACTTGGTATAATGTTTTTTCTAGTTTACAGTATAAAAATCTTTCAGAAAAAATAGGTGATTAATTTAAGATCACAGTTCTGCTTCCATAAGCATGCTCTGCAGAATGTAAAATGGTTGTGCCTTAATGCTTTTACACTTATTATAGCAGGTGAATAATTAAATATTAAATATTGTGCCTGCTTTTTATGGTTTATAGAAAGATATGTGAGCATTTCTTTCTACTAAAACTCCCATTTTAAATTTTGAATGTGGGCTTGGACGGTCCTGGCAGATTTGTTCCTGAAAAAAGAAATTAATTGTACTAGATCAAAAATGGAATAATGAGTCTGGAAAAAACAGGGTGATTTTACAGACGCTCATTTGATATATATTTTGGGTTCCTTGATTTTTAGAAATCTCACGTAGCATTAATTAATAATCTGTTGATTTCTAAGGCACAATTTACACAATCATTGTGCATTTCCCCAGGGAGTTCTTCTTGCAATAAAAAAGCCTTACTGATTTTTTTTTTAAAAATCTCTTGTTTGTTTATGAATTATATATTCATATATTAATGCTTTTCTATTGAGTATATATATATATATATATATTCATATTTTAATACTTTTCTACTGATCATCCATGTAAATAAAATGAATGAATAAAGTTCTGGTTAAAGAAGAAAACACTAGAACAACCTATTTACAACTAAGCATTGTATATAATTCTAAACTTGTGGAATTATTCCAATGAACACAGACTAAGACTTGTAGCCCCATCAAATAGTATAACTATCCATATTTCTGCAGTTTTTAATAAAAAGATGATAGCTTGCTCAATCATACACCTTGCATTTATCCCTAAATGCTTCTCAAAACACATTGAAATTCTTGAATGTGTAATGCTTGAAATTCTGAGGCTCTCATCCAAAACTATAGCTTGCAAATGTTCTGTAGAACACCACACAATTTTATGTCCTCTAGATTTACATAATTCTAGTGATCATTCTTTAACAATGATATGTGGTTCAAACTAAATATACTTTAAAAAAGTATGGCAATTTTTGTATTCTCTCGGAATATCTCATATAAGAAGACAATGAAAGATAATGGGATACTTACTGCAAAAAAGATTTGTAGACCACTGTGAGCCACTTCTATATATTGATATTCAAGAACGCAACCTGACACAGTGATGTAGCGATGGTCTTCTGGGGCCCAATCTGGGGCTGGAGTCACAGATGTCACTGCGCAGCCTGGGCCATTTTCCATCCACCAAGACCGGTGCATTGAAATATTGAAGGTCAGAATAAGATCTGTTTCCTGTCAAAGGAAAAAAATCAATAAGCCATCAGCTGAAGTTTATTTCGAACAATGGTTTTTACTTTAAAAAAAAATTAAAATGATCTTCACTCAGTTTTAAAATTAAATTTTGTAACTAGACGTGCAATTTGTAATCTCCGTTTTTATGATATCATTCAGCTTCTCCAAATAAGAGAGAGATGATTCTGTCTCCTGTATATCCAGTGACAACAAAGACTGGCGAGAGAAGGCCACAATCAGCTTAAAGAAGCAACCTGTGAAAAGGAATTCAAGTGTTCAGTCAAGCAAGAAAATTAAACCTTTTGTGTGAAATGGCTGCTCAGAATCCAATCATTCCCACATATTGTTTTTGCAGTTCCATTAATTTTTATT
This sequence comes from Erythrolamprus reginae, assembly GCF_031021105.1. Lineage (NCBI taxonomy): Eukaryota > Metazoa > Chordata > Lepidosauria > Squamata > Dipsadidae > Erythrolamprus > Erythrolamprus reginae. The sequence continues at coordinate 307,266,237 of NC_091950.1, read as the reverse complement.
ATCAATATTGAACTACCTAATGAAGATTTTTGAAACCGAAGATACTAAGGAAGAGAAACATCAGAAAAATAGCAAGGGGGAAGTCACTGAACACAAAGGCAACCATTGATGGTCATCTCAAGTTTGCCAAACTTTGGGAGGAATGTTCAACGGGCAGACGAGTCAAAAATGAAATATTGGGACTTTGTAAACGTTACATTTGATGGAGGAGAATCATTGTATTGGTTGGTTACGACCTTTAAAGCCCTACATGGCATTGGACCAGAGTACCTCCGGAACAGCCTGCTACCGCACGAATCCCAGCAACCAATAAGGTCCCACAGAGTTGGCCTTTTCCGGGTCCCGTTGACTAAACAATGTCGTTTGGCGGGCCCCAGGGGAAGAGCCTTCTCTGTGGTGGCTCCGGCCCTCTGGAATCAACTCCCCCTGGAGATTAGAACTGCCCCCACCCTCCTTGCCTTTTGTAAACTACTCAAGACTCACTTATACCACCAGGCATGGGGGAGTTGAGACACATTTCCCCCAGGCTTTTTTATATTTTGTTTTATGTTTGGTATGAATGTGTAGTTTGGTTTTTTAAATATGATAGGGTTTTATATGCTTTTTTAATATTAGATTTGTTCTACTATAATATTGTTTTTATTATTGTTGTGAGCCGCCCCGAGTCTTTGGAGAGGGGCGGCATACAAATCTAATAAATAATAATAATAATAATAATAATAATAATAATAATAATAATTATTATTATTATTATTATTATTATTATTATTATTATTATTATTCCACAATAAGAACTTGATATTAAGTGTTGAATATGAAGGGGGTATGGTTTGGAGAGGGGCGGAATATAAATCCAATAAATAAATCCAATAAACAAACAAACATGATTGTTAAATGAGTTTGGCTTCCCCACTGACTTTGCTTGTCAGAAGGTTGCAAAAGGGTTAGCCGTAAATATGAGTCAGCTGCCAAGCATCTGAATATTGATCATGTGACTGTGGGGATGATGCTATGGTTGAAAGTATGAAAAATGGTTACCGGTCATTTTTTCCAGTGCCATTGTAACTATGAACTGTCACTAAACGAACTGCTGTGAGTCAAGGATTTTGCATTTTGTGGCCTCAGTATTGGGTTACTTACCATCAATGAGATAAGCAGAAATTTTTGCTTTGCATCTGCCATCCATCCCTTAGCACAAAACGTGGTATGTATCATGTTTTGGAATGGCCAAATGAATGTTAGACTGAAACCAAACTGACATGTTGTGGCATTATCTGACTTCACTAGGAATCCTTCAGATATTCCTGAAGTCAGCCTGAAGAAATGAGCCAAAATGCCTACATAAGAACATAGGAGTGGATTACCAAATGGAGGAAGCATTTGGTTGCAGTTATTGCCACTGATATTACTTGAAAATTACTGTTTCATCCTTGAAAGTCTGTAGAGATTTTCAGTCATCCAGGTCATGGCTGTCGCAAAGGTGCTTTTTCAGGAAGCAACTGGACTTTCTTTTTTTCTTTGAAGACTTTTCGCTTTTCATTCAAGAAGCTTCTTCAGCTCTGACAGGATAGTGGGGAATGAAAGGATTTATATTCCTTGCAGGCAGTTGGTCATCTGCATCCTTTTAGAGGATCATTGAAGCATTTGGAGGTTTATCTATGTTCTCAGGGTCACCCGAATAGTGCTCCTGGTTCCTGTATGTTGTAGTTAGCTCTGGCCCAGCTTCTGCCCCAAGGAATGTGCAGGTGGATGTGGGGGAAACATCCACATGCCGCAGGCCTGTTTTGCTCCCGATGGAATCTGCAGACGAAGTCTCCTCTGACCAAAGAAGCGTGAGTGACAGGGAAGAGGGAGTTTGGCAGACAGCCCAGGAGGAGATCAATCATCTGTATCATCCTTGGATTCTGAACAAGAATTAATGACACATCCACGCATGCGTAGAGTGATGCATAGGAGACAACAACTGAAGGATTATTACAAGAGAAAATGAGGCCACCTGTGGTTGGGTGGGGCTGCTGTAATTAGTGCTACAGATAAAAGTGCAACCTGGTGTTTTAGCCTCATGGCAGTTTATCTGATTCATTGTTTTGTCAAGATCGTGGTTTTTTTGCTGTTCAAGATTGTGTGTGGACTCTCTGGACTTTAGAATTGGACTCAATTTCCCAGTTATTGGGTGAGCAATTGGATTGCATTTAACCTGTGCCTTGTGTGTACCAGAAAATCCCTTTGACATTTAAAAAGGGAGCTGTTTCTGTTTTTCTGTTTATAAAAACTTTTGGGTTTTCCTTTTATCGTGTGGTGTGTGTCTTCCTGGACTAATTACCCTGTAATTACGGGCGGTTGAAACACGCCAGCAGAACAGTGTAATCTGCAATTTTTTCTCTGGAAATCCATTCTACTCCCAGACCATTCAAAGGGTGTTCATCCCAAATTGTATAGCTAAAGGTCTGTAGAAATAAAAGTCTGTTTCATCACTGTTGGAATTTTGAATGATCTTTAATAAGGGAGCTGCTAAACAAGGACTATCTGTACTACATTGGCATTAAATTATCTATGTATGTATGAATAATTTACAGTAGATTTAGTGGTGAATTTTAATGTGATCATTTTTGCAGGTGACACCAGGTTATTCAGGATTATCCCATCAAATTGTTGAATGGGAAATGAATGGCCAAAGTAGTTCACTATAAATCTAAAGGTAAAACACTGAACTTTTGGAGTTAACTGACTGACCAGAAAAAAGACCTTGAGGTCATACCGTAAGGTGATGAAAATTCCAATTTATTCCATGCTAGGCATCATGCTGGTGTGGTGAGTATATTTTGGCTACAGTGTATTACTGTATACTGTTTTATTGGGGGAGGGTGGTGGTGGTAAATACACTTTTAGAGATCACAACCACTTTTAGAGATCACAACCACTGAGAAAACTATGCTTCTCAACAGATTTCACAAAAATGAAATTATGAAGACTACTTCATTTTACCTCTCATTATTTTTGGTTACAATCAGTCAAACTCTTTTAATTTTATATGCCACAACTAATTCAATAATGTGTAACTAATGCTGTTGCCTTTTAACTGAAATAAACATTTGGCAGAATGATGTCTAAATATGATTGGTATTCAGGTTGATATATATTCCCTTTCAAGACACTTAAAGGCAGAATGAAAAAACCCCTCCCCTTGTTCTTTTCCTTAAAATCCACAAAATAAAAATATTTTATTTATTTGTTTGTTTATTTTATTGGATTTATCTACCGCCCAACTCCAGCAGGACTCTGGGCAGATTACAGTCATGAACATAACGATCAACAGTATAAAACAAACAAGAGTAATAAATACAATAAAATGGTATAAATACATTATAACCCTAAAAAGCCATACAAACTCTCACTCATTGATGGTCCCAGGCCCGCTGGAAAAGCCAGATCTTGACAGTTTTGCTGAAGACCGGTAGGGTGGGGATAATACAGATCTCCGGAAGGAGTTGGTTCCAAAGCAACGGAGCTGTCACTGAGAAGGCCCTTCCCTGACGTCCCGCCAGTCAACATTGTTTGGCGGATGGGACCTGGAGAAGGCCGACTCTGTGGGCCCTTATTAGTCATAGGGAAGTATGAGATAGAAGGCAGTTCTGTAAAGAATTTTGTCCTAAGCCATGTAGGGCTTTAAAGGTAATAACCAACACCTTGAATAACCACTATGGCTTGCATGGCTGCATTTTGAACAAGCTGAAGTTTCCAAATGTTTTATCTCAGAAGAGGGGAAGCAAAAATCAAATCTACTGTAACTACTGAATTCCTGGCCCACTTCATATGCTGTTCTAGAGGCTTAACAAGGTAGAAGGCTAACTGCTAGTTATGGTGATAAGTATAGAAAAATAAAATAAAAGAAATATAGGTTGGATAGGATATTAGATTAGAATAGATTTATTGGATTTATATGCCGCCCCTCTCCGCAGACTCGGGGCGGCTCACAACAATAGCAAAAAAGACAGTACATAGTGACAAATCCAATGCCCACCAATCCAATTACAATTTTAAGTTAAGAAATTCATAAAACAATCCCAATATATATAAAAAACAAGCACACAATCAATCAAACAGCAAAACAACATGGGCAAGGGGGAGATGTTTTAGTTCCCCCATGCCTGACGGCAGAGGTGGGTTTTAAGGAGTTTACGAAAGGCAAGGAGGATGGGGGCAATCCTAATCTCAGGGGGGAGCTGGTTCTAGAGGGTCGGAGCCACCACAGAGAAGGCTCTTCCCCTGGGTCCCGCCAGACGACATTGTTTAGTCAACGGGACCCGAAGAAGGCCGACTCTGTGGGACCTAACCTGTCACTGGGATTCGTGCGGCAGAAGGCGGTCCCGAAGATATTCTGGTCCGGTGCCATGAAGGGCTTTATAGGTCATAACCAACACTTTGAATTGTGACCGGAAACTGATCGGCAACCAATGCGACTGGGAGTGTTGGAGTAATATGGGCATACTTAGATAGGCCCATAATTGCTCTCGCAGCTGCATTCTGCACGATCTGAAGTTTACGAACACTTTTCAAAGGTAGCCCCATGTAGAGAGCGTTACAGTAGTCGAGCCTCGAGGTGATGAAGGCATGAGTGACTGTGAGCAATGACTCCTGGTCCAGATAGGGCCGCAACTGGCACACCAGGCGAACCTGAGCAAACATCCCCCTCGCCACAGCTGAAAGGTGTTTCTCTATTGTGAGCTATGGATCGAGGAGGACACCCAAGTTGCGGACCCTCTCTGAGGGGGTCAATAATTCTCCCCCCCCAGAGTAATGGATGGACAGATAGAATTGTCCTTGGGAGGCAAAACCCACAGCCACTCCGTCTTGTCTGGGTTGAGTTTGAGTTTGTTGACACCCATCCAGGCCCCAACAGCCTCCAGGCACTGGCACATCACTTCCACTGCTTCGTTGACTGGACATGGGGTGAAGATGTATAACTGGGTATCATCGGCATATTGATGATACCTCATCCCATGCCGTTGGATGATCTCACCCAGCAGTTTCATGTAGATATTAAATAGCAGGGGGGAGAGGACCGACCCCTGAAGCACCCCACAAGGGAGAGACCTCGAGGTCAACCTCTGACCCCCCACTAACACCGACTGCGACCGACCAGAGAGGTAGGAGGAGAACCACTCCCAACCCCTCCAGCCGGCGCAGAAGGATACCATGGTCGATGGTATCGAAAGCCGCTGAGAGGTCAAGGAGCACAGGACAGAGGACAAGCCCCTGTCCCGGGCCCGCCAGAGATCATCCATCAACGTGACCAAAGCAGTTTCCGTGCTGTAGCCGGGCCTGAATCCAGACTGTTGAGGACCTAGATAATCTTCCAAGGACCGCTGGAGTTGAAGTGCCACCACCTTCTCAACAACCTTCCCCATAAAGGGAAGGTTGGAGACTGGACAGTAGTTATTAAGCACGGCTGGGTCCAGGGAAGGCTTCTTGAGGAGGAGCCGGAAAGGGCTCCAGAACTTTCATGAAGTCAATCCAATTTCTATATGATTGTAAGATTTAATGCAGTTCCGCAGTGTTATAGGGCAGTTGTATGCATATCTACTAAGATATTAGTCCTATACCTAACCAAGGTGTGGGGTCCACTCTTAATAGTCTGAGAAGAGATATGATTCAACAGCTGAGTAAAGAAAAACTGTCACAAACAGTGCTACTCTTAAATTATCTACCCCTATTATCTAAACAAAATCGAAATACACCAAACATGGTCATTGTCTGCTTGGCTCCATGCATTTTCCATCTGGGGCAGTTTATATGTGATATATCTTAACAACCAAGATGGCCAATTACTCTGTGGCGTAATCCCTTTTATAAATAATTGATTAAGAGTAAAATAAATAATTTATAGAGGCTATGAGGATATTAACCATAAAATGTGTGCCACAGAAATCTACTATAGTGCTTGAGTTCTTTAGGTCTGACTTAGAGCTCAGCCTTACTGAGACTCAAAGTTGCGAATGGGAAGTTCTTAAGAATGAGGGCAAATATACGTATCCCGGGATAATGTTGCAAGATTGAATCTGGGTCGGTCACCGGAACCAGAGTTTACTTTTCTGAGCTTTGGAACTGGTGTTGGAGTCCATCTTCAGTTCTTAAGAAGGTCTTTATAAAAAATATGTCCTTTCATTGAGCATATAATTTTCACTCTAGAGAGAGGAAAAACCCTAACAGACATAGAATGATGCCTCACCTAAAGAATGATGAGAATTTAACACTTGCCCTTCATTGCATTAGGACAAAAAGGAAGTTATTTGTATCCTTCATACGAAACAACTCCCTGTCAGTGAAGGGTTTTTGGCAATAGAATAAATAAGAGGTTAGGCAGTATCACTGCTATTCATGTCATAGCTGATGGTGTGGTTGTAGCTGTCCCCACAAAGGAAGAGCAGCATGATTGGATCCTGTAGGAAGGGAGAATGTTAAATTAACCCAGATAAGATCCCGTTTAAGATGAATGAAGTTAGGCATCTAAGACATACATTTTCATCAAAAAGCATTAAGGCAAACAATAGTAAAGTTCAAGCTATAGTGAATTATTGCATTACAAGATAAACAAAGGTTAACAGAGAATTTGGGGGATGGTCAGATTTAACTGATAGCAACCTCTGCTTGATAAGGCCACATGGTGCAATGGTTTTGGGGATATGACAATACATTGACATTTCCAAAAACTAAACTGGACAACAAAGATCTTGTTTCCTGAATACTTTGGGGTGTATTTTTGGCTGCGAATCACAAAAATAATCTGTAATTTAACCTATCATGGATCATTTTATGGACATTTTCTGTTTTTGATATTTCTTTTTATATAATGTACGCTCTAAGCAGTGATGGGCTACCAACATTTTTACTACCACAGTGTGGGCGTGGGTTATGCATTTTGTTTCAATATCTCTCCGTGCAAATTGGGTGTTCTGGGGTGGAGCTCCAAATTTTGCTACCAGAACTGCATTCCTGACCATTCCCATAGGAACCCATCACTGGTTCTATGTTTAGAAATTTAACGAAGTTTATTCATTTTAATATTACTAATTACTAATACCAACTAGAATAGTGTCTCCTTACTGAGTCTTCAGTGTTCAGTTTCAAGGTTGTCTTTTCACACAATTGCAAATGTGTGACCTGTTGGGCATGCTGAACACATGAAAGATATATACAAAACATGGAATTGCTGTTGAAGCACATCCAGTACACCAAGTACAACTGGAATATCTGTGGAAATCTAAAAATAGTGACTCTGCTGCTTGGATATGTGAAGTAGATGTACCATGTGCTGTCATTACATTTGCAAATGGGACAGCCATGAAAAAACCCACTTGTTGACCCGACAAAAATGTTCGCCTCCACTTCACACAACAGATGACAAATTATGTGAAGATGAACAAGGAAGGTGAAGGGTTTTGTTATTTGAGACAGATATTTCCAGTAACTGATGCCAAGATTAAGAAAGGCATTTTTGTTTGTCCACGAAACAGATCTGTCATCAGTGACAAGCAGTTTGAAGTTTTGTTAGTTGGGCCAGAAAAAAATATCTGGAAAGCATTCAAAGATGTCATTGAGAATTTGCTTGGCGATTACAGAGTACCAAGCTACATTCAGATAATTGACAAATGTCTTACGGTGTACAGGACCCCGAAGTGAAGCATGTTACCAAAGATTCATTTTCTGCTTTCACACTTGGACTTCTTTCCCAACAATCTAGGTGCAATCAGTGACGAACATGGTGAAAGCTTTCACTAGGTCATTGCCACAATGGAAAAATGGTATCAAGGAATCTATCAATCCTGGCTAACTACTGTTGGGCACTTCAGTGAGATGTTTCAGACATTGAGTACAAACAAAACTCAGCAGCAAGCACTGAGTCCTGCTGAATCCATGAAGAGCATAGGAAATGTGATACGATTAAATACATTATAGTCATTAAAAGTTAATTTCATATTTCTCAAGATTTTATGTAATAGTCATTTGAAATTACCATATTGTGTATGAAATTACACACTATAAGATGCATCCCCCCCTGAAAGGTGGGTGGAAATATCTGTGCATCTTATAGACCAAATATTGCAGTGGGGGGGAGCGGGGTGGGGTGTGCTGTCATTCACCGCCGCTGCTGGGGAACGCTGGAGCGTTCACTGCCAAGCAGCTGATTGGTGGTTGGATCGGCCTCCTGGAATATAGCTGCTCAGCTGTTCTAGGCATTGGGGATCGCTGCCACCTATTGCTGCTGCCGTTCACTGCTGCCATTCACTACTGCCTATCACCGCCGATTGGCGGTGTTGCATGGGTGGTGGCAGCAAATGGGTGGTGGCAATCAGCAGTGACAAACGGGCGACGGTGATTGACAAAGAATGGGCGGTGGCGAAGGCAAATGGGCAGTGCAATAGGTGGCAATGGCAATCCTTGCCACCTAGAACAGCTGATCAGTGGTATTCTCGGATGCCAATCAAACTGCTTATCAGTAGCAAAGGCTCCAACGTTCCCTGGCAGAGGCAGCAAACATGGAGGAGACAGGTTGTTTGCTGCAAGTACTCTAGATAGATGAATACTGGATGGATGCTGGGAAGCAGAGGTAGATTTTTTGTGTGTTCCTCCTCTAAATTTAATGTGCGTCTTATGATCAACAGCATCTTATAGTGCGAAAAATACAGTATGTTTGGTCTTCAGTTTAAAAGGATCTAATAATCTAAAAGTTTTTCAGGATCAAAGCTTTGGGGGGAAAATGTTGTCCAGTGTATTATGTACACTGAACCGAAGTAATATGACACAAATAAGACAATTATTATTCAAGTAGGTGCATTTCAGAATCTCAGAATGAGATCTCAGAATGAGTTGGAGCTTGCCTTTTACAAGAGACGTTCATATGTATTAAAAATTTTGACCAACACAACAGAATAATGCTGTAGTAGAAAAAAGTTATTATTGTGTTTGCTTCTAAGAAATTTCACCAGCATATTTAAATATTAAAACTTTACTGTGAAAAACATTACAAATGGATCAGAAGCCACAAGGCAATGTCTGTAAATTTCATTGGCAAATAGTAGGATAACTGCAATGTTTTCAGTTATAAAAATGTAATCTACAGCATGTTTCTAGTGAACAGCTGCTGATTGTAGGTTTATTTTCTATAGAAACATTGCCAAAGATCGAATTATTGAATGACATTATTTCGGATGGCAAAACAGCTTATTTTATACCTAAGGCAGGAGTAGATTTGTTGATGCAGCTATCATAAAGTCAACGCCTGGAATTACAGCCGTTATCTGTTTTTGCTCACTCTGGGTGGCCATGATGGACAATGCAACTAGACGTTATTCTGCAATTATATTGGTGCATGAAGCTATGATCATCCCAGGATGGTCTCTTGAAGACAGGGTAAGATTACTATACCTTGTCATGCAAGAGTAGACATGCTTAGTCTTCTTCATAAAGTACTCTCCATTATCGAAGTACTCACAGAACAAAATAAAAAGTGTTTGTACTGGCCAAAATGATACAACTAAGAGAATTAATTTAACTGAAAGGTGCAAGACCTATAAAGAATAGAGGTTGATGTTAGTGAAAATAATTTACAGCATTTCATTTATAAGCTATTTCGACAGAAAAGCAACCCAAGACTGCACACTAAAATGTTAAAAAAATATCCTAAAACAAATTTTTAAAAAATCTAGGTACTAAAAAAAATTAAAGAAGGAAGGAAGGAAGGAAGGAAGACTGTGTCAAGGAAATGAAAAAGTATTAAAATATTACATATTTCCAGCACATTTATTCAGACACTCTAACCCAAGACTTGCTAAGAGTGTCAATTTTTTACAGGTTTCTTAAAAGATAGCAGGGAGAAATTAGAAGACTTGGGGGAGGCTCTAGACAAAGCATTCTCAGGCATCCTCTTCCTCCGCTGCGTCTTTTGCCTGGCTGAAGAATACTGGAAGCGCCTGTGGCCACCCTGCAGGGAGCTTGAAGGCAGCGCATGTGGCTCCGTTCTCCCCACCCTGAGAGAAGAGCGCCAGGGGGAAGTGCTTTTGGAGTGCAGGCTGAAACAGGCGAGGGGCAGGAGAAACGGGGCTCCCAGGGGGAAAATCGGTCATACAGGAGGCTTTGAAAGTGAAGCAGACGCCGCTTGTGTTCTCCCTGATGCTGAAGTGAAGGACAGAGGGAATTCCTCAGCCAGGGAGAGGCGGCCCCTGCCTGGCCACAGCTGCTCGCCTGAGCCACTTTTCGGCCTGTTGGGAGGGCTTCTTGGCTAATGCCTGCCAGTCTCCTGTGGGGGGGAAGCAAGGGAATCCTTCCCCCCGTCTCCCACGGGGAGGGAAGCCAGGCCGTCCAGCAGCCAAGGGCTGGCCTCGGGAACAGCTGGCAAAGCACGGGAAGGCTGCTGCTGCTGACCGCTACCCAACTCCCCCCTGCAGCATTCGATGTATAAGATGCACCCAGTTTTTGATGTACTTTTTTGAAGTAAAAAGGTGCATTTTATACACCGAAAAATACGGTAACTTGATTCCAATATTTTCTAAGCTTTATTACATGTCCACCAAAACTGAGAAAAAAAATCCTTTAATTTGATTACATTTCCTGGAAATATCTGTGATTCCCTTATGCCAGGAGTGTCAAACCCGATTTCGTTGAGTGGGCATGGGCAGTCACTTATGTCGGGGGACATTTGTGGTGGTCCAAGTGCTCTGCCAGCAAAAATGGGCTCCCAAGCTCTGCATGAACCCCATCCCCTGAGCTCCATTTTCACTGACAGAGGGTTGCAGAAGGCCAGGGCAGCCGAAAATGGAGCTCGGGAGCCTGTTTTTGCTGGTAGAAGCATCGCAGGCTGGTCCGTCACTATGGCCCTGCGGGCCGGATCTATGTATCCCATAGACCAGATCTGACCCCTGGACCTTCAGTTTGACACCCCTGTTTTTGACAATTTATCCAGTGTCATGTACAAATGATAAAATTGCTTTATAAACATCCTCTTAAAATTATAATTTCATTATCAATTTCAACTCTTTCTTCCACACATTCTCTCTTTCTACTATTTCTGTTAGATAAGTGAGCTTCATCTATTTTAGAATCGAAAGTGGAACTTTCACCTAGATAAATGACATAGTTTACAAGATCTTGAGGAGTAAGATTAACCTGTCCAAAGTATCTTCAATCCGATGAGATTATAGAGATTATAGAGTGAACAATTCAAATAATTAAATCTATACCTTGCAAAGCACAACAACAGGTGAGGATGTTGATTTAGTTTTATTGGAACTTCAGAATATACTCTTGACTAGCCTGAAGTTATACTTGCACAGTTATTGCCAAACCTCATATTAGGGACCTTCATCTATCAAAGAATTCTCCTGCCTGGATTCCTCAAGGAATACATTTTCTATTGCAGCAGCAACAGGTTAAGTACAGAGAATATTATGATTGGATTGGCAAGCTTACTAGCAGCCTGTAGAGCACAGGATTCAATGTGCATAGCAACAGCAGGGGGTCAGCAACTGGAAAGGATAATAACACCATATACAGATTGTACTATGTTGAGATACCAGCAGAAAATAGTTAGTGACGCAATAGGAGATACCATCAGGAGAATCAAATAACCTCAAGGTTAGGATAAAGATTGAAACTCAGGCAACGCAGTCAAACTGTATGATCTCTGCAGCTGTAGTGTCTTAGCAGTTGGCTCTACTTCAAAGAACCTGAAAATCCTCAAATCAATAATTGGGAACAAGCGGAATAGGCAGCATTAGGAATAAAAGTTGGTGTGTGTGTGTGTGTGTGTGTGTGCTTGTGTGTTTGAGTGAATATTGACTCCTGGCAATTGCATGGACAAGACCCGGCAATTTTCTTGGCAAGTATATGCCAATTATTTATTATGCCATTGCCTTTCATTTGACAGATAGAGGGACTGGCCTAAGGTCATTTAGCTGGCTTTGTGTGTAAGGTGGGATTAGAACTGTCAATCTCCCGGTTTCTAGCCTGATGCTTTAACCACTACACCACCCTGGCTCTTATTAGTAATACTTATAGCTAAATATGATGATGAGTTTATATTTTGGTTCTTTATGCAGAATGAAGATAGTTTTATAATTTTTTCTTACTCTATTCAGACATTTGATTCATGATTTATACAAGTTTCTAAATTTTACTCCTGGTCAAATAAATCAATGTTAATAAATAAATCTAAGAAGATTGTTTAAAAAAAACAAGATCTAACAATCTTTAATTCCTCCAAATATTTTAGAACTTGCTTTTTTTCCTTGCCTTTCTCACTTAGGTTTTTAAAAATGTTAACAGGTCTCCTTTGTAAATACAATATAGGAAAATTATCTAAGTCACTTTCCTGATTTGTTATTGGAGTTGGGTGGTATAAAAATTATTATTATTATTTATTATTATTATTTATTAGATTTGTATGCCGCCCCTCTCCGGAATATTTATGTGAAATATGCATAAATACATAAAGATGAGGAATTGATAAATAATTTTTCCTTTCCTTTCCTTTCCTTCTTTCCTCCCTCCCCCACTATTTCTCTAAGGGAACCAAGGTAGTATATAATTAATCTACTTCTTTATGAAATATAATCAGTCTAAAGACACATTGTGTGCTTCAACGTGAGTGGGTGTGAACTAAATCAAAAGGAATCACTTGATTCTCTCTGTAGATTTATTTCGGTGTGGCTTAGCCTTCAAAAACTTTCTCTGGCTTATACATTTCTTAATGTATTAGGGCTTCTTAATGCTTACCATCAAGCTTCTAAGGATGTATTGTCCATGTACCAGTTTTAATCAATTCAGTTGATAAAAGATATGCCTTTTCAGCCACTGGCTCTAACACCTCAAAGTCCTTCCAGATACCTTTCAGCACTAAAAGCAATGAACTTTAATAAGAATGACTTGCTGCAGAGACAGTAACAAAGCAAACTCCATGTTTCTGAAGTCTGAATAGGTGACTGAAATGTTTATTTAAGGATCTGGTAGACAGCAGATTTATCCTTCTAACTCTGATGCCTCTGTCAGCGTCTTAAATTAAGTTTTCAGTAGTTGATTTGTCCCTGGGAAATGCAAAAATGTGGTCGAGCTGTCTCCTGGGGCTTCTTATACGATTTTTTTTGTTTGTGTTTAGTACTAATGCAGAATTAGAGGGACTGCTGTGTTAGAGAGCTGGAAGATCAATACTTTTATTACTTTGAATTGGAAAGCTGGTATATTCAATAGGGCTCCGGCTGGGGGAAATACTATAGAAAGTTTCCTTTCTCCCTTTCTTTTGGGGTTTCAAAATGTAAAGTGTTAGGAAATGTGAACTCAAAATAAGAGGCTAATGCATGACTGGCAATCTAGTAGAATATGATATAGAGATTCTTAAAAGGAATTGTAGCATTATTTTAATTATAGATATTCTTCCAATTAAGAAAAGGGCTTATTCTAACCAAGCAAGGCATAGGTATGTCATCAATGAGAATAAATGCTGAAGTCACTTTCTGATGCTTAACTGTCCATAAAAGCAAAGAATAAGATATAAGCTACCAAATTAATAAACTTGAAGAAGGCTTGTGAGGATATCAGAGTTAAGTTCTAATGGCAGGTAGAAACCGACTGCTGCATGAAGGGGAAGATGAGGGACTGTCTCTTGCCGATCACATCTACCCAACCCACCAGAGTGGGAAGGCATGGAGTGGTATAGGCCCCATCCCCCAGGGAGATACATCTGGCTGGACTCAGACAAAGGGCTTTCTCTGTGGTGGCTCCCTCTCCCTGGAATATCATTCCCCAAGATATTAGAATGGTCCCCCACTCTAATACTCTTCCAGAAGGTGCTGAAAGCCTGGTTCTGCCAGCAGGCTTGGGAACACAGGGCGGGATGGAGCCCATGAAATGGCTCAGATGATGTGTTATCGCCGGGACGGGGGTGGTGGAAGTTTCTTTTATTTATGTTTTTGATTCTCTATTTTATGAGTTTTATTGTTTTTATATAGTAGCAATAGCACTTGGACTTCTATACCACTGTACAGCCCTCTCTAAGCGGTTTACAGAGACAGCATATCACCCCCAACAATTTGGGTCCTCATTTTACCCACCTTGGAAGGATAAAAGGCTGAGTCAACCTTAAACCAGGTGGGATTTGAACTGATAAATTGCAGTCAGCTGGCAGTCAGCAGAAGTAGAAGTAGCCTGCAGTACTGCACTCTAACCACTGCCTCACCGAAGCTCATGTTTTTATATTTCTGTAAGCCGTTTTGAATTGCCATGTGCCAATAGATGGCAATATAAATCAATCAATCTATCTATCAATCAATCAAACAAACAAATTGTAGAAAAGAGGGGAAAGGGGAAAAAATATGGAGAAAGAAATATACCCAGGGAATAGGAAAACTAATATAAACCTCAAAGCCACAGCACAACTTTTAATAGCTATTTTTTTCTGGTCACATATAATTTGAGCGGATGTAGAAAATATTTAAGACAAGTTGTCAAAACCATATTTATTTGTTCATGGCTATACAATCATAGAACCACACGCTATTTTACCTAATAATAAAATAGGTAATCTATACATGATAAGGCAAATAAGATATCTGAAAGAGCTGAAAAGATCTATTGCACATATTTCCTAATTAGAACATTTATGTATTAGTGCAGAGAACATTGACACATTACTGCACAGGCTCCTGAACCTATGCAATTGTTAGTGGGAACTAACAATTTCATTTATTAAGTTATTAAACTATACCACAGTACCTATTGTAGAATACTATTTGGCCCCTCAAATGTGCTATAGCTACTCTTTCAAACTCTCCTAGTCCCAATCCCCTCTGTTCACCTTTCTCTTCAGGCTACTAGGTCACACTAGTACAATTTTTTCACTATTATCTTACTCTTTTGCCTTCATTTCAGCTCTCCACTATTCCTGCTGGGATACCTCTGGAACAAGGCCTCAAGCAAGGGAAGTCTATTGTCAAAGAATCCACATACCCCTTTGGGCATGTTGCTTCTAAGTTCCTTCTCTGTAGACTTACTGTTTCGCAGAAGCATTTATTGTCACAAATGGCTGCACTGTCCTAAATTTTGTATCCACAAAGGAAAAATTATGTGCTAGGTTGATTAGTTCTCCCTCCCTCTCTCCCTCCCTCTCTCTCTTTCTCTCAACTTTAGGAATGGTTTCATTCTCAATTCTAGATGTGTATATGAACCTCAATGGCTCATCCTTGTTTAGTGCTAATTAGGCCAGGGAGCAATGCAGTCAAGCATTTAAAAAATATGAACATTAATGGAACAACTCCAACCATTCAAAAATAATGATTTCCTGATCATTTGCTTTCTTTACAGTGCTGGGTCATTGCTAAGCAGGAGGATAGGATTATTTCAAGTAGAAAATTTGAGGTATGATCAACAGTAGTGGGGAGAGAGCTGGGTGTCATATAAGGCAGTGCCTATTCTACTCAGTGGCAGTAGAGGAAACTTAGCCTTCTCAACCAACTTATTCTATATTACCAGCAATTTTAAAAAATATTTAAAAAACAGTACAATACAGCTTTCAATAAAATTATCATAATAAATAGGAACTTCTGGTGGGGATGTGGGGCACTGCAGCTAGACAAGAGTGAGCTCCGCTCTTTAAGGCTGCTTTATTTTTGTAATCTAGAGACCCTTTGAGGCACAAGAGTCTGGAGGACGACGTGGAAGAAGAGGAGCATCCCGGGCAGCAGGGTGGTGAAGGCGTTCGCCACTGTGGCGGAGGGCACCCTCCCTATTCAGAGCGAAAAACTTCTGCCAATGTGGATTAGCATGGCATATCTGAAGCTGCGGGGATCCACAAAATAAGGACGCTTTTAATCGAGTGTGGTGGGTCGCATCTGTGTTTGAAAGGATCAAAAGACATTGGGGAGAATTTGACAATCGAGAGACCTGATCGCAGTGGCGAAGGGAGAATTCCAAAATCGATAAAACAAAAGAAAACAAAAGTGTCAAAGGAAAGGAGGAGGTGAGATCGGGAAAAAAGAAACAGATGGAGGAAGACAGAAGATGAAATCAAGAGAGGAAGCTAGAGCCTTGAGCTGTATAAAGACTCGAAAATAAAGGAGATTGAGCCTCTGCGAGGATCCTAAGAGATAATAAGAGAACCTTACGATAGTTTGATTAATCAATCGTGCTATGAGAGATCGATTGAATCAGCGCTGGGATTGCAGCACGAGGAACACGTGCAGCCATTTGACGCTTGTGAGCTTGTGGGAGACATCGATAGAGCCAGGTGGCATAAAAACATCGAAAAAGGAATCCAAGGAGATCGGTACTAATCAATGGAAAGAAGCAAGTGGAAACACTTGGTCCCTTTATTTCTGTGTAAAGCATAAAGATTTGAAGAGGGGATTTGTTGCTATTTATAAATGGACGTGTGATCTTTAGTAGGCATTGTTGGAATGCCTCCCCTAACACTTTTGCTACAAACTGCTACACTATATATCAGATAGTAGTTACAAAGGTATCCCTTTTCTTCACTTTCTCTTTCCTTTGGATCTTGGATACTTGAGGACTATTAGTATTATTTAAACTAACTAATAACTATCTAAAACAGATTATATAATAACATTCCTATACTGTCGTTGTTTACCGGGAGAACCTTTAATTTATTAGCCTTAATATAACACATAGCTAATTTTACATGCTGCTTTGGTATTTCAATATTTAAAATATTTTTAAA
Organism: Erythrolamprus reginae; assembly: GCF_031021105.1. Lineage (NCBI taxonomy): Eukaryota > Metazoa > Chordata > Lepidosauria > Squamata > Dipsadidae > Erythrolamprus > Erythrolamprus reginae. The sequence continues at coordinate 307,249,514 of NC_091950.1, read as the reverse complement.
AATATCATATCAATTTTGATTAACCTTTTATGGTGAAATCTCTTTTAAGGTATATTAATTTATGCTAACACATTATTAATGTTTTATAACTTAATTAATAGAGTTAAATATATTTAGTGAATATAGTTTATGTATTGTAAGTAAAAATTATCATAATAATTGTGATTAAAAACAAGATAAAGGATCTTAAATGTATTCAGAGTTCCAGGCCTGAGCACATAACCAAGTTTTAAAAAACTTACAAAATGCTAACAGAGTCAGGGCCATTCTAATTTCTCAAGGAAGGATGTTTCAAAGGGCAGGGTTACAGAAGAAAAGATTGGTCTTCTGATCCCTGCCAGTTAATATTCTTTAGCCCACCAAATTCAGAGCATGTCCTGAATATTAGTTGGACCCAATTGGACAGGCAAAAACTACCGGGGAAAGAAGATCTTTTGGGTAACCAGTCCCAAGCCCAGGGCTTTAAGGGTGACAACTAGCAACTAGCATCTTGAATTGCATATGGAAACATACTGATAACAGATGCCACTATTATATGTATTGCATATCTGGTACTATTTACTTGTTGCTATATTTGTACCAGTTGAAGCTTCTGAATGCTCTTCAAGAATAGTCATGCATAGGGCCAAGATATCGTCTTGTTGATTAAGGGTCAATTCCCAGGCCAGGCCAGACCAGTGAATGCCGACTGACACAGATTCTGGATCCTTCTACTTTCTGTATGGATATGGAAATGGTAATGAACTACCAACTTCCAAAGATTTATTTAAGTTACTCTCCTGCTTACACAAAAATATTGTAATCCAAAAATGACATTTGGAGAATATTCATAAATAACAGCCTTGGTAAAGATTTACACCAAGATCTGCTTGATGAAAATCTCATTAGGAAAGTGACCAATTTTCAGGTATGATAGATTAGACCAGGTTTCCCACTCTCTGCATAAAAGAGTTTGCATTCAATAAGTTGTACAATACCTTTTTGCTAATCTCCAAGTATGAGTTTGGAGATTAGCGACGTCATTACTTGCTTTCCAACCTGGATGATATAAAACTGACATTAGTGGAAGCAGATTAAACAGAGCCACATAGTTCATTTCTGCAAGTTTAACTTGCTTATTGCTCTTTGATCCCATACCCAATCTGCTTCTGGAACATTTTCTTCTTGCTAAAGTTTACCAGCTCTGAAAGCCTTGTTTGTGTTTGTGAGCCAATTATTTTGTGAGCTCGGAATACATTTGAATTGATCATACACGCTAATAAAAGACTTAGCCGCCTATGAATTGGGCCTGCTAACTTTGTCATTAGGTTTCTATCTGAAAGGTCTGATAATGTCCCATCAATATTTAGCTCAGAATGTAATGGAATAGTGGTTTTCTGAGACTCGTTCTATAAAACATGTGAAATTAATCAGAGATAATGGATCTCACAGGGGAAAGAGATATGTTCCTCCTGGTTGTTATTGAACATCATTTTAAAAAAAGCAGGAGGGGTCCAGTGAGACACCAAATAGTTTTTTCCTCTATTCCCTCGTAAATATTTCTGAGTATTTGCTCTTCCTAAGCTTAATCATGAAAATTCAGCTCAAAGGGTAGAATTGTGCTTTCTTTATACTGTTCTCCTCTTATTATCATTTCCGAAGTCACTGTGCTGATGTAATACTTAATACCTAACCATGTGTCAGAGAAGACATTCGACAAATATGCTTTTTATTATTAATATGTTGTCCAATATTCATTTTCTTTGTATTCCTTCGATCATTTTCCTCTTACAAAAATCTGAAATTTGAAATAAAGAATATGTGTGATCAAAGTAGAAAAATGAACTATAGTGAAAGTATTTTTAATGCAAGAGCTATTAACACAAATAATAAATGTTCATATTCAATACACTTAAGTTTGATATTACAACACAGCAGTGGTGGGTTTCAGCAGTTCTGGAATACCGATAATGGAAATTGTGAGTAGTTTGGAGAACCGGCAAATACCACCTTTGACTGGCCCCGCCCCCATCTATTCTTTGCTTCCCGAGTCCCAGATGATCGGGAAGGAATGGAGATTTTGCAGTATCCTTCCCCTACCATGCCCATCAAGCCACGCCCACCGAACCGATAGTAAAAAAAAAATTGAAACCCACTACTGCAATAGGGCAGAACCTCTGTATACATGACATATTATCTAAATTCAGCAGCCTGCCTATGTATCCTTCTGCTTCATGAATCCTAGCATCTGGTTAGTTCCCATAGAGTCGGCCTTCTCCAGATCCCATCAACTAGACAATGTTGCTTGGCGGGTCCTAGGGGAAGAGCCTCGTCTGTGGGGGTGGCGCCTTCTGTAATCAGCTCCCCCCAGAGATTCGCACTGCCCCCACCCTCCTTGCCTTTCGTAAGAATCTGAAAACTTATTTATACCGACAGGCTTGGGGTCACTAGACCCCATCCTCTAGCCATTGAATGTGTAGACTGTTTGGGGTGTGCATTTGAATGAATGATTTTTAAATGTTTAACTTTTTTTTAGAATACTTAAATTATTTATGTTAATTGGATTTAGATGTATTTTATATATTGTGTTTTTTATTGATATGTTGTGAGTCACCCTGAGTCCATTGAGAGGGGCGGCATATAAGTCCAATCAATCAATTTATCTGAAATAACTGCTTTGTAGTGCAAATTCAACATCTGAACATTTATAACAATACTCTTTGTCGTAATTGATGATTCAGGATATGTTTGAATATGTTTGGAGTCATTCATGGTGGTGCAGGCAAATTCTGCCCACAGTGTGGAATTCAATCCTGACAGAGCTCAACGTTGACTTGGTCTCCCATCTTTCAGAAGTTGGTAAAATGAGAACCCAGATTGTTGGGGACAATATGCAAATAATGCTTATATTGTAAACTGTCCGGAGAGTTATGGGGTAGCATTTAAGCCTAAATGCTATTGCTAATGCCATTGTATGCTATTTCAGATACAAACTTGATTTTGATGGCCAAATGATTGCTCTTTTTAATTGTCAATTGATTGTGTTTTGCATTTGTATTTGTAACCGAGTTTTGGGGGTTGTTTTTATTTTTGTCAAAATAAGACGTCCCCTGATAGTAAGCCCTGATAATAAGCTCTATGGGAAATTGGGCTTTTGAGTATGTGGCAATAATGCCAAATACTTATTTTAGGGTACAAAAAAAATACATCGCAGGGTCTTATTTTTGGGGAAACACAATAGTTATTATCATCATGCTTTGGTTGTCTATAGTCAGCCATTATTATTAGTGTAGGATCAAGATGTATTAGCCTTTTGAAGTAAGCAAGATCAAGAAACTCTTCTTTCTCTTTTGAAACTCTAGAAGTATGGGCATTATTCCCTTATTAATTCTGGAGAACATACAATTATTCTGCATTTTTAAGGATTTAACACTTGACTTTCAGTGATTTCTGGTATCTAGAAATGAGTGGGTTAGAGCAGAGGTCCCCAACCGCCGGTCCGCGGACCGGGACCGGGCCGTTGGGGTGTTTCAGCCGGTCCGCGGCGCCGCTGACAGCTAGCTTTGGCTGCCGGGGGGGCGGGGAGGATTAAATCCTCCCCCCCTCCAGGAGCAGCAAAAGCCTAAGCGGCGGGGTGCATTTCGGCAATGCTTTCCCTCCGCGGTGGGGGGTGCAGGGCAGGCGCAGGCAGCCCCAGGAGACGCCGCCGCTATCCGGGCGCGGCGAAAGCGAGTCGGTCGAAAGGCTGCCCAGGTCGCGCCTGCGGTCGTCCTCGCGCTCCCATCGCGCAACAAGTGCGGGCTTGTTGTGGCTGCAGCGCGCCGCTTTGCCTCCCTCTGCTGCGAGCCTTCGGGGCTCCGGGGCGGCGCGGCTGATGGGAGGGCAGCTTCCAGCGGGACGTTGATGGGTCTTGGAAAGCTTTCTCATGGCGGTGGCTCTGGCGCGGCTGCAGAGCGTTGGTGGGAGCGGGAACTCCGTCGGATCGCCCGAACTCCAAAGCCTCAGCGAGGTTTGGCTGCCGGGGGGGCGGGGAGGATTAAATCCTCCCCCCCTCCAGGAGCAGCAAAAGCCTAAGCGGCGGGGTGCGCCCTTTGCATTTCAGCATTGGCGCTCTCTCCTCCAGGAGCAGCAAAAGCCTCAGCGACTGATCGCGTCGTTTGCCTTTCTGCTCCATCGCTGAGGCTTTTGCTGCTCGTGGAGGGGAGAGCGCCAATGCCGAAATGCAAAGGGCGCACCCCGCCGCTTAGGCTTTTGCTGCTCGTGGAGGGGGGGTTGGCGGTGCCGATACCAAATGCTTTCCCTCCGCGGTGGGGGGTGCAGGGCAGGCGCAGGCAGCCCCAGGAGACAAAGAGTGAATGAGAGAAAGGAAAGAGAGAGAAAGGGAGGGAGAGAAAGGAGTGAGAGATAGAAAGGATAGAGAGTAAGAGGGAATGAGAGAAAGGAAAGAGAGAGAAAGGGAGAGAGAGAAGGAAAGAGTGAGAGATAGAAAGGATAGAAAGAGGGAATGAGAGAAAGGAAAGAGAGAGAAAGGGAGGGAGAGAAGGAAAGAGTGAGAGATAGAAAGGATAGAAAGAGGGAATGAGAGAAAGGAAAGAGAGAAAGGGAGGGAGAGAAGGAAAGAGTGAGAGATAGAAAGGATAGAAAGAGGGAATGAGAGAAAGGAAAGAGAGAGAAAGGGAGGGAGAGAAGGAAAGAGTGAGAGATAGAAAGGATAGAAAGAGGGAATGAGAGAAAGGAAAGAGAGAAAGGGAGGGAGAGAAGGAAAGAGTGAGAGATAGAAAGGATAGAAAGAGGGAATGAGAGAAAGGAAAGAGAGAGAAAGGGAGAGAGAGAAGGAAAGAGTGAGAGATAGAAAGGATAGAAAGAGGGAATGAGAGAAAGGAAAGAGAGAGAAAGGGAGGGAGAGAAGGAAAGAGTGAGAGATAGAAAGGATAGAAAGAGGGAATGAGAGAAAGGAAAGAGAGAGAAAGGGAGGGAGAGAAGGAAAGAGTGAGAGATAGAAAGGATAGAAAGAGGGAATGAGAGAAAGAGGAAATGAAGGAAATGAACCCCACCCCCATATGACCAAAGCGCCCCCCCCCCCCCCACCGGGCCATGGAAAACTGGTCTAGCTTAATGCCGGTCCCTGGTGCAAAAAAGGTTGGGGACCTCTGGGTTAGAGGAACAGATCTTAATTCAACAATTCTTTCTCATTTTGTTCTCCAATTCAAATGAACTGTTCCATCTGAGAAAATGTTAAGAAAGGTATTAGGCAAAGATTACTTATACCTTTCTTAATTTCCATAGAAATTAAAAGTCAATTTTATTTTAGAAACTCACATGCGGGGAGAGTGGCTTGTTACTATGCCCTATTAAACTCACATCATACACCAAATTAGGCAATATTGTAGTAGTTCTCTAATGTTACATCATTCATCTAGAATTTTATAACTTTGTTCTGTAATTACATTTTATATAGCTGTAATAGCTTAGGGTTTTTTTTAAACTTGTTTTTACCCTCTCATATTTGTTTTTATTATATGACCTAATGGCGAATTTTCGGCATTGCTGCCTATTTGTATGCAGTTATCATTCAGTACTGATCAGGAAATGGTATCAGCAATAGCACACTATTTCTGATGAGTGAATCCCCCATTCCTGTCATTAGTTGTTTGGCAGGATGCTTTGGAAGCTAATGACAGTGATGGGTGTTTACTTGGCAACATTATTTACCAGGTTATTAGCATAAATGCTTATAGAATGTGGTACTTTATGGGAAATAGGAAGTATTTAAATTCATGAATAGAAAAAAAACCAGTTTCTACACTGGAATCTATGCATGCTCACTCTAACAAAAATCTATTTTGTTTGATAAGATTGACCTTAATATGAAAATTTATATGAAATTTATAAAAGAGAAAAATGTGGCTTAACCTAGCCAAGAATTACACCTTCAGACAAGGCAGTTTTCCAGATGTAGAAGTTTGTTATGACAAAGAACTGATGCGCACAAACTTTCTCCATAAGCAACAGGTCTATGCACTTATGTTTATTTAATGCTCTTATTTATTCATTTAACCACTTATGTACTTATTCCTCTACACACCTATTCTACAGGTTTCTTTTTTCCTTTAGTTTACTCATCATACTTATTAAAAAAAACCCTTAATTACAAAATTACCTGCTGGAAAACAAAACAAAATAAAACTTTTTTTTTCATATAAAACAGATATGAAAAGCCCTAGAATAGGATATCAGTGGGTCTTTCATCACCTACCTCCTATTTTCTATATTTCAGGGCTAACCAATACTATTAAAAATAGTAATTGCAGATTGTTCTGTTTGAAAAATACTCTATGTCATAGAAGGGATGGAAACATGGTTTCAAACATTATGGAAATTACTCAGTGTTCATCTTTATTGTTGGACTCAGGCATAGTTCTTTGATTGTTAATCTCATCATTTGATGAATGTGACATCTGTTTGATTGCTAATTATTTTAAAATAGAATAATTGCTTATTTAAGAATGTCACCAGTGATGGCCTGCTAGCTGAACGGTAAGGTGCTATGTCCGGTAGTGATTTTCAGGATGCATATGCAGCTGAGCGCCCCTGATGCGTTCACTTGCCCTCTCTACATGCGTCCATTTGTCCCTGTGCATGCAGAGCAAGCAAAATCTCACATGAAGATGCTCACATGAGCAAGATTTTGGTGATTTTTGCCTCTTTATTTTGCTTCTGCGCATATGCAGAAGCAAAAATATCGTCAAAAATCACTGAAAATCACACAAGATTTCACTTGCTGCGCATGTGCAGAAGCCAAATCTCGCACTGATGGGCACATGCATACCTGCAAAGTGCACCCGTGATGGGCGCGGAGGGTGCACTGGTACCACTAAAGATGGCAGGCCTTCACTGATCATCACCTGCTTTTTGATCTAACTGGTGGCTTGAGGCATTAAGTGCTATTATTAAGCATGGGAAATCCCAATTTTATGGAACAGAAAATGAAGAGAAGCTGATAACGCTGTTTGTTTGTTTGTTTGTTTTTCTATGCCTATAGGGGCAGTTTGATGACTGCCCCTACAGGAATCCACATCAGAAAGTCAATTTGGGATTTTCAATATGCAGTTTCCAGCCAAAGTTATAGACTAATATTGAAACCACAATACATTTTCCTTGAAGTTGTTTTTGCCACCATTCCCTAATTCTGATGCCTTCTAAATGCCCAGCTGATCTTCCCATATGGACTAATTGGTTGTACAGGTTTTCTTTGTTAGTAGTTGCTTTTGTGAGTTTATAATTTTTGTTCCAGTGTTTGTTATATTATTTCCAAAGATTTTGGCCCAACTAATCATGTTCCTTTTTACTATTTTTTTCCTCCATTTTATACTTAAATAAAAAATTATATAATTGTTTACCTTTTCGGTCCTATTAGAATTTTGCCTAATTCTGTTGTTCCTTTGTATACTAAATTGTTTCCTATCGTCATTTAATCTTGATTTAATTTGAAAGTATGGCCACCAATTGATACTAATACCTTGTAGTTCCCGTTTTGGAACTGATTTTAAATTTCCTCTTTCATCCAAAATTTCTGAATATCTAGCCATTTTATGAAGATCTATTGTATTTTTGTATGTCATTGCTTCCATACTTTATAACCAGTTCAGAATTTTCATATAGTGGTTTTTTTAAATCCAAATCCTAAACAGTGAATCCCTAAACATATTATGTATGAGTTTCATAATATTCCAGGGTGTCCAATATTGTTCTTATGTTATTTTTTATGTATCTGTTAGGGAGAAAGCCATTCTAGTCGAAGTGAATAACTCTATTAAGTATAATTTTTAATCTCTCTGCCAATATTGTTGTAAACATATTTTAATAAGCATTTAGCTGCGAGATTGGCCTGTAATTTTGAATCTTTTCTCTGTGGTATCTTTCGGGATTAAAGTTGTGAAAGCCTCCGTCCATGATTTTGATATCTTTCCTTTGTCTAATATTTCATTTTATGTTATCAATAGTTGAGTTTCCCAATGGTTTTTGTAATTTCTTGTAAAATTTTGCTGAAATTTGGTCTGGACCTGGGATTTTATTGGTTTTTGTTTGTTTTTGAATTGCTTTTTCTAATTCAGACATTCTTATTGCTTCATCTAAGATTCATTTTGACATTTCTGATGTAGGTATAATATTTTTCTGTTGTAGATTTTATATCTTCCTTGCTATATAATTTTTGAAAATATCATATTACTATATTCTTTTTCTCCTCCAGCTGAAATTGTATGGTCCCATTTTTATCAACCATGTCTATCCATATTCTTTTATCTTGCCATGTTACCAATAGTTTGGGTATTAGCCATTGAAAGGGTATTTCATATTTTATTAATTTTGCTGTAAAAGATTGAAATTCTCTTCTTTTCTCTCTTATTCTTTTTGCCATTTGTTTCAGTACAATGATCTCTTTCCCTTTAAAATGTATCTGTTCACCCCTTGTGTTTCTATAAATCCCAATTTTAATTTATCTCAATTCACAAATCTCAATTTTAATTTATCTCAATTCACAAATCTCTTTGTGAACCTAACGTGTATCTCACATGGAAGTCTGTATCTTCTTGCATAATTTGTTTGCACTCTATTGATTTCATCAATATTGTTTCTTAATTCATCTCTATCTATTTGAAGGGAGTCTGTCACTACTTCTAGCATCAATTTGGGTAAATCTTCCTTGCTTGTTTCTTGTACATTCTGGAATCTTAAATTTTAGGCAGATCTTTCCAATTCCAGACATGATATTGCTCCCTCTAATTCTGTTTACCATTTTCAATCTATCTTCCATTTCCTCTAATCTTTTTTTTTGTTCTTTCTGTTTTCTATTCTATTACTTTTATTTTATGTTCATTTTTGGTAATTACTTCTTGTTTTGTCTCCATTCTATTATCTAATTTATTTATGTAACCTTTACTTCTCCAAAATTCCTCCTCGTTTCTTCATGGTTATTTGAAATTGTTTCTTGCGGTTTAACCATACATTCCTGAATCATATTTAATGAGGTTTGTAAACTTTGTTAAGTTGGGGTTTCTCCTGATTCTTCAATAGTTGTCATTTCTGTAATTAACTTTTGCCCTGCTGGTGAAGCCATCACAGGTGTAGCTTTTTAAATAGTTTTGGTCACTGAAGACATAGTTGACATGAATGTTCTTCTTAAAAAAATTGTTCCACAATACCATCAAGTTTACCTATCCACTCACAGTATATTTTTCTCATTAAATTTCCTGTTATCAACTAAAAAAGGAAGTGTGAAGAAAGAAAAGAGAAGAGCAATAATCGTTCCACAATTCCAAAGTTCTAATTAGTAAAGTTATTTGTTAACTGTCAATAATATAAAACTAATTGATTAATTAATCTATACACAGTCTATAAATCCTTAATGCTTAATTCTTTCTTCAGGTGTTAAATATCAACATGTAAATTTAATTCTATAGTATATGCTATATATTAATATAGTACAAATAGTATAAATATTTTAAATATTATAGATAATAAATATACAAAATCTAATTGTATAAGTAAAGATCAATATAGATTAGTCAAAAATAAGATCACCCTATATTATGCAAATAAGTACCAAAGAAAAAGAATTATTTGCAGAAGAATAAATAAAGTCAGTTTTAAGTTTACATTTATTAATCCTCTTTCTGTTCACTGTCCACTTTCAAAATGTTGGCTCTTTTAAGAAGCACTGAGTCATTGCCCTTCTCTTGTTCTTCTGTCATCTCCAGGAATTAGGTTTGAAAGAGCTGTCTCTTCACTTTTGTTTTATCACCCCAATATTTTAATCCTTTAATCCTGTACTTTCAATCAGTCTTTCTTCATCAATCCGTGCTCGTTAATTCTTTTGTTGTTTTAAGCTGCACACCACTAAGGCGCCACTAGTTCCTTTCCAGAGACTCACTTAATTACCTGTATTTTCTACAAATACCATCTGCTTTGGCGGATCCTTGGTGCTACTTATTTTAAAGAGTCTGTCAATAATTGTGCTGTTTCTCAATCTCTTTTTCCACCACTATCTATTCAGGCCACCATGTCTCTAGACCACGCCATTACAGCTGCCTCTGGTTTCAGTGGTTTCTACTGTAATGAAGGGGGGGGGGGTTGCTCACCTCCCCATTGCCACACAATGTTCCCCTCTTTGTTGCTCTCTCCTCTGAGGATCTGCGATTCCGATTTCAGCCACCAAAATGCAAAAAACCAGACAGACTACTAGCAATCAGTTTCTGTGCACTGCAGTACCATCAGTTACATCCAGGAAGTCCTGGAGTTGTAGTCCTATACAGTTAGAGGGCACCTAATTAAGAAAAGCTTCTTATGGTAGAGTTACTTATGTCAAACAAAAATAGCAGCCTTTTCTGTAAATTAGAAAAAGCAAGCAAGCATCCATCCATGGCCGTGCTGTCACGACATTCATTGTAAGCACACTGCCACACAGGGAAATAAATGAATGCAAACACAGAGTCCTTTGTTTTATTCTAACTGCATAACCACTCAAATCAAAACATCAACTATAATGGTAGATATTTCTAGCTTGACAGACTCCATGCTTTATTTTAAAGCCTTCCTTAACTGAAGGGCTGTTTACATTGAACATTTTAAATATTATAAATAAGGATAAACAAATTACATTAATTTAAGCATTATATTTTAATGTGGTATTATTCATTAACAATGAGTCCAAATTAGATTTTCATTCTTTTGTGTTATGCAATTCAGTATGCTTTAGTGTTAAACTAAATATTCAGTAGGGCTTTTCAACATGACCTACTCTTTGTACACTAACAAGAAGCTCTGGCTTCTACAATGTATTAATAAATGCTTTTTCTTTCTCTTTTAATCAGATTGACAATTATATTAAATTTCATGAGACTCTATTTAAAGGCAAAACATTGTTCTCAAGAAAAGCCAGGACATCAAACTCAGTTAATTGACAGGTACATTTTGGTTTCAAAGCAGCTTTCTGAAGTTTAAAGCTATTGCCAGAGTCCTCTTAAGAAAATCAATGATACAACGGAAGTCCTGAATTGTAGTTAATGCTTCAAAGGAAAAAAAACACTAACCATATGACAGTGGCTTATAGATAATTTTTAATATCAGGATTACTATTCATACTTACTATACTGACCTAATTTTCTCCTGTGATTTTTTTTAATCCATTTCCTTCCACTTAGACAATCTTTCTAAGAATGTCAAGTAAAAGGAGAGCATAGCAAAAGAGCATGTATTTTATAAGAACAAAAGGATATAAACATGACCATGAATACATTTAGGATAGAAATAAGAAGATACTTTACTACTCAGAAGAACAAAGTTCCACAAGAAAAAGTGCAAAGATCATTTTCCAGGACAAAGAATATGATTAAGCTAATGAGAAAGTCACAGAGAGAAAAAAAATCAAAGTTAATAAATTAGAAGCAATGTATAATGAAACTTTAATCCAATGCTTCACCAATCACACTAAAATCTTTAAGGATTTCTTTCCCCCTAGGAAAAGCGTTCTTTATAGTGTAATATAATTATTTTGTTAGTTTTCTCCTTTCCACATACAACTTTCTCTGACTTATACATGGTAAATTTTGAAAGTAAGAGGTGAAATTTTGGAAAGGCAAGAATGTTTTAACAGTGAGGAACCTACAGGCTGAAATATAGGAATAAAATACTAAATTTCTTTTCAGCATTTTCAAATTTCAACTGCTGAAGGCTAATGGTTTCCCTCTTGATTGCAGATGAGGGCCAGAGATACTTTTTAGGAATCCCCCAAATCTGTTGATCGGCCTTGTGATTCCTTGAGGCATCTATATCTTTGTTGAAACTAAATCTGATCCGGTTCTAAAATGGGAGAAAGACACTGAAAAAAAAATGAATTGGAAGCAGGATACTGGAAAAATGAATTGTGGTGGCTTAGTTTTTATTGTGGCTGGGAAGCAGCGGCAGGCTACCATTCCTGGCCCTACCGGAACAGGCCAGGAGTGTGCCCCCACTTGTCCCCCCTATGCGAGAGTGCATGTGCATGTGTGTGCACACATGGGATTTAGCTTCTGCGCAGAAGCGAAAAGAACCCGGAAATGGCAAAGAGGTAAGTGCCTGCTCGTCGCTGTCTGCTGCTGTTTGCCCCCACACCGCCTCCTTGCCACCGTTCGCCTGTTTGCTCCTCTTGCTCTTGGGGAAAATGGCAGGAGCGAATGCGGTGCGGGGAGCCGTCGTGAGTGTGGGCAGGAGCCGGCATGAGCGTAGGTGGTGGTGGTGATCCGTCATGAGTGTGGGAGGTGGAGGGAAGCCGTCGTGTGTGTGGGTGGTGGTGGGAGCCATCGTGAGCATGTGCAGTGGGGAGCCGTCATGAGCGCGTGCAGTGGGGAGAACCAGCGCGAGAGGTGAGCAAGGGGCTCACAGTGGGAGAAGGGCTTGCGGCAGGGGAAGGCAGTGCTCGCTGCGGGGCAGAGCAGGCATAGGTCTGGGGAAGCGTCAGTTGCTTGTGCACACCGGTGGTGCCACTGGTGCTAGCCTACGTGCTACCTTGCCACCACCAGAACGGCCTTCCCCACTGTTTAGGCTGGGGCTCACCCCTGCTGGGAGGCCATGCCCTGTCTTTAGGGGAATGCAGATTTTAGATGTCTTTTGTCTTTCTGCTTTTTAATTTGATCCATTCCAGCTGTGGGAAATTAGCATCTACGGGAATTAGAGGAATTAGAATTCCTCTAATTAGAGTTAGAGGAATAAAACATTTTAGGAAATATTTAAAAAGGCAGAAAAGGCAGAATTTTCTAGGATATCCCTAGAAAAATGGAGAAACATGCTTTCAGGCAGGATACAGTTACTCCTAATAGCCCCCTTCTTTATTAATAGCCTGGACCATCTCCTTCAGCTCCAGGGTGATGGGATTAAGAACTTCACCTGTAGTACATTATAGGATTAGCCCTCAACCCATCTCAACAATGGTACCTGGAAAGATTACATCAGCCAAGCCTGGGACTCAGGACAGCCTACAGAGTTGCCCCAGCATGCCCCCTGGGAGTCTGACAGCCAATGGGATACATTTCTGTACAGGAACAGGAAACTCTTAAGGTGGGGCCCATCAGCAGGCAGTATTAAACAGGCAATCTCAGCATCTCAAGCCCTTCTCTCCTTCAACATCCTTGAAGAATGTGATCTCTTTTTCCCTGGGACCTCAGACAATGTGGTCCTGCTGTCCTCCATTAAACTATCTTCCCAAGCAGTCCCATGCTTCCACTGTCTTATTCTCCACTTGGAACCAAACCCAGACGGATATTCCTTACAACATAGCCGTCTGCAGAATACATAGCTGAGGGCATTTTGTGAACCTATCTGGTCTGCCCTTCAATTTTCCACAAGTTAAACTTTGCACCTGGATGGTCATGGCTGGGTTGAGAACTTAAATTAGGTTTAATGAGTGCTTGGATGTGACCTTGCTAGGGAATTCCTGGAGTATAGACTAGATTGAGAAAAATGAAACCTAAAAGAACTTAATGTTAAACTGCTACCACATTTCTGCCAACAGTACCACATGGACATTTTTCAAGTTACTAGGAATCAGATTGACTCAAAGGAGTTTTACATACAACACCATTGTTAACAGTATTGAGGGCATGCTTTGCCTTCTTGGCAAGTTGTTTAAATATCTATTGATGCTTATGTGTCTTGCTGAACTGGGATAATTCAAATAATTAGGTTTGCCACAGAAATTGACAAGTGGATCAAGACTCGGATATACCAGGAAGACTTTTTCCAAGTGAAAAACAGCTGGATTTTGTCCTTAATGTTAAATGAGAAAGCTCAGTAAATAATTCATTCCAAATTAAAAGTGCTCCTTTATTCAATGACACAAAGAAAACATGTGTTGATCACTAGTGATGGGCGAACTGAACCCACACAATTCGGGTCCGTACCGAATTTTGCGGTGTTCGGTATGCTGAACCCGAACCCGAATTTTTTTCAAACTTTGGGTGAAGTTCGGGGCCGTGTTCGGCATTTGGAGCTTTGATGTCACTGGCAGGTTGCTAAGAATGCCAAGGTGATCACTTCCTGGATTCCATGGAATCTAGGAAGTGATCACCTTGGCGTCCTTAGCAACCTGCCGGTGATATCAAAGCTCCGCCCCCGGAATCTTTTCATGGGAGGGATTTCCTGTTTGGGTTCGAGTTCGGGTTCAGTTTGGGTTTGGCCGAATTTTGCGTAAAGTTCATCCAAACTTGCCGAACCCCAACACCGTTGGGTTCACCCATCACTATTGATCACCTAAAGCTGAATTTGGACAGTGAGGTTCCATCCTTTGTACTGCAATAGATATTCAGTGGTTGAACCAGATCCCAAACTGAAATTACTCCCAGAGGATAAAGAGGAGCAAAGCAGTAGAGACCAGTGATGAACAAGTAAGTGGAGAAGAATACCTGCATAAGCTACTAAGATATCTGCTTCAAACTAGATGGAGAGGAAAATCCATCCATTCAAACATATCAGACAGGACAGGTGGTTCTGGAAACCCTCTTCCTCCTTTTCTTTTCTTTTCTCCTCCTGCTCCAATATTGTTACATTAAAGAAGCATTTAAATACCAACAGCTGCAGTATTTACAATATAGCAGCAGCAGCAGCAGCAATAACAACAAAACCATTTCACTCCTAGACAACCCCAGATAACTGTCAGTACATCACCTACATCGGTAACTACTGCTCCAATCCAGGCAGAATTATTGTGCAGTCCAGTTTTCGCTACGAAGACTGCACTTCAATTATTTTAGTTCTAAAAACAAATATTAATCAAAATAATGGAGGGGGGAGGAGAAAGAACAGCATAACAGCAATCTAGTGACTTGGGAAGACTGGTGTGTCAGATCCTAATAAAGAAATCAGTGAGCAATTTGGGGGGAGTAGCATGGAAGCATAAACATTCCTACATTTATTTCTGGGTTATCAATAATTATAGGCAATACTTTTCATGCATTTTGACTCTATTTAAATTCTTCAGGAGGAGGAATTCTAATTTTAAGCTATTTAATGCTTCTGACCCCATGCATAGAGCCAAAAAGAACAGATGTAACCCCAAATTCAGTATCCTGCCTCTTCATCTTTTCGCCCTGTCTCTAACTTGGAAATGGCTCCTGTTGAGAGCAAAATTCCATCATAAGAGGCAACAGATGGTGTGAGAAAGTGAGAACTCTAAAAAGGAACTGTGATCCGTGAATGTTTATGTTCTAATAAATTTGTTAGCCTTAGTGTGTTAAGAATGTTTGTGGCTCTTGTTCCATACCTGTGCTTAATTTTTAAACCCTACATTTTATGCACACCGGTCTCTCGTAACACGCTGTTGTTTTTTAATTTGAAAGCCTTATTTCCTCAAACTAGGAGAGTGCTGAAAGAAATGGCATTTTGGGTCGCTATGTGAATAGAGTAACAAAAGATGCACTATGTCACCCTTATAACACCGAAGATGAAGACGGAGCTACAAGAACAAAGAAAGATCAAAGAAGAGATAAATACAAACTTCGATAAAAACAGATTTCCCAATTGCTATTTTTAATGCTGTTTTTCCATTTTAAAGTTGTAGATGTTGCTTATCAGCTAAAAAAAGGCTTAAGTTCCTCATGGTTGGATAAATTGTTTGTTTGTTTGTTTATTCTGATTTGTATGCCTCCCAACTCCCAAGGGACTTTATTGTGTGACCTGTGAATTGCTTCCTTATCATGCCAGTATTGACTCTTCTCCTTATCATTATAATTCTGCAGACTTTGAAGAATGCTTCGATTACTACTATTAAGTAGTAATCAAAGAACTACTAAGAACTACTCTTCTTCCTACAATTTCCTTGTTACCCTCTCCTTGTTTAATAACCACATTCTACTCCAATGTCTTGGTCATTAAGGGAAGAGTGGAGTGAGGGAGAGATGGGGGAGAGGCAGAAAGGGAGAGGAAGAGAGAGACAGAGAAGATCAAAGAAGAGATAAATGCAAACTTAGATAAAAAACAGATTTTCCAATTGTTATTTTTAATGCTGTTTTTCCATTTTAAAGTTGTAGCTTTAAAGTGGAAAAAACTGTGAGAGAGTTTTCCGAGAGAGAAAGAGAGAGGGAGGGAGGGAGAGAGAGGGGGGGGATTACATATGGTGTCTTGTGTTTAACCCATTTTGGCTGGAGTTTTTTTGCCCCTCACAGGGATGGAAAATTGCCTAAACATGCTATCTCTTCTTGAGGTGCTGATTTCTTTGCTGTGCAGCAGCACATTTTTTTAAAAAAGTGTTAACTGCAAGTTAGCAAATTCAGCTCTGTGACTTTCATTAGTCGATTAGACCCTCTCATTGGCTGGAAACTACTGCCTGAAACTAACCACACTTTAATCAGCTTCGCACTGAAGGCTTTGGTTGCCAAGCATTATGACATTAGATGGTAAAAGCATGGTTAGAAAAAGATTTTTTTTAAATTACTATTTATTGTTGTCATATTTGTGAATGGTTGCTAACTAAGGTAATTACTAAATGAGTACTACATGCATTGGCCTGGGGGTAAACCAACAGAATCTGGAAATTGATTGTATGCCCAGACATCGATGGGGAAAGACACTCCAAGGAAGATAAAAGATACTCTTGCATCCACTATACCCTGTAAATGGGAAAGAGGAACATAGAATGAGTATTTGGAAAGCAAATACAGCAGCAGCAGCCAAAAAAGCCAATACAATCCTAAGTTGCATCAACAGGGGAATACACCCCAAGACCACTCTACTACGCCCTGGTCAGACCACACCTGGAGTACTGTGTTCCGTTCTGGTCACCACACTTCAAAAAAGACATTGAAACTCTGGAGAAGGTGCAGAAAAGAGCAACCAAAATGATCAGGGGTCTAGAAACCAAGACTTACGAAGAGAGACTGAGGGAACTGGGCATGGATAGCCTAGAGAAAAGGAGGGCCAGAGCGGACATGATAGCAGTCTACAGGTATACGAGGGGTTGCCACAGAGAGGAGGGGATCACTTTATTCTCCAGGGCACCGGAGGGCCGGACGAGGAACAACGGCTGGAAGCTGACCAAGGAGAGATTCAGCCTGGAAATAAGGAAGAACTTCCTGACGGTCAGAACGATCAACCAGTGGAACAACCTACCACTGGACGTTGTGAACTCCAATACTCTGGACATTTTAAAGAGGAAATTGGGCTGCCATTTGGCTAGGATGCTATAGGGTTCCTGCTTAGGCAGGGGGTTGGAGTTGATGACCCGCATGGTCCCTTCCAACTCTAACAATAAATATATAAATAGATAGGTAGGTAGGTAGGTAGGTAGGTAGGTAGGTAAGTAAGTAAGTAAGTAAGTAAGTAAGTAAGTAAGTAAGTAAGTAAGTAAGTAAATAAATAAATAAATAAATAGGAAGTGCACAGTAGTAATGAACAGTGTACATGTATTTAAAATAACTACTTTAAAGCATTTGTTTGGAAGAGGGCCTACCAATGGGGAATATGAATCCTCTTCAGAAGGATCTCAATCTTCCCGAGAAAGATTGCTAATGAAACAGAAAACATTGTTTTGCCATACTCTGATTCATAAAGAGTTACTACCCCACCCTTTTAGACTGACACCACCTTCCTTTTTAAAAAATTTCTTGATGGAAAATAAATCAAAACATTGAATCCTTCAGCCTGGAAGAACAAAGCAGCAAGCGGTACAATTTATTACAAGGAAGTTTTCAGAAGATGCTTAATGTGCCACGTAGTATTTAACCTAACAGAACAAAATTAATAAGGAACTCATTTATTAGAGTGGATTCCCCCACCCTTGCAATTGATAAGGCCTGTCAAATGATTCTGTCAAGAAAGGAAATCTTTTTCCAGTGGTTGCACAAACAGAATAAACCAGAGAAATAACATTATTTCAGATAAACGATCAATTTCTCCATAGTCCTTGACACTCATTTCAAAGAAGGTTTCTGCTGGGCTATACCAGGAAATCTCTCATGCATGTAATAGAATCAAATAGGTCCATTATAGTTCCAAATTGGCATGATCTCTGTTCAGCTCTGAACTCACTTTCTCCAACAGCAGACTCAGGTCTTGTGAATCCCCAGTGGTTTTTAATACCTGGCAGATTGTTTCTCCTGTGGCATGTGCTAGAGGCCTCCGTTTCTATTTTTAAAAAGCCTATTACGAAAACATCCTTTTAATTGCTTCCTGTATTTATTGAAAGTTTCTATTTCTTTTTCAAAAAATAATGTTTTTAAGTCACACACACCCAAATTAAATATACAGATAGTCTTCAACTTACAACAGTTCATTTAATGACCATTCAGAGTTACAACAGGACTGGAAAAAGTGACTTACGACCATCCATTGCAGCACCCCATGGTCACATGATCAAAATTCAGATGCATGGCAACTGGTTCATACTCATGACCATTGTGGTAACCCAGGATCACCTTTTGTGACTTTCTGACAAGCAAAGTCAATGGGGAAGCCAGATTACTAATCGATCAACTGCAGTGATTCACTTAACCAATGTGGCAATGAAGGTCATAAGTGGGGCAAAACCCACTTTGCAAACGTTTCACTTGGCAACAGAAGTTTTGGGTTCAATTGTGCTTATAAACTGAGGACTACCTGCATATAACTCTGTGATTTAGCCAAAGAACAGCATATGCATATTAATACTAAAGAACCAGTGTAATTAGAGTTTCCCTTCTCTTTTTTTAGTGAGGTAGCGAGGTAGTAATACCACTCTATAAAACCTTAGTAAGACCACACCTAGAGTACTGCATCCGATTTTGGTCACCACGCTATAAAAAAGGTGTTGAAACTCAAAAGAGTGCAGAGAAGAGCAACTAAGATGATTAGGGAACTGGAGCCTAAAACATACGATGAATGATTGCAGGAATGGGCATGGCATATTTAAATTTATTTTTGGCAACCGACCAAAGTTTAATCCCATGCTTGGACTCTCCTCAACAGCGCACAGGAGAATGGTTTAAGGTTTGCTTGGGTGGGTGGGGGTGGGGTTGGACTAGATGACCTACAAGATTCCTTCCAACTCTGTTAATCTGTATCTGTATCTTCTTCATATTCTCCAGCTTGATTTGTTTAAACTCTGTATAATGCATAAACGCTGGAATTATGCTAAACGTAAGATTTAATGAATGTTGACTCTGATATTTATGAATTCTTTTTCTTCCAGTATTATTATCATCTATTGTTTGTCTATTCTATCAGTAATGACAATAGAAGCTTTGGCCCTTTTGTTTTCGAGACTATTTAAATGTTTGACTTGTACGACTGCTGTTAGGTTATTGAAAAGCAGAGTTAAACAAAGCGCTCCAGAAAAACCCTATGCCATCTGGAGACATTTATGACTGACTTTGGATTCAGACCAATAACTGTAGGAATGGTGCAGTATGACAATTTCATCGACTGCTCTGTTCTTATCTGTCAGAGACAAAGCGCTGTGACTTACCAGCCAGGGTATGTCAGATCATCCCCATTATGCACTCAAGCTTGATTGAATATTAGAAAAAGGATTCTGAACAGAAAGAGTGCTGGAGGAATAGAACAGGTTACCCCGAGAGATGGTAGTTTTCCTTTGTTGGATGTGTTTAAATGGAGACTAGATAGCTATCACTTAGTGATGCTTTAAATTGGATTAGTACACTGGGCATGGGGCTGGAATGAATGGCCTTAATTATCCGTTCTAGCCCTGTGATTCTAAAAAGGATGTGTAATGGTTTAATTATGTCCTCAATTTGTCCAAATCCTAGTGGCTTTTTCACACACTGCAGCCTTGTGTAAGAGCCTGTTAAAAAGAATTCCCGTGCAGAGGGTTGTCTATGTAACAGTAAGAGTATCTCAAAGACTATACTGTTCAAAGACAAAAGGCTAAATCTTTCTGTGTGACACCAAGTTTATCTACGTTATGATCCCACCAATTAATAAGGTGATAAAATCTGAGAAGTGAAAAAACTCGAAGCAAAAAATGAGACATTATTCTCGTGGCTTTTTCTTGGCCTTTTCACTAAAATCAAATGTAATTGCTATTTTTCTTAGTATTATCATTGTTCGTTTTAAAATGTTTGTAAAGTTTGGGGGGGGGTTGGTCACTTGTATTCCCCTCCCATTTTTATTTTATGTAGATTAATGTAGGTTTTTCTTCTTTTTATAAAATATAGATTATTATATAACAGGATAGTTGTTCCCTACAATTATGAAGATTGCATTGGTGCAGTATGCAAAGTTGAATTTTTACCATCTTCTTTAGTAGTTCTATATAATAATAATAAGAAGTAGTATTATTTGCCCTCCCTATGGCAGGTAGGAATGATGTCCCAATAATGAATCATGATGAAAAATCACATTCCCTGTGGATAGACTTTTTTCCCAGCTTACCCTCTGAAAATGCAGTTTTATGGAATCAACGCAATTACTTTTTATACTACTGACTTTAAAAGATGGGGTTTTAAATTGAGACGTTTTAAAAGAAGAAATAAGTGAGCTGGCATTGGTCACAGGGAAGGAAACTGAACTCTGTAGTCTGTGTGGGTGAATTTTAAGAAACAAGGATTGATTTCAGTTGATAAACATGGAAGAAGCTGTCATTTACTTCACTGCTGTAATAATAAAGATTAAATGGTAGCTATACACTGCTACCTTTGCTTTAAATATAATACTAAACATAAACACACATGAGAAAGTAATCTTATGTAATGGGTAATAAAACTTTCTGAACTCAACAGAATTTACTTTTGAATGAATATGTATGGAGTTTCACTATTGCTTAAAAAACACACCTCCACCCCCACAAAAAACCCCCACAAAAATTTGAAATTATAGGAGTACTTGCAAATCTCTTCAAGCTCTGCGGTAAGAACATGATCAAGGGCTCAATTTTTCAAATTACAAGGTTGCCTCGAAATGGCGAAAGAAGCCAATATTAATCTTATTTCACAAACAGGCTTTCATCTGCCACACTTCCAATTAACTACCATCAACGAAGAGCACGTAAACAGCAAGACAAAAATTGAAGCTGAAACCAGAATTTTACTGAATCAAATTCTAAACATGTTTTTCTTGCCTAAATGTAGAACCTTACTTTTTTTCACCATTGAATTTCATTTCATTTGATAATGCCCAATGTTCAAGTTTGTCAAGATCCTTCTGTATCTTGAGCCTCTCTTCTGAAGTGTTGGCTATTCCTGTCAGTTTGGTGTCATCTGCAAATTTGATAAGTTCCCCATCTATCCCCTCATCCAAGTAATTGATGAAGATGTTGAACTGGGCCTAAAACAGAGCCTTGAGGTACTCCATTACATACTTCCCTCCATGTAGATGCAGTTCCATTGAGCACTATAGGTTGAGTGCAATTGGTTAGCCTTTTTTAATCCATCTGGTAGTGTGGCTGTCTAACCCACATTTTTCTACTTTATCTAGTAGTAAGTTATGGTCTACTTTATTAAATGCCTTACTGAAGTCCAAGTAAATTGACAGCATTCCTCTAGTCCACTAATTTTGTCACTTTATCAAAGAATGCAATAAGATTAGTCTGGCATGATCTGTTTTTGTCAAACCCATGTTGGCTTTTGGTTACTATTTTGTTTGCTTCTAGGTGTTCATTGATTCGTTACTTGATTATCTTTTCCAGAATCTTCCTTGATATTGACATCAGGCTGATAGGTCTCTAGTTTCCTGTATCTATTTCCCCCCTTTTTTTGAAGATAGCAAATCTGTTTTCCTGAGCTGAGAACTGGAATGTCCTTGATGTTTTAGTATAGTCTTGGCATAGATTCCCAATATTCTTCATTCATCCCTCTCAGGAACACATACAACATGTACACCCAACTATGATAAAGCAACAGGATTTGGGGAGAATTGCCCATTTATTCATGGCAATTTTTAAGTCCACATATTCTGAATAAATTCTTTAAAATTCTTGGGAGTGCTCATTAGTCAATATCTCACCTGGAAAAAACAACACGTCGCTGGTGGTTAGTAAGGCTCAATAAAGACTTCATTTCTCTAGAGTCCTACAGAATAATCAGGTGGAACATTGGCTGATGACTTCTTTCTATCGGTCCACAATAGAAAGTGTCTTATTATTTATTTATTTATTTATTTATTAATCAGATTTGTATGCCACCCCTCTCCGCAGATTCGGGGCGGCTCACAGCAATAATAATACAATGTAAACAAATCTAATATTTAAGTTAATTAAAAAAAAACAATTTAGAAACCAATCATACATACTAGCATACCATACATAAATTTTATAAGCCTAGGGGGAGGGAAAATGTCAATTCCCCCATGCCTGACGACAGAGGTGGGTTTTAAGGAGCTTACGAAAGGCTAGAAGGGTGGGGGCAACTCTGATATCTGGGGGGAGTTGGTTCCAAAGGGTCGGGGCTGCCACAGAGAAGGCTCTTCCCCTGGGTCCCGCCAAATGACATTGTTTAGTTGATGGGACCCGGAGAAGGCCAACTCTGTGGGACCTAACTGGTCACTGGGATTCGTGCGGCAGAAGGCGGTCCTGGAGATATTCCCGGAGTCTTCACATACTATATAACAGTAGTACGGTCTAGTATGGTCTAACTGCTGCAGACAGGAAGGCATTGAAGAGAGTGATCTATTCGGCACAAGAAACCATTGGTTGCCCTCTAATACCACTGGATAACATCGCCAGTCTCGCTCTTTCAGCAGAGTAAGGAAGATACTAAGGGATGATTCATACCCTGGCCAGTGTCTCTTTTCACTTTTACCATCGGGCAAAAGACATTGAAATATAGATAGCTGGACAAAGAGGTTTATTAAAAGCAGCTTCTAGCCATGGGCTGTCAGACTCCTAAACACAATCACAATCATTCCACATACATATGTGGAGCCGTTAAGACCTGGATTTTCTGGCAGGCCTGGAATTAGTGACTGCAAGTATGTATGTTTTTTATATTACTGTTATTACTGACTTTTATTATTAGATTTTAACTGTTTTTATTGTTGTATTTATTCCGATTGTTAGCCGCTCAGAGTCTGTTTGGAGTGAGCAGCATATAAATACAATAAATAAATAAATAAAATAAATATGGAAATGTATGACTACGCCTCTTCCCCCCCAATTTCTTATATAAGAATTATTCTCTATGATATTCATGTTGTCTTGTATTTTCTGTTATGGATTGCACCAGTAGAGGTTAAACCAATTTTGTTGAATACATGATGTACAAAGACAATAAAGACTGTTATTATAAGTTCCGATCTGGAACAACTGATCTCTATGACAATACTGTACTTAGAATGAAAGATGAACAAATATTACAGCCATGATCCTTCTTTACATGCAGAAACCATTTATAGAAGGGATTTTTAAAATGTAATTCTTTCTTTTCCATTCAACCTTGAATATACTGTACCAATCCTAAAGTAAAGCATATAAAGCTGAATGGGTTGAATAGAAAAAATAAGGCTAATGTAAACATCACAGCAGTGGGAATACATAGTACAGATATTCCTTGCTTACCCATTGCCTTATTTAACAGCACTTAAAGTTCGAACACTGTAAAAAAGCCAACTTTCCAACCAAGTCTTACATTTATGACTGTTGTGGCCTCCCATGACCATGTGATCATTTATAAACATGACAATCGGCTTCCAACAAGCAGAGTTAATGGAGAATGCATAAGTAAAATCATAAATTGTGATCATCTGATATCTTGCTTCATTACCAAGTAGAAAATGATGTTGTAAACCTATCATAGAATAGAATAGAATAATTTATTGGCCAAGTGTAATTGGACACACAAGCAATGCCTAAGCTCTCAGTGTACATACAAGTAACAAGTGATAAATAAATAAAGCAAAAAATAAAATCATGATCATAATAATAAAATACAATCATGGTCACACTTAGTGACTCGGTTGCTTGATGATGAAGTTTTGTCGCAATTTGGTGATTAAGTGAAGTGACTACTTCTATATTATGCTAAGATGATTTTGTTCAATGATCCATTAAGCATTCATGAATGTAAAATCTCATGCTCACATAAATGGAAAATATACAACATATAACGACTATTTCACAGACCGTCTAGAACTATTATAGCTTGCTCATCTCTTAATATTTTAAAAGCTATTTTAAAATGAGCTTTTAAAACCTTTAAAAAGGAATATTGGGTAGGTAGCTTCTTGCTATTATTTTTGTTTCATTCATTTGGCTTTTTGTATTGCTATTATTGCTAGGAATATTTGTTATTACTATAATATGTGTGTTTACTGTGAACAGCTGAGAATTACTCTGGCAAGTTGTTGGCAGTTGTATTATTTTTTATTTAAAACAGTTGTATTGTTTTTTTAGTTAAGCTGTACTTACTGTAGTTGTTTTAATATGTATTTTATTGTTGATTTCCATGACAACAAACACTGGTTCTATAGTTAATCTGATGGAATATCAATTAAATAAACAACACAAATAAAATACTTGCCCATGATTTTGCATTTCTTGAAACTTTTTGTTACTTGGAACAGAAAACAATATCAAATAGATATAAATTCCTTTAGATCATAGATGTATAATATTTGCATTGTTCACACAATGCAAATATTGTGTGAACTTCTGCTTGTTAGCAGTACTATTTCCAACCAAGCCTTACATTTATGACTGTTGTGGCATCCCATGGCCATGTGATCATTTATAAGCATGACAATCGGCTTCCAACAAGCAGAGTTAATGGAGAATGCATAAGTAAAATCATAAATTGATTTTACTTATGCCTTCTGCTTGTTAGCAGTACTATTTTGGACTACAATAGTAAAAGATGCACAATAAAATGATAATCAATGCAAAATTATGAAAAAAAGCATAAAATGTTATGACTTTTTTAATAAAACAAAATTCCATAGGAATATTAATGAACATTTTTATTTATGTTTTGTGGATTGGTCCTTCAGGTTTGTAACCATATTTTAATGCATTGTGTAGACCAATGTTTCTCAATCTTGGCAACTTGTGGATGGATGGTCTCCAACTCTCAGAATTCTTCAGCCTGCAAGGCTTGCTGGGGAATTCTGGGAGTTGAAGTCCACCGATCTTGAAGCTGCCAAGGTTGAGAAACACTGGTGAACCCTTATTTCCATAACATAGTTTCCTGCATTATGGAAAATGGACAGTCTTAATGAAATGTTTGCTTTGTAAAATGGATAGTTCAGTAAAGAGCCCTATTCTCTTTTCCACACTGATCTCCTAACCAGAGATGGTTTCCTGGGGGGTGCAGTAGGGTTCGAGCAATCCTCTAGCCAAGGATCGCTGGGGTTCGGCGAACCCCCAAATGCCACACTTGGCTGACCATTCCCACTCCCAGGAGTCTCCATGCATTCAACATTCCAGGTAAGTGCAGGGGTTTAATGGATGGTCTGGGAGGGCAAAAAATGAGCCTACCAGAGGTTCCAGAAGTCCAGAAATGGGCTTGTTTCTAGCCTCCGTAGGGTCTCCAGACTCTGGGGAAACTGTTTTCAAGAAAAGCCTCCTAAGCTTGAGGAAGGTGAAAAATACCCCCTTGCCATGGTGTAAATACCCCTGGACCCTGGGGGAAGCTCTTTTCTCCCTAACGGAGGCTCGAGGAAAGGATCCTCTGAGACTCGGGACGGCGAAAAACAGGCCTTCCAGAAGTTCCGGGAACAGGCTTGTTTCCAGCCTCTGGAGACCCTCTGCACCCTGGGGGAAGAGGTTTTCCTCCTCCCAGAGGCTCAAGGAAAACCTCCCAAGCCTGAGGAGGTGAAAATGCCTCCACCTGCCATGGTGCAGGCAGCCAACTAGGCCATGGCCACCATAGCCAGCAAAGGGGCAGCGAACTACCTAGCAATGGGGGAGCGAACCCATTGCTAAAGCATCTTCCCACCACTGCTCCTACCCCTCTTTTCATTATTGTCATGCTATATAATGTTTTAGTACACCTTGCCAGTTCTCTTGGTGATCTATGTCAGAGGTCCCCAACCGCCGGTCCGCGGACCGGGACCGGGCCGTTGGGGTTTTCCAGCCGGTCCGCGGCGTCGGAGACCCAAAGCCCATCCTGCGTGGAGGGAGACGGAGCCAAGCGGGGCCACCCGGAGACCTTTTCCCGTCTTCTTCTCCTCGCTCGCTCCCCTCATAACCAGCAGGCCCGCTCGCGGGGGGATGCCCGTTCGTAGCTACGCCAGCCCGCCAAGCGTCGAGGGGGCTTCTGAGGCTGAAGGGAAGAGCCGGAATGCCCTTCCCGCGTTTAGATTGCTTGCCGTTGGGGGAAACGGAGGAGGCGGCGGCGGTGGGGCGCAATCGCCTAGTTTCTGGAGCGAGGAGAAAAGAACCGCCACCTCCTCCGTTTCCCCCAACGGCAAGCAATCTAAACCCGGGAAGGGCATTCCGGCGCTTCCCTTCAGCCTCAGAAGCCTCCTCGACGCTGGAGGGATGGTTATGAGGGGAGCGAGCGAGGAGAAGAAGACGTCCCACTCATCGCTCCTGAGGGAACGGGCGAGGGCGTCGGAGACCCAAAGCCCATCCTGCGTGGAGGGAGACGGAGCCAAGCGGGGCCACCCGGAGACCTTTTCCCGTCTTCTTCTCCTTGCTCGCTCCCCTCATAACCAGCAGCCCCGCTCACGGGGGGATGCCCGTTCGTAGCTACGCCAGCCCGCCAAGCGTCGAGGGGGCTTCTGAGGCTGAAGGGAAGAGCCGGAATGCCCTTCCCGCGTTTAGATTGCTTGCCGTTGGGGGAAACGGAGGAGGCGGCGGCGGCGGTGGGGCGCGATCGCCTAGTTTCTGGAGCGAGGAGAAAACAACCGCCGCCTCCTCCGTTTCCCCCAATCTAAACGCGGGAAGGGCATTCCGGCTCTTCCCTTCAGCCTCAGAAGCCCCCTCGACGCTTGGCGGGCTAGTAGCTACGAACGGGCATCCCCCCGCGAGCGGGGCGGCTGGTTATGAGGGGAGCGAGCGAGGAGGAGAAGACGGGAAAAGGTCTCCGGGTGGCCCCGCTTGGCTCCGTCTCCCTCCACACAGGATGGGCTTTGGGTCTCCGACGCCCTCGCCCGTTCCCTCAGGAGCGATGAGTGGGACGTCTTCTTCTCCTCGCTCGCTCCCCTCATAACCATCCCTCCAGCGTCGAGGGGGCTTCTGAGGCTGAAGGGAAGCGCCGGAATGCCCTTCCCGCGTTTAGATTGCTTGCCGTTGGGGGAAACGGAGGAGGCGGCGGTGGTGGGGCGCGATCGCCAAGTTTCTGGAGCGAGGAGAAAAGAACCGTTCGAGCTTGAAAAATAAAGAAGGGGGTTATGGTTGGCGCTCGCTGATTTTATTATTATTATTGTTTGGTGGCTGAGTCTATTGAAGCCTCCCTCGAATGGAAGAGATGGGGAGAAAGAATCCAGCCTTTTCCCATCTACGGGGTTATGTTTTTGTGTGTGCGTGTGTGCGCCCGCGCGCGCCCCGGGCAGCCAAAGAGCCTCTGTTGTTAAACTCTCCCGAGAGCGGAGAGCCTCTTGCAGCAGCTGCCACAGTCACCGGCTTCGGCGCCGCTCATCCCGCTCATCGCCCGTATCCAGCAGATAGGCTTTGAGTTTTTGGCTGGGGGGGGAGAAGTAGGACCTTCCTAAGTCCCCCCCCAGTCAAAATCACAAAGCCAGGCAGCCCCCAGCCGCCAAAGGAGCCTCCTCATTCTCCCCGCCCTGTGGAGAAGTGTGGAGGGCTGCGTCACTAAGCTCCACCCCTCCATAACCCCACCCCCATATGACCAAAGCCCCCCCCCACCGGGCCGTAGAAAACTCGTCTAACTTAAAGCCGGTCCCTGGTGCTAAAAAGGTTGGGGACCTCTGATCTATGTGATAGCTTTACAGACAGTATATGAATGTATTAATACCCTGCTGTCCATCATTGTGCTAGATAAGTAATATATACAGTTGACAGCTTTCCATCATGAGGAATTTCAGGAAAAATGAATATTGTACACATACTAACAACTGGAAATGGGCAAATCTATCAATCGTAGTACGTATATCATAGTTTTTCATTTTCAAAAATGACCACTTATTTTCCCCCTCTCCATTTAAGGCTCTCAAGTTTTACAAGACCTCTTTTCATATATGGTCCCCCACCCCCTGTGCTTTCTCTTAATACATGCCGTTTTAGTTGCCTATTTTACTATGAATATTAATTCGGTTGCAAATAACTGGAGAAACTAAAATTATATTATTATTCATTTTTTTCTGTCAACAATACTGGTTCATGTTTTTCCCCTACAGATTTTGTTTTCACATGTTGCTGGGAAAAGCAAGCACCTTTTTTCTACATGTTGTAAGCAATTGCTTGAAACCATAGATACAAAATCAGAATGAAGTGTTCAAATCTCATAGCTGCTGCATAGTAAGTCTCTACCATTCAATCTCAGCACTTTATCCTGACAGGTATAAATAAAAGCAAGCCAGATAAAATTAAGCACTTGATAGAAAGCAAAGTTCAGAGGAATCACTTTAATCACTTGTTAAAACTAGTACAGTATCGGGATTGTATCTTTGAGATTCACTCACACTTAAATATTATAAATATATACATTAAGTATGCTCCCTAGAAAGAAATGTGATTAGCAAAAGTTATATTCACAAGACAGATTACATATTTATCCAAACCTTAATTTTATTGGTTATTCAGTTTTTCTTTATAAACATGATGAATGGCAACTAAATTTATTCTGAAGCCATAACTAAGAAATATTTTTTTTAAGACAGCTAATATGACACAAAAGGATATGCAAGGCTTTTTTGCCTGATGAAGACTTCTGGACAACTTTTAAGCTATTAGTCCTTACCAAATATCATCCATCCAGCTTTTTCCTCCATTGATTCATACAGCTATGAGTGTTGATTTTGTCCATATTTCAGACATATTTTCCCTCCTATGGATAGCAATAAAGACAACCACTGGCAGTTTGGAACACTCCGTATTCTTACTTATATTCCTGCTATATAAATCAAATCAGAGCTCCAGTAGAATGCTTTAGAAAAGTCTGCTGGGATTTTACCACTGGAATGTTACTAGCAAGTGCTGCCTTTAAGAGATAATAAATCGTGTATCATCAGCCTCAGTCAAAGAACAGACTGGGTTCCTCTCCCACAACTTTATGACACTATCATAAATCTATACTTTTAAATGCTGCAAATTCTTCAAGGTAAGGTTTCTTTTTCTTTCAAGTAGCAGCCTCGCATAATTAAAATATTAAGAAACATGGAAAAGGATACCGCAATGGTTTATTAATGCACAATTAAAACAAAACCCTTTTATAGTCATTTTATTAACACATGCCATTTATGGGATTCATCAGCCACTATCACAGATAATCTAACTTAGTTATTTTAGTAAGTACATTACAGTTGTTTATCACATTAGACTGTTTGAAGGTTAAAGAGTTACAATACCTGGAAACAAAAGTGATAGCTTAATTTGAGCATTAAAATTAGCCCAGGTGCTACATTGACCCCTGTGGCTTTTACCCAGAAGCAATCAGTCATTAGTTTCGAAGAAATAATGAAAGCTCTGTTGTGTAATGAAAGCTCTGTTGTGCTTAGGTTATTATTCTGTATAATTATAGATCACCACTGACAATAAGTTTCAGGAGTATTTCAGCAAAGCCTCTTTGGACTGAGTTTTGGGTCTTGCATATACTGTACAGCCTTACTTCCTTTGAAGTAAATAAAATTCATCATAAAGTCATTTTTTAAAGCATCCCTGCTATGGAAATTTTTACTTTTTATTAAAATGGAAATGAACTTACAATGCATTTTGGGAGAAGAGAGAGTCGTTTGAGGATACTATAGTTAAAAACAGTATGTCAATCACAGCAAAGATTTGTGGCTTTATTTGCTCAGCAGTGTAATTTAATAGTGATAAATCGTTTTTATGATATACTTGGATATTTAAAATCATCATTTGAAAACTTTCACCGTAACTTCAAAGCCTTCACTAATAACAGGATTTGAGATATTATCAATATATTATTACATTCCAGGCCCCATAATGTGGCTTAACTAATGGGAGTTTATGTGCAAGATGGAGGTTGAAAATACTTGAGTAGGTATGAAAAATTCTAGCAAAAGTCTGAAGGCAGTTTACTCATGACATCTACTACTTCTCTTTCTACTCCTCCTTCTGAAAAAATTACCAACAAAAGTTTTTGGAATAACTTCTAATACTTTGAAATAATGAAGTAAAAAACTTAAATATACTTGTACGTGCATACAGTGGTCCCTTGACTTTTGCGGGTCTGACATTCGCAGAAAGCCTATACCACGGGTTTTGAATAAATAAATAAATAAATAAATTTTTTTTGAAAACCCATGGTATACCCGTGTAATTTTTTTATTTTTAAATTTTAATTAAAGAAACCATCTTTAAATAAAAGCTCCACTTCCGCCCCAGCCTCCCGATCCTTCCCCTTTAATTCTCAGAGCATTGGTACGCTCCACTTGAAGCCAAGCCTCACTGCCACCTGCCGCCGCCGTCAATTTTGCTGCCACCGATTTCGCTGCTGCTGGGCCATCTCGGCTGCTCGGTGGCCCACCCGTTCCTGTTACTGCCGCCGCCACTGATTTTGCAGCTGCCAAGGCACTCAACTCTGTGTTCCACCCCATCCTGCCTGCTGCTAACCCCTGTACCTGGCCAATAAAGAATTCTATTCTATTCTTTATGGAGGCACATCATGTTCACTCTTTGCTTTGAAGAGACCAGTTACTTCCACAGCATGCAATTCTGATTGGACAGAAATTAAAACATCATCCATAGCCTCTTGGACATGTCAATGGTTAACTTAAGTTTGTGTATTTAAAATGTAATGTAAAATAAATAATTTTCATCATAAAGCAGTTCCAATTTTTTTTGCCCTTTTGTAACCTGCACAATATTTCCAATAGAGGGAAATATATATAGCTCAATGTTTAAATGCAAGGTCTCTGAGCTTGGTTATTTTCTTCCAAATATTTCATTATCCAACTAGGTGAATCATCATACAACATTTCTCTTGAAAAGCAAAAAAAAAAATTGTAATATTGTGGGAAGAACTTTTGGGATTTCAAACTTTGTTTGGATTTATTTATTTATTACATTTGTATGCTGCCCTTCTCCGAGGACTCGGCTCACAGCATATAATATAACAATACCACACAAAGGCAAATCTAATTAAATTTAAAATTACAGTTTAAAAGTTCAATATTTAAAATTTATCATACTAGTTCAGTGATATAACATATATCTCGTTTCATTGGCCAGGGGACTGAGACCTAATTGCTCCAAGCCTGGTGACATAAGTGGGTCTTATGACTCTTTTTTAAAAAACATTTTTTTTGGGTGGGTCTTACGACTCTTATGGAAGACAAGGAGAGTGGGGGCAATGCGAATCTCTGGGGCGAGCTGATTCCAGAGGGCTGGGGCCCCTACAGAGTAGGCTCTTCCTCTAGGCCCTGCCAAGCGACATTGTCTGGTTGACGGGAGCTGGAGAAGGCCAACTTAGATTTCTTAGCCAAATTGTATTTATCTTTTTTTGCTTATTATTGTACACTACCAGAAAGAAATGTTACTTGTAGCATTTGCTGTCTTAAAGTACTATATAGTAATTCCAGTTTTAGCTCAATCTTTTTTGTTTCTCATCCAAATACTAGCACTTTAGTCTAATATCTCCCTGATAGTGAGATTTTCCTCTTTGCATCTCCACAATAACTAAATTCTAGCTAAAACCGAAAGCCTCTTCAGAATTAGCCTGGCATAATGCTAAAATGCATTTAATTAATCCATTCTGGAATTAACCAGTGCCCAGCAGTAGTAAGAAATTGCTTTCCTGCTGAGTGAAGCTATTGGACCATTTAGCTCTTTGTCTTAGGTCAGGTTGGCAGTAACATTCCAGAATTTAAATTCATCAGACTCCAGCCCTAGTTGGAGATGCCAGACTAGATCCTGGCACACCATCTGCCACTAATGGATTGATCTGCCTGAGCAGATATAATGCACTTTTGGTGCGAACCACTATCTGGAAAGGGAGATTTTAAACAACTAGCAAAAATACCGAGGCCTCAGTCTTAATGGTGTCATACTTTGGAAAGCAACTCACATCTTTCAAATGAGATGAATTCTTTGATTCTCAATCTGAACTGCTTTTATATAAAGTGCAATAAATGTATTAACCATCAGGAGATTTGGCATTGCTCTAGTCAGACACACAAATGACACTCTCCAAACTGAATTCCATGTTTCATGTAAGCGAGAGAAATAAAACCCTTATTATTTAATTGCTTATAGAACCACATCATGAATCCCAATATATTTATTTTCAAAACAATGACAATAATTCTCTAAAACAAAAATAAATATCGAATGCAATTATTCAGTGAAGTGGGAAAAGAGGAAGTAGAGAAGAATGAAAGGCTAAAACTGTATAATCTCAGCTGCATCAATGAAATGCTTAAATAAAAGCTCAGCTTCCGCCCCAGCCTCCTGATCTCTCCCCTTAAATTCTCAGAGCGTTGGTACACTCCACTTGAAGCCGAGCCTTACTGCCGCCCGCCACCACAGCGAGCGCAGCAAATCCCCCAGCTTGCCGCCCCATTGCCCCTGCAGGTTCTGGAGGAAGTAAAACCAGGACTGGAGGAGGGAGGGGGAGGAAGGAAGGGAACATCTCTACTTTGCAGAAATTTGACTTTCATGGGCAGTCTTGGAACGTATCCCCTGCGAAAGTCAAGGGAACACTGTATTCTCATCATTCTTGCCATGGAAAGTAAACAGAAACAGAAAGAACAGTGAATAGCCAGGGGTGGGCTTCAAAATTTTGAGCACGGGATTATCTGCCGGGTTGCTGGGTGGGCATGGCCACGGTGTATGTGGCCTAATTGCCTGCACCATGGCAGGGCATTTTTGCCCTCACAGGGCTCCATAGGCTTTTCTGAAGTCTCTGGGAGGGTGAAAAAGGCCTCCCCAGACTCTGGAGGCCCTCTGGGAAAAAAATAGATGCAGTAAACTAAAGACCTATTAATAGTGGAGGGCTGCCCGCTGCCAGTGTTACCGGTGTGCTCCCGGTGGCAAGCGTGGCCATGTGTGTCAACAAGATTCAGCTTTTGTGCATGCTCACAAAGCCAAATCTTATGCGATGATGCTCGACGCATGATATTTTCACTGATTTTTTGCTTCTGTCCATGTGCGGAGGCAAAAAAATCTGTGAAAATCGCTGAAATCTTGCTCACATTCTCAAACAAGATTTGACTTCAGCTGCATGCAGAGAAGCTGAATCTCCAAGAAATTTCAAAAGAAAGTGAAGCAGAATGAAACGAGGCATTCACTCAAGCTAATATAATAAAATTTTATTAGAAACAGAAATATAAAACTAAGATGATAAAAATATCATGTTGTAAATACTCTGTATTTTGGAGGAACTAATGTGTAGTATTTAAATCTCTCAAAAGCTTCACCTTTCTGTTTCTTTATCTAACCAATTTTATCAAATATAAACTTTTTATTCCCACAACTGTAACCTGGTTTTTTTTCTACACAATATTTCTAAATACATTGTATATTACATGACCATATAGGTTCAATAGAAACTATTTTGATGAATTGTGCCACTTTACTATCATTGAATTTTGTGGGTTGTTTTTTTTTAAATTTTTACAACCCTAGTCTTTGGCTTAAAGAGATAAATAAGATGTTAATTAAGAGAACAACTCAAACCAATCTGTAGTATTATAAGTGCACACATCTATAAGGTTCTTTTTTTCAAGATAGAAATTGATTATGTTTATTTATTTATTTGTTTGGATTTCTATGCCGCCCTTCCCGGCAGACTCAGAGCAGCTTACGGCTTGTGTTACATGTTTATATAGTAGACTACTTTAATGCTGTTGCTGATTACCACAAATAGCCCTTTTGTCAGAACCTCATAGATCAATAGAAATTTCTCTGCAGTTATCAGGCTATAATCAATTAATGAACCAAAGAAATGCAAAATCTCCATATTAAATAAAAGGACAGCTATTTTTAACTCAGACTATAGGGGTTTTTTTTTGAGCTCTTGGGAACCCCCTGAGAAAGAACTTCCAGTATAACTATAAAAAGCCAGTGGTATTGTTGAATAACATTATTAGTGGAGGAATAATTTAAAATTTCCTGGCGCAGAATAGGAAACACGCTAATATTATCTTGCCTATAAAAATAGAATTATTTATTTTGATTCACAATGAGGCAGAAACACTTCGATCAAAATAGGGGAGCAGAAAAAGTAGTATATAGAACCTGCAATTGAATATTTGACCAACAGTACACTCTTCCACCTCTCTCAACACTAGACAACACAGTATCAACAGTAGAGACCTTCAAATTTCTAGGTTCTATCTTATCTCAAGACCTAAAATGGTCACCCAACATCAAAAAACATCATCAAAAAAGCACAACAAAGAATGTTCTTTCTGCACCAGCTCAGGAAGTTCAAACTGCCCAAGGAGCTGCTGATACAGTTCTACAGAGGAATCATTAAGTCTGTCATCTGTACCTCCATCAAAGCCTGGTTTGGTGCTGCAACTCAACAGGACCGACAAAGACTTCAGTGGATAATAAGAACTGCAGAAAAAACAATTGCTGCCAACCTGCCTTCCATTGAGGACCTGTATACTGCACAAGTCAAAAAGAGGGCGGGGAAAATATTTACTGACCCCTCGCATTCTGGACACAAACTGTTTCAACTCCTACCCTCAAAACGTTGCTACAGAGCACTGCACACCAAGACAACTAGACACAAGAACAGTTTTTCCCCGAATGTCATCACTCTGCTAAACAAATAATTCCCTCAACACTGTCAGACTATTTACTAAATCTGCACTTCTATTCTACTAGTTTTTCTCATCATTCCTATCATCCTTTTCCTCCCACTTAGGACTGTATGATTGTAACTTATTGCTTGTATCCTAAGATTTTTATTAATATTGATTGTTTCTTCATTGCTTATTTGACCCTATGACAATCATTAAGTGTTGTACCACATGATTCTTGACAAATGTATTTTTTTCTTTTATGTACATTGAGAGCATATGCACCAAGACAAATTCCTTGTGTGTCCAATCACACTTGGTCAATAAAATAAAATTATATTCTGTTCTATTCTATTCTATTCATGCCACAAATGAATTTTTGAGTAACCTCTGCCACATATTAGTACAGCTAATAACAGAAGTTAATAATGATGTAGATAATTTGTCTATGGAGATTCTCAATCTTCCAGGTCATAATTGTTCCAAAGGTGCTTTTTCAATTGTGAGATAATTCTGGATAATATGCGAAACATTTTCAAAGGGAAAAACCAAGTCCAGTTACCTTTTGCAAAAAGCACCTTTGGGATATATATACCTTCCGCACATTGATTTGAAAAAATCAATGTAGATCCTAATTTACCCTATATACCCTATTTATTTAATAGGGTGTTTTAGAAATGTGGAAAAAATATTATTTCAATATAGAATAGTGCTATCCTGCTTTCTTCTACATTTAAAATGTGTTGATCTATAGATTCAGTTTTGTAAATATATTGTTATGTATTGGGCACAATAGAGAAATTAACACAAAGTTGGCAATATCAATCAGAATTCACCTTGTTTTATTTTTACAATTTGAAGCCATGCTACAACTAGAATTGGGGAAAGGACACACTAATTGTTAAAATGTTAAGATTAAAAGTTATTGCTGAATATTTTTAAGAGGGTTAAGTACATAGAACTTATTTAATATTCTAGTTCCCTCCATTTCTTATTTCTTCCCTTGTTATGATAATTTCCATAATTAAGGCAGTTGCTCCCTAGGTAAGAAGGCAACCCAATTACTGTATCTGTGCATGGGCCCAATTTGCAGAATTTTAACTCTTCAATTTAAGATGAGGATATTTCTCCCTTCCAACAGAAGTTACATTCAATTTGTTCATTAGAAGTTTGTCAGATTAAACATTGGATTATATTTTAATATTTTTAAAATCTTCATGTTTAAAACATAAATCTGATTCTAACTACAGTGATACCTACAAACGCCTCTACTTATGAACTTTTCTAGATAAGAACGGGTGGTCAAGATTTTCTTGCCTCTTCTCAAGAACCATTTTCCACTTACAAACCCGAGCCTCCGAAACTGTAACCGGAAAAGGCAGAGAGAAGCCTCCTTGGGGGCCTCTCTAGGAATCTCCTGGGAGGAAACAAGGCATCCACCCCTCTCTGTGGTTTCCCCAATCGCACACATATTTACTTTTACATTGATTCCTATGGGAAAAATTGCTTCTTCTAACAAACTTTTCTACTTAAGAATCTGGTCACAGAACGAATTAAGTTCGTAAGTAGAGGCACCACTGCATAATATAATTTGCAAACTGTTTATGGAGTATAGTTTTGCACATAGATTTCTGTCACATCTGAAGTTTCAATGTTTTTAAGCTAAGATTTCAAAACACTGGGTTCTTTCTGATTGTCCATAACAATATTGTGTAAGAATTCTTTCTCATTCTTGTTGTATTATTAATAATTTGAGTGATGCTTTATATCAAATTGGTTGTTTTTGTCAATATCTGATCTGATTTTAATATTAGTTGCCAAAGTGCCAAACTAATGCATTTTTTAAAAAAAAAATACTTCTTCCATTGCATGCTTACTAGTGAGAATATTGCTGGTGGTTTACCTTTGTCTTTAAGCATATATAGCCGTTATATTTTGTCGATCCTAGACATATACTTTTTATTTATTTTTTCTTTCTTCTAATGAAATCTTTAAAAGGGGGGGGGGATAAAGGTGTGCCTATTCCATCATCATCCTGCCATAAATGTTGGCTATATTTTCTGTATTGTAAATACAGTATTAGATGGGTGCTTATAACATTTGTAATAGTAACTGGGTAACTCATTTTTCCAAAGTGCACATAACTGCAACTTTATGTGATCCTGGTGCCAATTGTAAGGAATAAGTTGTCATCTCGTGCTGGTGGGATAGGGAAAGAGAGAGGCTGTCTTTTCATTAATGCTTTTGACCAGCTTTCTCATATAGTAAAAATCATGTAGATGGTTGAGTGGTTTAGGGTGGGGAATTTGTAGTGGGTGGGACATTTTATTCTATTTTTAATTCTATTTTTAAATTTACCTATTCTGATTTTATGTATGGTGGGACTGGTCTCTGGGTGTCACACGACTTTCGTTGCCAATGACAATTTGTTGTTTTTTGACAATGACAAAAAATAAAAGAAAGAATGTAATATGGATGCACATTCAGCTATAATAGTGTCAGGCCCTGCTTCTACATGGCTCATAAGTAAGCTGGCTTTATTTTCTGCTAATGACTTCTTAGAGTTCATGAAAATTGGAGAGTGTTGCCGAAATCTGTTGTTGCATCGGATGCCTCATTAAGTCCTTATATGACCACAAAAGAGGGCTCACTTCCCAGAACCCAAAGGAAATCTTTGTTTTCCAGAGCTTGGTTGCTTAGATTATTGTGTGAAAGGGTGTGTATACAAATGCAGAATAAGATGATTGCATAGTTTTTTTCCATGACGCTTTAAAAAAAAATCTGAGCTACCACTTTCAGTGTAGAATCCAAATTTCAGGCTTGTAACCAGTGGTGGGATTCAGCCACTTTTGGGCAGACCAGTAATGGTGACCTGTGGTTGGCTTCCCATCTGCCCTAGCGCAATCCCATCCTATATCACTGTGTTTTTTGATACCGCACGCATGCACAGATATAGCACTATTTTGCTGTTCCCCATGCACATATAATAGCAAATTTAGAACGTGGAAATTAGTTGGTCTTTTTATTATCAGGTGGCATACAATATTTTTAAGATTTATTTTGAAGGGGAAAAAAAATCCAATCCTGAATTAGAGCTTAGAACTGGTTTTCTAAAAAAAAAAACCAAATCGGTGTGATCCTGTTTAATGATAAACATTATTTCTAGAGAAGGAAAGAGATTGAATTGCAATGACTTAAATGCAATTAACTTGTGTTCTAATCAGCCTGAAGTTTGCTATTTATACTGCAAGATTGGAAACGTTACCTTATTACCTATGCAGAGTATTTTGCATGACATGGCAGAAGGGAAATGAATTATGACTTTTTTTTCTGTTAAAAAAAACCTGGCACACATGCATACAAAGTGTTTACAGTGAAGGACTGTGCTTTGAACATTTGAACAATTTATGTTAGTACCTCCAAGTTGTATTAAATAAATTGGAATTACTTTCCTTTAAGAGATTTTAAAAGATTATGTGAGCAATGAAGCTTCAATTCAGAATGGGTTTGAACCAGTCTGAAACTTTGGTAGATTTTTGGATATGCACACATAGACATTTATTTGGTAGATTTCATTTGATTACTCAAACTAAATTGAATTTAGTAAGTTCAAATCGAATCTTTGATTCAAAAGTTCAGATTGGACCTTGACTGATTAGAACATCCCTAACCTGCAGGTTTTAAAAATAGATGATATTCCTTTCCATGCTTGGCTTCTTTCCCCCCTGGGATATTTTCATTTTATTTGTGAAGGCAAATATTTATTTTTCAACATTTATTACCAAAAATATTACCTACGGGGTACTGTTTGGAGTTCAAAATAAAATTTCCTCTAACTTCTGGTAACTTGATAAACATTGCTATACAGTATTGGTTTTTGGGCAGCAGTACAGATGTGGACTAGCACTGCTATATTTGTCGTTATTTTCTAAATTTCCCTTTTAGTTTACAGTGTTCTCTCGATTTTCGCGGGTTCGAACTTTGCGGAACGTCTATACCAGTGTTTCCCAACCGGTGTGCCGCGGCACACTGGTGTGCCGCGAGACATGGTCAGGTGTGCCGCAAAGAAATAAGCTCAGCTTCTGGTCTCGCAACTTTTTGCGAAGAGAAAAAAGTTGTGAGACCGGAAGCTGAGCTTGCTTCTTTGCGCCTTCCAAGTTTTCCAGCAGTTGCGGCGCCCCACCCGGCTGGAGCTTCCCTGTCAGCAGGTGAGCTTTGGGGCTTGGTGGGAGGGCAGCAGCAGCGGGAGGGCGGCGCGCAGGGGGGAGGGTGATGGCGGCGGCAGCGGCAGTGGGCAGGAGCCATGCCGTGGGGCGGTGGCAGGGTGGTCCCTCTCTCTCTCCCCCTCTCTTGCTTTCTCTTTCTCTCCCCCCTCTCTCCCTCTCTCTTTCTCCCAATAGCCGTGGGGCGACGTCAGGGTGATCATCGGTGCCTCTGTTCCTCTGTTCCGGAGGCGGAGCTCCGGAACAGAGGAACAGAGGCACCGACGGCGGCGGCTGGAAATGCTGGAATTGCGTGGCTGGCACTTGCCTGCTGGCTGGACCAGGACGGAGGCTCAAGCCCCACGTCCATGCCCAGTGCAACGCCCGAAATGTACGGCGTCTAGCCACCGCCGTCTGTGCCTCCGTTCTGGAGCTCCGCTTCACAGCTGATCACCCTGCCGTCGCCCCACGGCTACTGGGAGAAAGAGAGAGGGGGAGAGGGGGGAGAGAAAGAGAAAGCAAGAGAGGGAGAGACAGAAATAGAGAGAGGAAGAGAGGGGGGGGACAGAAAGAGAGAGAAAGATATAGCAAGAGAGGGAGAGAGAGAAAGAGAGGGAGAGAGGGGGGAGAGAAAGAGAAAGAAAGAGATAGCAAGAGAGGTAGAGATAGGAAGAGAGAGGAAGAGAGGGGGGATAGAAAGAGAGAGAAAGAGATAGCAAGAGAGGGGAGAGAGAAGGAGAGAGGGAGAGAGGGGGGAGAGAAAGAGATAGCAAGAGAGGGAGAGAGAGAAGGAGAGAGGGAGAGAGGGGGGAGAGAAAGAGATAGCAAGAGAGGGAGAGAGAGGGGGAGAGAGAGAAAGAGATAGCAAGAGAGGGAGAGAGAGGGAGAGAGGGGGGAGAGAAAGAAGGAGAGAGAGAGATAGCAAGAGAGGTAGAGAGAGAAAGAGAGAGGAAGAGGGGGGGATAGAAAGAGAGAGAAAGAGATAGCAAGAGAGGGAGAGAGAGAAGGAGAGAGGGAGAGAGGGGGGAGAGAAAGAGATAGCAAGAGAGGTAGAGAGAGGAAGAGAGAGGAAGAGATAGCAAGAGAGGGAGAGAGAGGGAGAGAGGGGGAGAGAAAGAGATAGCAAGAGAGGTAGAGAGAAAGAGAGAGGAAGAGAGGGGGGATAGAAAGAGAGAGAAAGAGATAGCAAGAGAGGGAGAGAGAAGGAGAGAGGGAGAGAGGGGGGAGAGAAAGAGATAGCAAGAGAGGGAGAGAGAGAGGGAGAGAGGGGGGAGAGAGAGAAAGAGATAGCAAGAGAGGGAGAGAGAGAAAGAGAGAGGGAGAGAGGGGGAGAGAAAGAAGGAGACAGAGGGGGTAGAGAAAGAGAGAAAGCAAAAGAGAGAGAGAGAAAGAGAGATAGCAAGAGAGAGGGAGAGAGGGGGGAGAGAAAGAGAGAAAGCAAAAGAGAGAGAGAAAGAGAGAGAGAAAGAGAGAGGGAGAGAGAGGGAGAGAGAGAGAGGGGGAAGAGAGAAAGAGAGAAAGACAGCAAGAGAGAGAAAGCAAGAGAGAGAGAGAAAGAGGGGGGAAGGAGGGTGAGGGAAAGACAGAGAGAGGGAAGGAAGGAGGGAGAGAGAAGGAGGGCAAAAAAGAGAGGAAGGAAGGGAGAAACAAAGAGAGATGGAGAGAGAGGGGAAAGAAAGAGGGAAGGGAGGGAGAGAGAGAAAGAGGGAGAGAGAACAATAGAGCGAAAGGGAGGAAGAGAGATATTTTTGTCCAAACTTTTTTTACACACACACACCCCCCCCCGCTCAATGTTCCCCAGGATTTTGTAAATGTGAATAATGTGCCGTGGCTCAAAAAAGGTTGGGAAACACTGGTCTATACCATGGTTTTTCAAAAATATTAATTAAAAAGTACTTTGCGGTTCCCCCCCCTATACCACGGTTTTCCCCGCCCGATGACGTCATATGTCATTGCCAAACTTTCGTTGCTATACATTTTTTTAAATAAACTTTAATAAATAAGCATGATGAGTAATAATCTAAATGGTTGCTAAGGGAATGGGAAATTGTAATTTAGGGGTTTAAAGTGTTAAGGGAAGGCTTGGGGTACTGTTCATAGCCAAAAATGGTGTATTTACTTCCGCATCTCTACTTCGCGGAAATTCAACTTTCGCGGGTGGTCTCGGAACGCATCCCCTGCGAAAATTGAGGGAACACTGTATAGCAATTATGGTATTCCTGGCTTGCTAACCAAGTTTGAACCCCACTTAGAGTTTTGACTAGGTAACTAGGTATTAGCTATGTATTGTCACCAGAAATTTTGTTTGATTTGAGGAATCTTTTAATTTATTCCTATAAATGTCAAAAATTATAATTAGTCAAATGAACGCTTTAGCTATGCTAGATTCCTTCTCCCATGAGATTGCCTTGATGAGTAGGAGAGATTGAAACTATAGTCTATCACATGGATAGTATATGATACTATTTAGTACTTTATGAATTTTCCCCATATATCGACTTGTGGAGTTTTGTGCTTAATTTATTGTTTGAGTCAGTAGAAAGTTATTTTGAAATATATGGAGCTAACAGATCTAGGCTGCAAAAATCACATAAAATTTTCCCTTGTTGGGAAAGCAATGTGCTGACAACATCTAACATGCTTTGAAAAAAAAGTATTTTTTAACATTTAAGACTTCCCACTATGCTGCTATCTTCAAGCGCTTTTTAAAAAGGTGATAGCATTTTTAAAACCTTCTTTAAATTAGTTTTCCTCAACCTGGTTGTATCTGATGCTGCAGGTGTTTGGGGAATTAAATTCAACATGTTTGAAAGAAACCAGAATTGAGTTGGGAAAGCTGCTTTAAATAATTTAATATAGCCAGCAAAGAGGCATGTGTCTATCGTTTACAGAAACTGTTACTTTCTCGAAAATTCTCAGTGTCAGAAAGTGAAGCTACCTTTAGCTTAAGAATTATTAACTTCTTGGAATTTTCAGGAAATCCCCCTCTCTTTGTAATTACATCATTACAATAAAGTTAACTTTGCAATGGCCAATTAGCTTAGACTATGGGAGGTCTAAATAAAATGACCTCATAATTTACTGATCACAAATACTATGTAAATGGAAAGGATTTACTTTGTATCCTCCAATTTTTCTGCCTCCTTTTTTGCCTAAATTTTGCTTATCTCGGGTAATGTCCTTCTGCCATATTCACGGGTATAAAATAGATGTACAGTGATACCTCGTCTTATTAACTTAATTGGTTCCGGGACAAGGTTTGTAAGGTGAAAAGTTTATAAGATGAAACAATGTTTCCCATAGGAATCAATGGAAAAGCGATTAATGCGTGCAAGCTTAAAACTCATCCCTTTTGCCAGCCGAAGCGCCCGTTTTTGCACTGCTGGGATTTCCCTGAGGCTCCCCTCCATGGGAAACCCCACCTCTGGACTTCCGTGTTTTTGTGATGCTGCAGGGGAATCCCAGCTTGGGAATCCCAGCAGCGCAAAAACGGGTGCTTTGCTGGCAACGGAAGTCTGGAGGTGGGATTTCCCAGCGAGGTGAGCCTCAGCGAAATTGCAGCATCGCAAAAACACGGAAGTCCTCGAAACCCCACCTCCGGACTTCTGCGATTTCGCTGAGGCTCCTCTCGCTGGGAAACCCTACCTCCGGACTTCCGTTGCCAGTGAAGCACCCGTTTTTGGGATTCCCCTGAAGCATTGCAAAAACATGGAAGTCCGGAGATGGTGTTTCCCATGGAGGGGAGCCTCAGGGGAATCCCAGCAGTGCAAAAACAGGCGCTTTGCTGGCAACAGAAGTCTGGAGGCGGGGCATACCAGTGGCGGCGGCTTGGGTTTGTAAGGTGAAAATAGTTTGGAAGAAGAGGCAAAAAAATCTTAAACCCCAGGTTTGTATCTCAAAAAGTTTGTATGATGAGGTGTTTGTAAGACGAAGTATCACTGTATTTCTTGTAAATAAATTTTATTTCTCTTATAGTCATAAGACCTGCTTCACCAATAATAGCTCATCAATTTTCTATTTCAGAAATGTTCACATAGACATACAATGTTCACATAGACATACATATTACAACTTCCAACAAGAATGCTGATTGCATGAATTTTTCTCTTTGTGCTTTTAGTAATCAGTAGCCAATAAAGGATAAAAACATTTTTGCCAGTGCAATAGGGAAGAAATATTCTGGAAAAAAAAACAGAGATGGGAGTTATTTGAAAGTTTGCTATTCAGAATAACTGAGGATGGAGAATGAAGTTCAAAAATAATGTGGTGATTTGGAACGCAGTATTGCAGGCAAATTCTGTCCACAGCCTGATGTTCAATTCTGATGGGGCTCAAGTCTGACTTAGCATTCCAAGGTTGGTAAAATGAGAACCCAGATTGTTTGGGACAATATGACGACATTGTAAACCATCTAGAGAGTGCTGTAAAGCACTATGAACCGGCATATAAGCCTAAGTACATTGCTATTGCTAATTTTTAAGATGTAGGTTAAAGGAAATTCAATTCAAAAATTAGGAACTGTGCACGTATACATATCAGGGACATTGTGATACCATACTATGGTATACAGGTTTTACTATAGGGTACTATAAGATACAATGCTATAAATACAAGTTTTTTCAGCTTTTAAAAAATGTATAGTTTTCTCAGGATGGTTTTGTATGTAGAATTATTTAAAACATATTCTGGCTTTAAAATAATCCCTATTTTCCTCCCATTCTTTTCCTTTTGAACTATTGAAGACTATACCATAGAGAAAATAAAACTGGATAGACTAAGGGCCCAATCCAGAGTAAGCTGCTTTTATCCCTAAGTAGAATTTGCCAGTATGTATTTATCTCATTTTCTATGAATGGGAACACTAATCCAATTGTATATATAATACATATTTTACAAAGAACAAATGTAAAGAAATTTAGAGTGGGACTCTTTTGTATTCAATTATCTTCTATATGTATAAGATAAGTCTCAGCCTGGCTGGGAATTCAGAGAACAACATTCCAATATCAGTTTTGGAGAAGATCAAAATAGAGGCTGGATTTCAATATGGCAAAAGTTACAAAGGAAAAATCTGGAGAAGAACATAAAACAAATAGAGAGAGAGAGCAGTGCTGCTGTTGTCTCCACCACAGGCTAACTTTCAATCTTCTAAAAGCAGGCAAGCCAAACTAGAGGAGGCTTAGGGTTAGGGCCAGATCTAAGCACTCCACAGGCCTTGACTTTGACACCCCTGAACTACACTGATTCACACTTGAATTTCTTGCTTCTGAAGATGAAAAGCTTGAAGCAATAACCAAGAGTCCTGCAAAACCTGCCAACTTGTCTTGTGTGTATGTGTGTGTGTGTGTGTGAAGGGAGAATTTTATTAACGCAAAAGGCACTGTAAATGCACTTTCAAAAGACATAGTGAGGTGTTGTTGCCATTAAAATGAATTGGAGATGTTTGGCTACCTTCCATATGACATTCTGGCACGAGAGGGAGAAGGCCTTTAACCATTATCTGCAATGAGATTTCATTTGCAACCTTAATGTTAGATGGAAAATAGCATTTGGGAAGTCGGAATTGTACAGCCCGCTTCTATTGCAGGTGTCTAATTGATAGCGATACAAGCTTCATTAGAATACACAGCAGGCTGTGAAACTTTCTAAAATGCCATCAAAGATGAATGTAATTTGTTATTAGTAAAGGTAACCATCTGGTTTGGGAACTTTGGCTGAAATATGTAGTATAAACGGTCTTCAGCAATGTGCTATGGGACAGAGTAAAAAGCAGCAGGAACTATAATTATTGATATAGGTTAGTAGCAGAATCCTGCAAGCCTGAAAGGTAAAATATTTTACTTTTCCTCCCTTTTATAACC
Source organism: Erythrolamprus reginae (assembly GCF_031021105.1). Classification (NCBI taxonomy): domain Eukaryota; kingdom Metazoa; phylum Chordata; class Lepidosauria; order Squamata; family Dipsadidae; genus Erythrolamprus; species Erythrolamprus reginae. The sequence continues at coordinate 307,204,687 of NC_091950.1, read as the reverse complement.
TTCTGAGTCAAGGATAGCCTCCTGCAGTAGTCCATAGGCCCCAGTTTGGGCCTAGATGGCCTCCTGGATGACCCCTGAGATCCTGTTTTGGATCTGGAAGGCCTCCTGAACAACTCCAAAGATTAAAAATGGTTGTGGGAGGGATTTTTGCACCTCGGGAAGTGATGGGTTGCTCCCGGTTTGGACTGGTTCTTAGAACCGGTAGCACCGGAGGCAGAAGGCTCCGCCCAACCATCTGGAATGCGAATACTCATGTGAACCAGTAGTAAAGAGTTTTAAAACCCACTCTTGACTGCACATCAGTCCTTTGCTATTTTCAGACCAGCCCCGTGGACCAGATCTAAAGCACCTGGGCCTGGAGTTTGACACTCCTGCTGTAGTCTATCCCTTTGTTACTGGATAAATGACCTTTTCATAATATAAAAACAAAACAGAAACATTAATGGGTATGCCAAAGGTGCTTTTTTCAAAAGGCAACTAGATCTTCTTGTTTTTCTTTGAAGACATTTCATTTCTCATCCAAGATCTGAAGAAGCTTCTTGGATGAGAAGTGAAACATCTTCTAAGAAAAACCAGAAAGTGCAGTTGCCTCTTGAAAAAAGCACCCTTGGGACGACCATGACCTGGATGACTGAGAGTCTCCATAGACATTAATGGGTATGGGTAGAAATTAGCTTTTCCAAACATTAGTCTGTTCTTCCTTGTTTTCTCCTATGGCACTGTGGTGCTCTAGTGCAGTGCGTAATTATTTCTGAGAGATGGAAAGGGAGAAGCAATTGTTACTAGCTGTAGATTCAGCTGCCTTGGAATAATTACCAATAAAAGTTGTTTCAAGAAAGAGTATTGTATTCTGTATATTTTGTCTGCTACACTGTGATTGTCCCAACTCTCTCTCTTCCTCCAAAAGGACAAGGCAACATTGATGGATGTCCATCTAGCTATTTTATATATCTGCTGGCAGGGATTTCCATTTGTCAGATGCAATGTGTATCTGTACCACGAGGGAATTCGCTTACATTTCCAATAAACTAGCTTGCTTGAAGGTTTGCAGGCACTGGCCAGCCTTTTATCGAAGTGAGACAAGGACGCTTTTCAATGACTATTACAGAAAAGGAAATGAAGAAACTGACAATGCCCCAGTCCAATTCAATTCATTTCCAAGCTCTGCAATTGCTTCTATTCATTTTGTATGTCTGAATAGAAGGTGCAGGGGGAAAACCCCCCTGAAATAACTCTAAACATTCATTTTCCATCAGATACTGCAAAGAGCAAACTGTCTGAAATGTAGAAAACATGATTCCTACACTGCCAGTCCTCCATCTGCTTTAGCCACTAAGTAATGCCATCATTGATCCTACATTTTGAAATAGCTCAAATCCTGATTTTATACAATATAATATAACATTAAAGTTGGAGAATAAACACAAATTAATGTTGGCGACATCTTCTCTATTCATCATAATGAATATGAACATTTTAACACAGGTTTAATATTTCATTACCTTAAATATTCAAAATCACAGTCAGTCCATACAAGAACTAGGAATATTTTGAAATAAAAATAAGCCTACAGAATTAGTATAGTGATAATAAAATAATCAATATGGCATCATTAATGTTGACAGCAATGTCCAACCCATCATGACCCCATGGATAGCATTCCTTCAGGCCTTCCTGCCCTCTACCATCCCCCAGAGTCCATCTAAACTCACACTGCTTCAGTGACTCCATCCAGCTACTTCATTCTTTGTCATCCTCTTCTTCTTTTGCTCTCAGTCGCTCCCAGCATTAGGCTCTTCTCCAGTGAGTCCTTCCTTCTCATTATGTGGCCAAAGTATTTGAGTTTCATCTTCAGGATCTTGCCTTCTAAAGAGCAGTCGGGGTTGATGTCCTCTAGGATTGACTGGTTTGATTACCTTGCAATCAGAGATGGCCTGCTACTGGAACAGTCAGGAGCTATGCTCCGGTAGCGATTTTCAAGATACGAATGCAGCTACACGTTCCTGATGAGATTTGGCTTCTGCGCATGTGCAACAAGCAAAATTGTGGGTAAAGACACTCTCGCGAGCAAGATTTTGGCAATTTTCACCGATTTTTTGCTTCTGCACATGCGCAGAAGCGAAAATATAGAAATCTCGCTCTCATGCATGTCCTTGCGTGAGATTTTGCTTGCTGCACATGCATAGAAGCCAGATCTTGTGTCGACGGATGTGCACGATGGCCTTGGAGGGCACACCAGTAGTGCCGAAGATGGCAGCCCTTCCTTGCTTGCAGTCCAAGGGACTCACAGGAGTCTTCTCCAGCACCATAGTTCAAAGGCTTCAATTCTTTGGCACTGAGATTTCTTTTTTTTCTTTTTTTTTTAAATTACAGTGATACCTCATCTTACGAACCCCTCGTCATACAAACTTTTCGAGATACGAACCCAGGGTTTAAGAATTTTTTGCCTCTTGTTCTAAGCTATTTTCACCTTATGAACCCAAGCCGCCGCCACTGGGATGCCCCGCCTCTGGAATTCAGTTGCCAGCAAAGTGCCCATTTTTGTGCTGCTGGGATTCCCCTGAGGCTCCCCTCCATGGGAAACCTCACCTCCGGACTTCTGTGTTTTTGCGATGCTGCAAGGGAATCCCAGCAGCACAAAAATGGGTGCTCCGCTGGCAACGGAAGTCTGGAGGTGGGGTTTCCCAGCGAGGGGAGCCTCAACGAAATCGCAGCATTGCAAAAACACGGAAGTCCGGAGGTGGGGTTTTGAGGACTTCCGTGTTTTTGCGATGCTGCAATTTTAGAAGTAGTTTGCTGTGCACCACTGAATCAAGTCTATGTAAATTGCCTCTATTGTTTTGCCTTGATTGAGTTGTGTAGTCCATATGTTTTTGCAGTGTAAGAATTGTAGATTGCATTATATTTTTCTCCTGAAACCAAATTTTTTGTTAGGGAGTAAGTTGTTTGTTTCTAAGTGGGGGGCGGGGTAATAGATTGGTTAATGATTGACTCTATAACTTTGCAGGTGACGCAACATAAAGAGATTGGTCTTTATATTGCTTGCCTTAATTCATTTATCTTATATTTCGGATTCCTATGGAGAAAAGATCTTTACAGCATTAGACTTTCCTTTCACCACCAGATACATTGACAGTGAGTGTCTTTTTGCCTTTAGCCCTTTCGCTTCACTCTTTCTGGCACTACTGGTACTAGCCCTCTGCTCTTCCCCAGTAACATATTGGACACCTTCTGAGTTCCGACCTGAGGGGCGCATTTTCCATCCGCATATCTTTTTGCCTTTTGGTTGCCATTTCCTTTTCCACTGGATCAGGTTTTGTCAGAGCTCTCTGCTATGACCTGTCCATCGTGGGTGGCCCTGCACAGCATAGCTCATAGCTTCATTGAGCTACGCAAGCCCCTGCCCCACAACAAAGCAGTTGATCCATGAAGGGGTTGGTTATCACAGTGAAATATAAAAGTTTGAAAGTAATTAATCTGTAGAAAAATAGACTAGGAACATATAATTAGTCAGGATTGGAAGGGACAAATTAAACATAACTTCTTAAACAATTGACAATTATAAATAACTAGATATAGAGATAATGTCCCAATTCTGTACAGCTGACACATAATGCCATTGTATATATGTGTTTGTGTGTGGTTTTGCAACCTAACTAAAGAAATTTCAAATAGTTAATCAAATGAGCTTTAGACAATTAATTGACTGTTCTATTACACTGGCATAATTTTGCATATGAATAAAAGCACAGTGTTTCTGCAGGAAGAGGCATATTTTTATTTTAGATGATGCACATATTCATAATCATAGGCATAGTTTTAGAAATTATATATTTCTTTTGTAAAAGAAATTAGAATAGATCACATGGTACTGCCATCTGCTGATTTTTTTGTACTAACAATCATGATAACTTAAGTCCTATTGTGATGGGTTTATCCTAAGCATGACTAACTCTGGAAAGAATCCAGTTCCGTATATCAGCTTTCCAAACCCAAGGTATAAAGGTTTTCTTACATATTAAATTTGTCTCTGTGTGTATTTTGATGTGGGTATGGGTCTGTGCCTAGAAGAGGACTGCACAATGCTAAAATCTACAGTTTTTTCAATAAGCATTTTATTTTTTAAGACATTCTGTTGATTGGCCTTAGTAAAACCACACTTGGATACTACATGCAGTTTTGGCCACCACGATGTACAAAGATGTTGAGAATCCAGAAACGGTACCAACAAAGACCAAAGATCAGATGCTAAAAAATATAAAGAACCGTTGTTGGAATTGTGTATGACTAGTTTAAGGAAAAGGACTAGGGGTGACATTATAGCTGTGTAAAATACTTAAAGGCTTCCATAAGGAAGAGAGAGTCAAACTATTCTCCAAAGTACCTAAAGGCAGGACAAGAAACAATGGATGGAAACTAACAAAGGAGAAAAGCAACCTAGAATTAAGGAGAAATTTCCCCACAGTTAGAACAGTGGAATGATTTGCCTCCAGAAGTTGTGAGTGCTGCAATGATAGAAGTTTTTAAGAGATTAGACAACCATTTGTCTGAAATGTTATATGGGGTTGGATTAGAAGACCTCCATGGTCTCCTCCAACTTTGTTATTCTGTTATTTCACAATTCAAAACTTTGTGACTCTATGAAATAAAGAGAAAACCTTTTTTCTAATATAGCCACGTTACTTGAATAAAAAAGTATTTCTACAAAAAGTATTCAAGACATACCCTTCCCAACCAATACTCTCACATGTGCTATGCTGTTCCTTCTTTTTTAATCTGAATATATAGATTTTCCTGTTTTCTGATTATATAAGATTAACAAGAATAACAATGGGTATACAATATTATCTTTGTCCTCATGATACAGTACTAAAATGATCATATTGGAATCAAAAGCTGTAAAATAAAGAGTACATCTGGAAAAGCACAATTAGCATGCTTGAAAATGGAAAGGCAGATGATGTAAATATTCACGCGCCATAAAATGTCAAGTTCAATGCCTCGCTGTGCACTAGATTGCTTAAAGAAGTGGCCTTCTAGTGCTAAGAAAACCCCTTAATGCATAAAAAGACAGCATAATTGCAAACTATGTAATTTTATTAAAATCAAGCTTGTAACATTTAAAATGAAATGCATATTTGAAGTTTTATGCATTTTTATCAATTAAATGCAAGTGAAAATGTCACAAAGCAGAAATATCTGCTGTTTTAAAGGTCTCGGATCAAAGATTAAGTCTTGGGATTCTTAACACTCAAAGAGAGCAAAACAACATTTTAATGAAAAGATAAACAAGCCCTATTGCCATATTCAGTTTCTCCCCCTCTTTCTATTTGCCCCCCCTCAAATTCAATGAGTTTTATATTCTGCAGAAAACAATTCCTTGCATTCTACACTGAATTCCCACCTTACCTGCTTGAATGAGTTGATGCAATATTTCTAGAGTTATTTACTTTAACATAAAAGCTTCTAGAGTTGTTAACCTGATCCTATGTAGCTTCTGCTCCGGCAATCTCATACTACTCACAAGAGCCTACAAAACTTTGGCCAGACCCATCCTTGAATACAGCTCATCTGTCTGGAACCCATACCCTTGAAAACGTCCAAAGATATTTCACCAGAAGAACCATTGAACTTACCTGAACGGTCTTCTCGCTGCACTGCGAAGAGAGTCCAACGTGGGTAATACTTCAGCCTTATTGGCAGGGACTGAGTTAGAAATTAGCATAATTATTATGTCCCGCCCACCACTGCCCCCTCCTAGCCAGTGATAAAAACGAAGGAATAGTAAAGGAACAAAAACTTTTATTTAACAACTGTAACTTTCAAGAAACTGCGCACCTGGGCCAAAAGGCCGGGCGGGTTTGGACTCTCTTCGCAGTGCAGAGAGAAGACTGTTCAGGTAAGTTCAACGGTTCTTCTCCACTGCACTGCTCAGAGAGTCCAACGTGGGATATACCCAAGCCACACTTTAGGGAGGGATAGGCTGGACCAGGGGCGCTGGAACACAAACTCCCTGTAGCACTCTTCTGCCGAAGGCTGCCTCCGTTGAAGCAAAAGAGTCCAGGCGGTAATGTCTGATAAAGGTCGTAGGGGTAGCCCAGGTAGCTGCCCTGCAAATGTCCTCAATCGGTGCCTGCGTAGTCCAAGAAGCTGTGGTAGCCGCGCTTCTGGTAGAATGGGCTGTAATCCTACCCGGTAAGGGTGTTGCTGTGGTCCGATAAGCTTCGATGATACAAGTCCTGATCCATCTGCTGATGGTCTTAGATGAAACTTTTCCTCCCATTGAGGATGGGAGAAAGGACACGAAGAGGGCCTCCGACTTTCGAAAGGAGCTAGTGCGGCGGATATAAATCTTAACTGCTCTTCTAACGTCCACCTTATGCCACCGCAGCTCTGATGGGTGGGAGCCATGGGTGCAAAAATCTGGTAGGACAATGTCCTGGGCCCTGTGAAACCTGGTGTTAACTTTGGGTAGAAAACAGGGGTCCAGACGCAGAGTCACTCTGTCTGGATGAAAAACACAGAGGTCCGGCCGAACCGATAGTGCTGCAAGCTCCGAGACCCTACGGGCCGAGGTGATGGCTACTAGGAAAGCCACTTTTACTGAAAGAAAACGAAGTGATACTTCCCTCAAAGGTTCAAAGGGGGGTCCTGTTAGTGCCCTTAGAACCAATGGTAAGTCCCAGGATGGAAAATGGTGTATGACAGGAGGAGACAGGTTTGCCGCTCCTCGTAGGAAGTCCTTCACCCAAAGGTGATGAGAAATTGGGCAAAACGGGTCTGGTCGAAGAATTGTTGCTATAGCCGCCACCTGTCAGCGAAGTGTGTTGGGCGCCAACCCTTGGTCTAGTCCTTTCTGGAGGAATTCCAGGAAATGAAGTACTGAGGATGACGAGGGTATGATTCCCTGAGCTCTGCAAAAGGTGCAGTATGCCGCCCAGGTAGCCTGGTAAATACGTGTCGTTGATGGTCGCCGTGCTGCTTGAATGGTGTTAATGACACTTTCTGGAACCTGTTTCTCTCTCATGCGGTTCCCTTCAATCTCCACACGGCAAGCTTCCACCACTGTGGGTCTGGATGTACTATTGATCCCTGTGTCAGGACCAGCCGTTGAAGCGGGATTCTCCATGGTGGTAAGATTGACAGCCCCATCAGGTCAGCAAACCAAGGGCGCCTGGCCCAGTATGGAGCTACGAGGAGAATGTCCGCCTCATCGGAAATGATTTTGGCCACCACCTTGGGCAATAGACAGACTGGGGGAAAAGCGTACAGAAGCCCCTTAGGCCATGGTGATAGCAGTGCATTGACCTGCTCGGCCTCTGGTGTCGGAAATCGGGAGAAGAATCTGGGCAATTGCCGGTTGTGTTGCGTGGCAAAGAGGTCCGCTACTGGTACGCCGTACTTTTGGACTATTAGTTGGAACGCCTCCGGGTTCAATGTCCATTCCCCGGGATCGATCGTCGTGCGGCTCAACCAGTCCGCCTGGGTGTTTTCTATCCCCGAGATATGCTCCGCTCGGATCGATGCTAGATGTCTTTCTGCCCATGACATTAGCCTGTGGGCCTCCTGCATCAGGCAGCCTGAGCGTGTGCCACCTTGGTGGTTCACATGTGCTCTTGTCGCTACGTTGTCCGTTAAGATTAGGACATGTTGGCCCTCTACCATCTCCGTGAACGACTGCAGAGCTTTGAACACTGCTCGTAACTCCAGTCTGTTGATATTGGGATCCTCCAAGTCTTCTGGGGACCACCTGCCCTGGGCCACCTGTCCCCCTGAGTGCGCCCCCAGGGCCGGAAAGACTTGTGTCGGTAGTTATCGTCACTTCCTGGTGAACCAAGAAGGGGAACCCTTGGTTAAGGCTGGTGAGGTCCACCACGGGATGGAAAGGCGTACTGTCGTGGTCAGGTGCACTTGTCTTTTTGAATTGCTGAGGCGAGCCTTTTGGAAGGGGAGGAGGAACCATTGAAGGGGGCGAGCATGAAGCCGGGCCCAAGGAACGATGTTGATACAGGAAATGAACATCCCTAGCAGTTGTGACAGCTGTGCTAGGGAGGTTCTGTTGCGACGGGAGATGGAACGAACCAGTGCCCTTATCTTCTGCCTCCTCTCTGATGAGAGGAAGACTAGGCCTGTCGAGGAATCTATTATGGCGCCCAGATGGAGCAGGCGCATAGTTGGCTCTAGATGACTCTTGGCTCGGTTGATGGTGAAACCTGCCCTCTCTAGCGAATCTATTGTCCGGGCCAGGTCTTGCCTGGCTTGCTGAGGGCTTCTGGAGAGAATGATAACGTCGTCTAGGTATGCTAGAAGACAGATGGATTGAGCCCTGAGGCTCGCTGTTAGAGTGTCCAAAATTTTGGTGAATGTCCTCGGGGCTGAAGACAAACCGAAGGGCATGGCCTTGTACTGGAAGTGCTGGTTGAGAAGAGAGAAGCGGAGGAATTTTCGATGTTGTGGATGGACCGGGACATGGAGGTATGCCTCCTTGAGATCGATGGAGGTCATCCAGTCCCGGTGGCGAATGGATGCTAGTATAGTGTGCAGGGAATGCATTTTGAAGCGTTGGTACCTGATGTAAAGGTTCACCTGTTTCAGGTTTAAGATTAGGCGGCAGCCGCCGGAAGACTTGGGGACCACAAACACGATGGAATAGAACCCCAGCATCTCTTGATGCATTTGTACAGGCTCTATCGCTCCTATGTCTAGGAGGTGTTGAACCTCCTGCAGGACGATGGATCGCTTTTGTGGTTGACTCAATGAGGTTTCTATAAACCTGTTGGGAGGACGGTGGAGAAATCTTAGTTGAAGACCTTGAGCTATAGTGTCCAAGGCCCAAACGTCTGTGGATATGGACTCCCAAAAGTCGGTGAAGCACTGCAGGCGCCCACCTATGGGAAAGTCCTGGGAGGAGTCACTTCTGTTTGCGATAGCCTCCCCTATTGCCTCCTCGAAATGGCCTACGGGATTGTTGGAACTGTTGGCTTCTGTTCCCATAGCCTCCTCGATCAGTACGATAGGTGGGTGTATAAGCCCCCTGTCCGTAAGGTCTTGTGACCGGGGATGAAGTCGAGGTGGGGTCTGAACGAAAGGACTGCCTGCGGTAATAAGGGGCTCCCTGCCTGTCCTGACGCCTCGCTGATCGTGGTAAGACTTTCTTCTTGTCCCTGTCCTCAATGAGGACCGAGTCCAGGGATTTGCCAAAGAGTTTGGAGCCCTGATACGGGGCCGCAGCGAGACGGCATTTCGATTTGGTGTCTGCCTGCCACGAACGGAGCCAAAGCAGGCGTCGGGCTGATAGGTTCGATGCCAAGGCGTGGGAGGAGAACCTTGCTGCCGCTAAGGTGGCATCCGCGGAGAACTCTGTAGTGGCAATCAGTTTGTTCACATCTTGGCGGAGCCTGGCATCCTCAGGGCCTAGTCTGGTTAGCATGTCCTTTAACCATAGAATGGAGGCCCTGTTAAAGAAAGATGCCGCTCTGAGGGACCAGGCGGTCAACAGATGAATTCTTCTGGTCATATTCTCCGCCTTCCTATCATCCGGTTTCAGTCCATCTGCCATGTCTGATGGCACGACTGCATTGGACATCAAGGATGTCACCGGGGTATCTACCGTGGGATACTGGAGCAAATCCTCCACTTCTGGGTCGAAAGTATAGAATTTTCTGTCCCAGGCTGAAGGTCCTAGGGCTGCAGTTGGCTGCTGCCAGGGTTTTTTGATGTTCTCTGCAAAGATGGGTATTGCAGGAATGTGCTCAGACTCCTTCTGGGGCTCGTTGATGAGCCTAGCTGCTGGCATGATGCCCACATCCTGGGCTGCTGGCTTTGCTGAGTTGTCAGGAGTCAAGGTGGCCTTGGCCTTATTCAACAAAACTCTGAAGAGAGACTGCTTGAATAGGCCTGCTAATGGAGGTTGCTCAGGCAAGGTGGCCTCATCTCCAGATAGTTCATCTTCCTGGTCCATGGGCATCTCACCAAGGCCCTGATCCTCCTGAAAGGAGTCGTGTACAGATGTGGCAACCTCTGGCACAGTCCAAGGATCTTGTCTGCTAGGCCTAGGAAGTGGAGAAGGCCTCTGTTGGGCGCCCACTGCGATGCCTTGCGAGTAGGCCGAGGCAATCAAGTCTTGCAAGGATGGAGACATTGTTTGCCAGTTGTCTATGGGTCCTCTAAGGCCCGCTGCTGTTGGAGTAAATGTTGCTGCAGCCTGAGTGGGGTGAGGCCTTGGCTGTATAGCCGGTCTAGACCACTCTGTTCCCTGGCACCCTTGTGCTGGAGGAGCGCTCAAGGGGCGATCTGGTGATAAGCCCCCTGCCCCAGAGAGAAGCAAGCTCTCCAATGGTGTTTCAGTGGTCAAGGGGCTCAGGTGGTGTGGGGGGAAGGTGCTGGAGGGGCTAGGTCCTTGCCTGGACTTGCTCATTTCCAACTGGGCCTCCAGGGCTTTGATTCTTTTCTCAGCCTCTTTCAGGGCCATTGCTGATTGAGAGGATTTCCCCTTAGACTTGCTACTATGGGATTTCTCTTTTCCCCTTACTAGTTGAGGGGGCAGCCGGTTCACCTGTATTACTCTGGGGTAACTGCGACATTTTTGATGCAGGAACTACTCACAATGTTTGTAGTAGGAAGCCTTAAGCAATGCAATCCCAGCCTGTGAATGACTCAGCTCAGTGTCGCCCAATTAGAGCGTCATAGCTGCCTAGTACCTCGATTGGACGAGATTCAGGTGGGCGTGGCCTAGGCCACCAGCCTCCTGGTAATGCCCTCTCAAAATGGCCGCCCGGGAGAGGCTGAATCTGCCTTATCATTGCCCACAAGATGGCGGCCGTGACGTGGCCCAGGGACAATGGCCGAAAAATGGCGGGAAAGGACACTCAGGTCCTGTAACTTGCCCACTGTTGGTTTGAGAGGTAAGGTGGACTCTTCTGCGGTCCCGGGATTCCCCTGATCGGAGCGCCTTAAAACGCGGCTTTCTGGTCGCCTCCCAGCTGATTTTCCTTCCTGGGGGCTCTCCTTGGCAGTCTAGGGCTGCCTGGCGCTAGCCGCTTCAGCCGCGGAGCTTTCTCGCCACCTCCCAGCTGATAAGGCTCCTTGGAGCTCCTTGCGGCAATCTGGGGCTTTCCTCGCCGCTGCGCCGCTAACCGCGGTCTCAAAAGCTGCCTCACAGCTAATTAAGCTCCCTGCGGCGAGCTGGGAAGCCGCGGTTCCTCTCTGTCGGCCAAAGCCGATCCTGGAGGTGCCGGTTTGCGCTGGGTGTCCAGAAGGGCAAATGGACAAAGAGGGTATGATCTCGGACGTCAGGGACCCCATACCAGCGAGCCCTGTCAGCAAGGCAATACTCCGGAGAGCAGAGGCCTCTCAGGGATTAGAAAGTTGGAGAACTATACCCCAGAGGGCAGAGGCTCTCATTCCAAGGAACTCTGTCTTCTTTCCTGTAGAAAAGGAGAAAAAAAGGGGAAAAATTGTTAGACTAAATTTTATTTAACAGAGGAGAACAAAACCCATAGTCCCTACTCTATGACTGAGTTTTTAAAACTGGCTAGGAGGGGGCAGTGGTGGGCGGGACATAATAATTCTGCTAATTTCTAACTCAGTCCCTGCCAATAAGGCTGAAGTATTACCCACGTTGGACTCTCTGAGCAGTGCAGTGGAGAAGAGCCCTTCACCCCTCCACTCGAAACAGAATACCCTACGAAAATAGACTAACAATCCTGGGTCTAAAAAGCTTAGAACTACGGCGCCTAAAACACGATTTATTTTATTTATTTATTATTTATTTATTAGATTTGTATGCCGCTCCTTTCCGTAGAATCGGGGCGGATCACAACACAATAAAAACAGTTTATAACAAATCTAATAATTTACAATTTAAAATATTAAAAATTTAAGTATTGCCCACAAGATCATATGCTGCAACGTCCTACGGGTCAATGACTACTTCAGCTTCAGCTTCAGAGCACGCAACAGATTCAAACTTAATATTAACCGCTCCAAACTTGACTGTAAAAAATATGACTTTAACAATCGAGTTTTCAAAGCGTGGAATTCATTACCGGACTCAATAGTGTCAACCCCTAACCCCCAACATTTCTCCCTTAGATTATCCACGATTGACCTCTCCAGGTTCCTAAGAGGCCAGTAAGGGGCGTACATAAGTGCACTAGTGTGCCTTTCGTCCCCTGTCCAATTGTCTTTACTTTATCTCATATATCATATATATTTTCTTCCTTTCATATATCTTCTCCTCTATTTTTACATAATATCTTTATACAGTGATCCCTCGAGTTTCGCGATCTCGATCTTCGCGAAACGCTATATCGCGATTAAAAAAAAAATATTAATTAAAAAAAAACACTTCCGGGTTTGGCTTCGGGAGTCAGCTGGGAAGCGGCGCGGCTGTTTTAAAAGGTCGCAGCCGGCCTGGGGGGCTTCCGAGCACCCCCCCGAACCCCCAACCCGGGGGGGGGGGGTGCTGGGAAGCCCCCCAGGCCAGCTGCGACCTTTTAAAACAGCCGCGCCGCTTCCCAGCTGAGTCCTGAAGCCAAACGCCAAAGGCGAACTTCCGCCTTTGGCTTCAGGACTCAGCTGGGAAGCGGCGCGGCTGTTTTAAAAGGTCGCAGCCGGCCTGGGGGGCTTCCCAGCACCCCCCCGAACCCCCAACCTGGGTCTTCCCGGCCGCCCACGCAAAGGGGAAACCCCGGCTCCTCGCTGATGCCCGCCGCTCGCCCGCCCGCCAGCAAGAGGGGGAAGACCCAGGGAAGGTTCCTTCGGCCGCCCAGCAGCTGATCTGCTCGGTAGCGCAGCAGCAGCGAGGAGCCGAATCGGGGTTTCCCCTTTGCGTGGGCGGTGGGGAACGCAAACTCCACCATCTACGCATGCGCGGCCATAGAAAAAAGGGCGCGCATGCGCAGATGGCGTTTTTACTTCCGCAACCCTACATCGCGAAAAATCGATTATCGCGAGGGGTCTTGGAACGGAACCCTCGCGATAATAGAGGGATCACTGTATATATTACTTCATGTCTATTCTCTTCCATATGTATTGTGTATTGGACAAATGAATGAATAAATAAAAATAAATAAAGTAAATGACCAAGATGTGTGGACTTATACTTTATCTTTAGCTAGGCTGAATATTGTCAATTGCAATAATTATCCTATAATGCAACATGCTTTCTTCTAAGACAGGGTGTCAAACTCAAGGCCTGTGGGCTGCATTTGGCCCATGGGGTGCTGAGATCTGGCCTGCGAGGCCACCCTGAAAACACAAAGGACTGACCCGCATTGCCTCTGCCAGTGAAAATGGAACTTGCGCGCAGTCCCTCCAAGCTCCATTTTTGCTGGCAGAGGGCTGCAGGAGGCTGTCGCAGCCGAAAACAAGTGATGTTCAGCAGACATGAGTGACGTCGAACTGGCCTTGCCCACCCAGGCCCCTGAGGTTAAACACAATTCTGATGCCACCATCAATGAAAGCAATGATCTAAGACATCATCTGTCCTTGAATTAAAATCATCTCAGTTCAAGAATCAACACAACTTCCCTATATTTGTTTACATATAAAACACTTCAGAATATAAAATGCACATTACATGGCAATTCTTAAAAGCAAATTAAAATATCTTTCAAATTCCACTGATTTCTTTCCACCTAGACTTTTTACATGTTGAAAGGCACTGTGACTGACAAGCAAAAACAGGATTTTTGCTCCTTGCCATGTGATTTCTTAATTTCTACCTAATATATATATATATTTAAAATTGGCTGCAGTGCTTGGAAATTTTTATGTTTAGGAGGCCACCATGGTGCAATGGAAATTCTTTAAAAAAAACAAAAACCCACAGGAAAAGTTCTATTAGTTTTTTCTATATTTCCCACATGGGCGTAGTCAAAGTGCAGTGTTTTTAATATCCTCTTTGAAGAATCGTAGATCCTGAGATTTAGTTAGTGGCCTCACTAATGCTTTTATTACTACCGGTATGTTCAATAATTTTGGAAAGTTTTATTACATAGATATTATTTGTTAAGTAATGTCACTGGCCTGTTAGAGCAGAGAAGGGAATTTGTTATGAAGGTTGCTATAAAGAAGAAGATATACTCAATCTACCTCACTCTTTGTTTTTCATGTTCTTTTCACAGAGTCCTTAATGCCTAACATAGTGTGATCTCCCCACACTCTGTGTTTCTTTTAAAATAGAAATTAAAATATGTTTCCACAAATGGATCTTCATTTTACACGTTTTAATTGGAAGAAGCATTCCATCTTTGTTTTTTGTACCACTCAATGTCTCCGCATGGTCCATCCCGCCCCCCTTTGCTACTTTTCATCTGATCTAATCATAAGAGTCTATGATCTTATGGGACACTATATTTTCAAGTGCAGCAAAGTATCTATGCTGAAGGAGACCACTCTGTTTCAGCCATCTTTTCTAAACCTCAATACAATTGCCATTGTAAGGAAATTTTACTGAGACTGAAGCTGCAATGTCTCAGCTCGTTTAGGAAAGTATGAATTCTACTAAGCTCAGCCTTTCTATATGTAGGCATGTGAAAGATTAGATTAAAAATATCTTTCTCTCTTTCTCTTTCTTCCAAAACGTTCCCTTTCCAGCCTGATTTGATTGTTATATCCTGATAAAGTTTACACGTCTACTCCTGTTAAGCATGTATGAACATTACTGAATTAGAATAGCCAGAGGTAAGCAAAATAAGCAGTTTTGTTTTTTGTAATGCACTAATACGATGTTAAGGAATGATTGCTCTAAAATATAATCAACAGACTAACAAACATTTCCATTAGTGTTATTATTATTCATCTCTGCTTGTGGTTTTCAGATTTTGCCTTAGGAATTGCTTGGCAGTGGCGCTGTGCATTATTTTAAAACACGTTCTAGAAAGAAGCTTTGAAGGACACAAGGCCAAACACGTATGATTGATCTGTAGTTTAGACCTCTTTGGAGCTGGTCCTTTCCCTGTCCTCTGTTTCCCCTGAAGCGTTTTTTAAAACTAAATCTGAAATGTTGAATATTCCCAATCAATTTTTAAAAAAATCCCTTTTCTATTATCATCCATGCCCTTTACTTTTTACACTACAAATTATATAAGGATAGTCGTCTGCTCCAAATACGGGTTAAAAACAAAATAATTTAAGGGGAGACAAAGGTAAATAGGAAAAGGATATGCAATAGACATAGTGTCTTTCAGATATGTCTGTCGGCTCAATTATAGAAGAACTTTAGAGTTATAGAATGGAGACAAGATATCATAGCGGTGGTGCAGTGGTTAGAATGCAGAGCTTGGTTAAACAACCAAGAAGAATCAGAATTTTATGAAATTTGGCAGAAAGTATATACTTGGTGGGAAACAAGGAAAAAGAGATAAGTGTGTTGTTATATTACCTAGCATATTTGACTTTAGTATTAGAACTGTATAAGATGGTTTTTTTATATATATATTTTTATAAAATTTGATATAGACTTAGATTTATTATATTAAAATTTGACATTTCTATCTTACATAACTATATGTATTTTATAGACAAATCTTTATTTCTTTCTTTTTTTCTTTATTATGATGACTTCTACTCTGCGCGGAGAGACTGTAGCTCCACTAAATGTTGTATGTTTTGTTTTGTTATGTCTGTCATTTTGAAAAAACTAATAAAATATATTTTTTTAAAAAAAGAATGCAGAGCTGCAGGCAACTTCTGCTGACTGCAGCTGCCTAAGGTTTGGCAGTTCTGATTCTCACCAGCTCAAGACTGATTCAGCTTTCCATCCTTCTGAAGTTGGCAAAATGAGGACCCAGATTGTTGGGAGAAATATGTGGACTCTGTAAACCACCTAGAGAGAGCTGTAAAGCCCTGTGAAGTAAGTCTAAGTGCCAAGTGCTATAGGGTTCCCCGGACATGTTTACCACAGGCTCATGGGCATTGTGGAATGCTATTGTTCTGATTCACACTTTGCAAGTACTGTAATGATAAGCAGTGATGGGCTGCCAAAATTTTTACTGCCACACTGTGGGCGGGGCTTAATTTATGGGTGTGGCATGATGGTCATGTCTCAGGATAGGAGTGGATTGCCAGCCCTGTGACAAGGTGGAAGTGGCTTGACAATCATGTGACCGGAGGTGGCTTGAAGGTCATGTGACTGGGTGGGAGTGCCTTACCGACTAAGATAAATAGGTGTTTGGACTCTCTTTCAGTTGATTAAGTCAAATTATTTGAATAGCCACAAAAAGGATAAATGATAGACAGCATTATTTGTTGAGGAGCACAGTAACATTTTAAGGTTTTGTACTGAATCCACAAGGTTCAGTATGATAACAGATTAGGCAAAGTAGCTTAATTTTCTTTAATTGATATAAAAGTTCAGTTCTAGATAATGATTAAAGCATTTATGGGTAAAAACAGACTATTTACTTATTTCCTATTTTAAAAGTAATGAAGGATCGTACTAAGGTACTAGAGCAGAGGTCCCCAACCTTTTTTGCACCAGGGACCGGCTTTAAGCTAGACCAATTTTCCACGGGCCGGGGGGGGGGAGCGTTGGTCATATGGGGGTGGGGTTATGGAGGGGTGGAGCTTAGTGACGCAGCCCTCCACTCTTCTCCACACGGCGGGGAGAATCAGGAGGCTCCTTTGGCGGCTGGGGGCTGCCTGGCTTTGTGATTTTGGCTGGGGGGGGAGTTAGGAAGGTCCTACTTCTCCACCCCCCAGCCAAAAATTCAAAGCCTATCTGCTGGATACGGGCGATGAGTGGGACAGAGCGGCGCGGAAGCCTCTTGCAGCAGCTGCTACAGCCACCGGCTTCCGCGCCGCTCGTCCCACCCATCGCCCGTATCCAGCAGAAGCTGCTGCCTGAGTGCTCTTGGCCGGCGGGATTCAAAGTGCTGGGGTGGGGGGTGTCCCGACAGCCCCCCCACCCCAGTGCTTCGCCTCCCGCTGGGACACCCCCCCACCCCAGCACTTTGAATCCCACCGGCCAAGAACACTCGGGCAGCAGCTTCTGCTGGATAAGGGCAATGGGTGGGACGAGCGGCGCGGAAGCCTCTTGCAGCAGCTACCACAGCCACCGGCTTCGGCGCCGCTCGTCCCGCTCATTGTCCGTGTCTGGCAGAAGCTGCTGTACTAGAGAAGGAAGGACAATAAAAAAACCTATTAAGTATTCAATAAATAGTGCACAAACTTACTACACCAACTGCGTCCCCACCCCCCGTGGCCGTAAAGCAGCCCATTACTGATGATAAGCCACTAAATTGTGAGTAAAACAAACTTTACTCAAACCTTTTATTCATGTGCATAAACAAAATCAAAACTTAATTAACTCCAACATACCTGGTTCTGGCCAAGGAATCTGAATTGCTTGCTGTATACTAGAAAATGAATTTTTGCCTGTGACAACCAGCCACTCCTTACCCCTATTGTTTATTTCACAGTCAGGGAGGATCTGGCTAGCATCTACATCTGCTTTTTATTTATTTTATTTATTTTATTTATTCATTTGTCCAATACACGAATACATAGGAAGAAAAATAGACATATAGTAATATATATAAGGGTAAAGTGAACTTAGAGGAGACAATATATGAAAGAAAGAAAATATATATGATAAATGAGAGAAGAACCCTTGAACTTACCTGAACGGTCTTCTCGCTGCACTGCGAAGAGAGTCCAACGTGGGTATTACTTCAGCCTTATTGGCAGGGACTGAGTTAGAAATTAGCATAATTAACATGTGCCGCCCACCACTGCCCCCTTTTAGCCAGTGATAAAAACGAAGGAATAGTAAAGGAACAAATTTTATTTAACAACAATAACGTTCAAGAAACTTTCAGAACTGTGCACCTGGGCCAAAAAGGCCGGGCGGGTTTGGACTCTCTTCGCAGTGCAGCGAGAAGACCGTTCAGGTAAGTTCAATGGTTCTTCTCCACTGCACTGCTCAGAGAGTCCAACGTGGGATATACCCAAGCCACACTTTAGGGAGGGATAGGCTGGACCAGGGGTGCTGGAACACAAACTCCCTGTAACACTCTTCTGCCGAAGGCTGCCTCCGATGAAGCAAAAGAGTCCAGGCGGTAATGTCTGATAAAGGTCGTGGGGGCAGCCAAGGTAGCTGCCCTGCAAATGTCCTCAATCGGTGCTTGCGTAGTCCATGCAGCTGTGGTAGCCGCGCCTCTGGTAGAATGTGCTGTAATCCTACCCGGCAAGGGTGTTGCTGTGGTCCGATAAGCTTCTATGATACAAGTCCTGATCCATCTGCTAATGGATTTAGCTGATATTTTCTTACCCATTGAAGATGGAAGAAAGGACACGAAGAGTGCCTCCGATTTCCGAAAGGTGCTGGTGCGGTTGATATAAATCTTAACTGCTCTTCGCACGTCCACCTTATGCCATCGCAGCTCCGATGGGTGGGAGCCATGGGTGCAGAAATCAGGGAGAACAATGTCCTGAGCTCTATGAAATCTGGTGTTAACCTTGGTTAGAAAACAGGGGTCCAATCGCAGGGTCACTCTATCCGGATGCAAAATGCATAGGTCCGGCCGAACCGATAGTGCTGCGAGTTCTGAGACTCTGCGGGCCGAAGTGATGGCTACTAAGAAGGCCACCTTTATGGAAAGGAAACGGAGTGATACTTCCCTCAATGGTTCAAAGGGGGGTCCTGTTAGTGCCCTTAGAAACAATGGTAAGTCCCAGGATGGAAAATGGTGTATGACAGGAGGCGACAGATTTGTTGCACCTCGTAGGAAGTCTTTCACCCAAGGGTGATGCGAAATTGGGCAGAACGGGTCTGGTCGAAGAATTGTTGCTATGGCCGCCACCTGGCGGCGAAGGGTGTTGGGCGCCAGCCCTTGATCTAGTCCTTTTTGAAGGAATTCCAGAAGGTGTAGTACCGAAGATGACAAGGGAGCGACTCCCCGTGCTCTGCAAAAGGTACAGTATGCTGCCCAGGTAGCCTGGTAGATACGTGTTGTCGATGGTCGCCGTGCTGCTTGGATAGTGGTAATGACGCCCTCTGGAACCTGCTTTTCCCTCATGCGGTTCCCTTCAATCTCCACACGGCAAGCTTCCACCACTGTGGGTCTGGATGCACTATTGAGCCCTGTGTCAGGACCAGCTGCTGGAGTGGGATCCTCCATGGTGGCAGGATTGACAATCCCATGAGGTCGGCAAACCAAGGGCGTCTGGGCCAAAATGGAGCTACAAGGAGAATTTCCGCCTGCTCGGAAATGATCTTGGCGACCACCTTGTGCAACAGACAAACTGGGGGGAAAGCGTACAGGAGCCCCTTGGGCCATGGTGACATCAGCGCATTGATCTGCTCAGCCTCTGGTGTCGGAAATCGAGAGAAGAATCTGGGCAATTGACGGTTGTGTCGCGTGGCAAAGAGGTCCACTCCCGGTTCGCCATACCTCTGGACAATCAGTTGGAACACCTCCGGGTTCAATGTCCATTCCCCGGGATCGATCATCGTGCGGCTTAACCAGTCCGCCTGGGTGTTTTCCACCCCCGAGATATGCTCCGCTCGAATCGATGCTAGATGTCTTTCTGCCCAAGACATTAGTCTGTGGGCCTCCCGCATCAGGCGATCTGAACGTGTGCCTCCTTGGTGGTTCACATGTGCTCTTGTCGCCACGTTGTCCATTAAAATCAGGACATGTTGGCCCTCTACCATCTCTGTGAACGACTGCAGAGGTTTGAAGACCGCTCTTAACTCCAATCTGTTGATATTGGGGTCCCTCAAGTCCTCTGGAGACCACCTGCCCTGGGCCACCTGTCCCCGTGAGTGCGCCCCCCAGCCAGAAAGACTTGCGTCGGTAGTTATCGTCATCTCCTGGTGAGTCAAGAAGGGGGAGCCCTTGGCTAAGGCTGGTGAGGTCCACCATGGAAGGGAGAGGCGAACTGTTGTGGTCAGGTGCACTTGCCTTTTTGAATTGCTGAGACGAACCCTTTGGAATGGAAGGAGGAACCATTGAAGGGGGCGAGCGTGCAGTCGAGCCCAAGGAACGATATTGATACAGGAGATGAACATCCCTAGCAGTTGTGACAGTTGTGCTAGGGAGGCTCTGTTGCGACGGGAGATGGAACGAACCAGGGATATTATCCTTTGCCTCCTCTCTGATGAGAGGAAGACTAGGCCCGTCGTGGAATCTATTACGGTGCCTAGATGGAGCAGGCGCATAGATGACTCTTGGCTCGGTTGATGGTAAAACCTGCCCTTTCTAGTGAATCTATTGTCCGGGCCAGGTCTTGTCTGGCTTGTTGGGGGCTTCTGGATAGGATGATCACGTCGTCCAAGTATGCAAGAAGCCGGATGGATTGTGCCCTGAGGCTTGCTATTAGAGTGTCCAATAGCTTCGTGAATGTCCTCGGGGCTGAAGATAGACCGAAGGGCATGGCCTTGTACTGGGAGTGGTGGTTGAGAAGAGAAAAACGGAGAAATTGTCGATGTTGTAGGTGGACCGGGACATGGAGGTACGCCTCCTTGAGATCGATGGAAGTCATCCAGTCCCGGTGTCGGATGGATGCTAGTATGGTATGTAATGAGTGCATTTTGAAGCGTTGGTATCTGATGTACAGGTTCAGCTGTTTCAGCTTTAAAATTAGTCGGCAGCCGCCGGAAGATTTGGGGACCACAAACACGATGGAATAAAACCCCAGTGTCTGTTGATTCGTCTGAACCGGTTCTATTGCTCCTATTTCTAGGAGGTGTTGAACTTCCTGTAAGATGATGGATCGCTTTTGTGGTTGACTTAGTGAGGTTTCTATAAACCTGTTGGGAGGTCGGTGTAGAAATCTTAGTTGGAGGCCTTGAGCTATGGTGTCCAAGGCCCAAACGTCTGTGGATATGGACTCCTAAAAGTCGGTGAAGTACTGCAGGCGTCCACCGATGGGATTGTCCTGGGAGGAGTCACTTTTGTTTGCGATATCCTCCCCTATTGCCTCCTAGAAAAGGCCTGCGGGATTGTTGGAACTGCTGGTTCCTGTTCCCATATCCACCTCTATCAGCTCGGTAGGTGGGTGTATAGGCCCCCTATCCGTAAGGCCTTGTGACCAGAGATGGAGAGGAGGTGGAGTCCTGACGAAAGGACTGCCTGCGAAAATAAGGGGCTCCCCTTCTGTCTTGTCGCCTTGCGGATCGTGGCAAAACTTTCTTCTTGTCCCTATCCTCAATGAGGACGGAGTCTAGGGACTCGCCAAAGAGTTTAGAGCCTTGGTATGGGGCGGCGGCTAAGCGCCATTTCGACTTAGCGTCCGCCTGCCACGAGCAGAGCCAAACTAGGCGTCGAGCCGATAAGTTGGAGGCCAAGGCACGAGAAGAGAACCTAGCTGCCGCTAAGGTGGCGTCTGCGGAGAACTCCGTAGTTGCGATAAGCTTGTTCACATCTTGGCGTAGCCTGGCATCTTCAGGGCCTAGTCTGGTAAACATGTCCTTTAACCATAAGATGGAGGCCCTGTTAAAGAAAGATGCGGCCGATGCCGCTCTGAGAGACCAGGCGGACAGTTGGTGAATTCTCCTGATCATATTCTCTGCCCTCCTATCATCAGGTTTGAGTCCATCTGCCATGTCTGATGGCACGACTGCATTGGAGATTAAAGATGTCACTGGGGTGTCCACTGAGGGATATTGGAGTAAATCCTCCACCTCAGGGTCAAAGGTATAAAATTTCCTGTCCCAGGCTGAGGGTCCCAGGGCTGCAGCGGGTTGTTGCCAGGGCTTTTTGATGTTGTCTGCAAAAATGGGTACAGCAGGAATATGTTCAGACTCCGTCTGGGGCTCATTGATGAGTCTGGCTGCTGGCATGATGCCCACATCCTGGGCTGCTGTTTTTGCAGGGTTGTCAGGAGTCAAGGTGGCCTTGGCCTTATTCAACAAAACTCTGAAGAGAGACTGTTTGAATAATCCTGCTAGTGGAGGCTGCTCAGGTAAGGTGGCCTCATCTCCGGATAGTTCATCTTCCTGGTCCATGGGCATCTCTGCCAGGCCCTGCTCCTCCTGAAAGGAGTCATGCACAGATGTAGCAACATCGGGTACAGTCCAAGGGTCCTGTCTGCTAGGCCTAGGAAGAGGGGAAAGCCTCTGCTGGGCGCCCACTGCGATGCCTTGCGAGTAAGCCGAGGCAATCATGTCCTGCAAGGATGGGGACATTGTTTGCCAGTTGTCAGTGGGGCCTCTGAGGCCTGCTGCAGTTGGTGTAAATGTGGCTGCTGCAGCTGAAGGTGGTTGAGGCCTTGGCTGCATAACTGGTCTGGACCATTCCTCCCGTTGAAAACCTGCAGGTGGAGCACTCAAGGGGCGATCAGGTGATAATCCCCCTGCACTAGCGAGGTGAAAGCCCTCCAATGGCATTTCTGAAACTGAGGGGCTTTGTTGACGTAGGGGGAGACTTGCTGAGGGGCTAGGCCCCTTTCTAGTCTTGGATTTTTCCAGTTGGGCTTCTAGGGCTTTAATCTTCTTTTCAGCCTCCTTTAGGGCTGAGGATTGGGAGGATTTCCCCTTAGATTTTGAGCCATGAGCCTTGTCTTTCCCTTTATTTGTTGAGGGAACTTTAAGCTCACTAGGGGCGTTTTGTGGTAACTGCGACATAATCATATAATTACTCACAGACAGCAAACAAGGAGAGACTTATTCACAAGGCCAGTAGATTGCAAAATGACTAAGACAATTGCGACGCCTAAAAAGCGCGTCATCGCCCCCTAGTGGCTGATTGGTCTATGACTTGAGAAATCTGTTGTCTGACCTCGTTGTCATGGCAACTCTTATCAGCCCAAAACATGGCAGCTGGGGAAAACTTTAAGTAGCTGAGTCATTGTGCTAAAATGGCAACCGTGACGTCAGGCAGGAGGAGAGAATTGTCCCTTAACGAGGCAAGGAGAATCTTTAATCCCCATAGTCTGCCATTTTGCCGGTTAGCTCTGGGGCGGCGTTCCAGCCCCCTCTTGGCAATTTAGTGCTCCCCGTGCTGATGGGGGCAATCCAACTCCTGCTCGGCAATTACAAGGCTTCCCTGCCGCCGCGATTAAATTGCGGTCCTTTTAGCCGCTAAATAGCTGTTTTACAAGCTTCTGAATGGAATGAGGCAGCCGGGACTCCTCACACTCGGCATAGAAACCGATCCGGAGGTGCTGCCTCACGCTGGCCACCCAAGGAGGTACCTGGGTCTAATTGGGGAGGGGGGTTTGATCGCTCACGTCAGTGACCCCATACCAGCGCACCCTGTCAGCAAAGCTTGCTCCGGGGAGCAGAGGCTTCTCAGGGGTGAAGAGTTGGAGAACGATACCCCAGAGGGCAGAGGCTCTCAGTCCAGGAACTCCAGCTTTTATTTCCTGTAGAGAGGGATAAAAAAAAAGGGGAGAAGAAAAGATTAGTTTTAAAGAAACAGAAGCATGTATTTATTATAAGAATCTATCTCCTAACTGGAGAGAACAAAACTCATAGTCCCTACTCTATGACTGAGTTTTGAAAACTGGCTAAAAGGGGGCAGTGGTGGGCGGGACATGTTAATTATGCTAATTTCTAACTCAGTCCCTGCCAATAAGGCTGAAGTAATACCCACGTTGGACTCTCTGAGCAGTGCAGTGGAGAAAGGAAAGACAATTGGCCAGGGGACGAAAGGCACACCAGTGCACTTATGTACGCCCCTTACTGGCCTCTTAGGAACCTGGAGAGGTCAATCGTGGAGAGTCTAAGGGAGAAATGTTGGGGGTTAGGGGTTGACACAATTGAGTCCGGCAATGAGTTCCACGCTTCAATAACTCGATTGTTGAAATCATATTTTTTACAGTCAAGTTTGGAGCGGTTCGTATTAAGTTTGAATCTGTTGCGTGCTCTTGTGTTGTTGATTCTTAACAAATGATTCTTGACAAATGTATCTTTTTCTTTTATGTACGTTGAGAGCATATGCACCAAGACAAATTCCTTCTGTGTCCAATCACACTTGGGCAATAAAAATTCTATTCTATTCTTTTCCTTGAGAGCCAGTTTATTGCTTTCCTTTGTTCCCTCTCCTTTCCTCCCAGCCCATGAGAAGGGTCCCATCTTGCTCTTCCTCACTCAGCTCAGCCCCCAAAAACAGTTTCCTCTCCACCTCCGGGAGGATGGAAGGCCGGGTTCTACCTTTGTTGCTGTTTCTTTATCAGAGCCTTCCAATGGCTCTGAAGCTGGTCCAGGTTCTCCCTCAACCTCCTCCTCATGTAACTCTGCTGCTAGCTCTGCTGGCAGCCGATGGGCCACAACAGCTATGGAGTGTGTTCTAAGAAGCATTGTTTCTTTACATGCATACCTAATGCAAAATGACAATGAACTTAGTGGTGTGTCAGTAACTTGTACATGGTTCCAGGTTATACAGAGAAGATTGTAGGCAACCATTAGTTGTTCTTTCAATTTAATCTGTCCAGCATTATTGACATTTGCCTTTAGAAACCAGGAGTCTGTTAGTTTTGGGTAAATACTTCTTTAAATTCAAATATAAATTTGGAATAGTATGATAATGTGTGCAATTTAAAGGAGGCTGGGAACTTCATGCTTTTGAGGTTTCAGAACATTATGAATCTTAGAAGCTTCACCCAAAGGTATTCATTCGCCTCTTATTTTTAATGTGATCCAGTAGTCGGTAGAAGCCTATTATCTTAAAAGGGTGAAATGTTACTTCTCATTCAATGCAACTGCATAAATATTTTAAGAACAGCATAAATGTTATTTTAGAATGTTTCTGCATAGGATGGTTTCTCTTTCTAAGCACCTATCTATAATTTGTATTTGAATTATGGGAAATAATTTATGCATCCATTGGGGAACAGAGCAAGGGAGAGATTCAGCAGGATAAGTAAATTATAATTATTTAACAAGTGACCAGCTCAGTGCTCTAGCTAATTTTGAACTCTCTTGTTTAAGTCCCTCAAGGGCATCCTTTGGCATTCAGGCTTAAGAGGCATTAGCAGAGCCTCTTATTATTTCTGTCGGGAAATGTGTTCTGTCCAGAGTCACTTAGGTAATCAATGTCAATTTATACTAGACAGGAGTTGCACCAGCCTTAGCATCTGTTATTAAACCTGTTTCCAGAGAACAAAATTACATTAATTCAGAGCAAGGTATATAAATAATCCTTTTATGTATCATAGCACTATGCACATTAAACAGTATGTACAGACTTCTAGGATGTTTTCCTTCGATGGAGGTAACTCCATTATTATAGTGCAAATGCTATAATCATTTTTAGGAACATTTCATCAGATTTTTATGGTTAATGTTACTAGGCAGCCTGTGGGCCCTCTCTATTATGGGCTGGTTCAGACAGAAGGAGAAATGCAGTTTCTGGAGGAGGCATCCTGTTAACTGAGTTGGATGTGGGACACCACTGATAGGAAATTGGCCAGGAAAGAAGGCTTAACTCTGATGTCAACTCTCATATAACAAAGCTTGGGTGGCATAATGTAAGTTGGTAGTTTATTTCTCTCTTCTAAATCCACTTCTAACCTGCCATGTTTGAGTGTTTTCAATCTAGGGTGAATCCCAGGGAACATAATTTTTCTGTGGTCCTGCTTTCTGCTCAACATCTCTATCTATCTATCTATCTATCTATCTATCTATCTATCTATCTATCTATCTATCTATCTATCTATCTATCTATCTATCTATCTATCAGATTTGTATGCCGCCCCTCTCCGCAGACTCGGGGCGACTCACAGCAATAATAATACAATGTAAACAAATCTAATATTTAAGTTAATTTAAAACCCCAATTTAGAAACCAATCATACATACTAACATATCATGCATAAATTTTATAAGCCTAGGGGGAGGGAAAGTCTCAATTCCCCCATGCCTGACGACAGAGGTGGGTTTTAAGGAGCTTACGAAAGGCAAGGAGGGTGGGGGCAACTCTGATATCTGTGGGGAGTTGGTTCCAAAGGGTCGGGGCTGCCACAGAGAGGGCTCTTCCCCTGGGTTCTGCCAAACGACATTGTTTAGTTGACGGGACCCGGAGAAGGCCAACTCTGTGGGAACTAACTGGTCACTGGGATTCGTGCTTGGAAGTCTAGAATATGACAAATCTGGTTTCTATTAAATATTGGAATCTGGATAAAACCTGGAAATTAGGGTTAGCTAAAGTGATTTTGAGATAAATTGATATTTACAAGGAAGAGCATAGCTCTAATCTGCCTTGTCCTAATTGAAAATCTGTAATAAATCTTAGTAAATACTGATCTATTGTCCTTGAATTCTGATGAAGGGCTAAAAATGGTGATGCAGCAACTGTACCAAATCAAGACAAGTAAACAACAACACAACATTTCCAAATTGTTTAAAATGTCATGATAGTTGGAGAAGAGAAGAAGTAGTGATCCACACTTGTATCCCCAAATTAAAATTACTGCCTTGTGACCAGATAACCATCACTGTATTTTTAAAGGATGGGTAGCTTATGAGAGTTGGAGAGATGCTTGGGTCGCCTAGAAAGCAATGCACCACATTCTTTTTCTCAGCCTACAGTAATGGTATGAATGCAAAACTTTAGATATACATTATTTGAATTGTCAGGAGTGGTTGTGTAAATTTTGCATTTTTTCAGACAGATAGCGTAGTTGCAGCAGTGTTTTGAAATGGCGTCTGTAAGTGATGTACGTTACAAGCAGTGTGTCGTCATTGAATTTCTCACTGCAGAGAAAGGAACTGTTGGGAACATTCACAAACATTTGTGTACAGTTTATGGAGAATTTGCAGTCAACAGAAGTAGGGTTAGTCATGAAAGACATTTTGAGGATGACGAAGAGGTGATCTGCACAGTGACCAGTGGCTTCGTGACCAGAACAAGGAGTGGTATCGACAGGGCATACACACCTTTGTGTCTTGCTGGAGGAAGGCAATAGAATGGGACAGAGATTATGTGAAAAAATAGGGAGTGTAGAATAAACATAATTCTTTCTTGTGTGCAAGTTTCATTGTGTTCAATAAATAATCGTTGAAGAACAAAAATGTGGTGCATTACTTTCTGGGCAACCCTTGCATAAGTATCCCTTACTACCGTGTTTCCCCGATAGTAAGACCCCCCCGATTGTAAGACATATGGGGGGTTTCAGGGGGGTCGGCTAATATAAACCATACCCCGAAAGTAAGACATATGTCTTACTTTCGGGGAAACACGGTACTAAAAGTGAGGGAGGTGTCGGAGCAGTTCGCGGCACTGGCGAGGGAGCTTCACGCCCAGGAGAGTCTCCCAAACCCGGCGCGGATAAGGACTCCTCGGCTGGCGGAGGAAGCGCGGCGGCGGCAGCAGCAGGCTCCGGAGGGAGCTCGGGCGGTGGCGAGAAGACAGGATTCCGGGTGCCGAGCGCCACCTGCCCACCGTTCACGCCAAGGACAGGCAGCCCCAGTTCCAGCACCTCAGCCTGCTCGCCCAGCCTCTTGCCCGGCGGGGAGAGCAAAGGCGGCGGCGGGAGTAGTGGAGGTAAGGCGGAGAAGAAAGAAGCGGCGGATAGCTGGCGAGGCGCCGGCTAGAGGGCTGGACCCCGCCACTTTGCCGCCGCTCCCGCCGCCGCCTTTGCCTCTTGCCCGGCGGGAAAGGCGACGAAAAGGGCTATCGGGTCCCTTCCAATTGCCCGGCCGGCGTCGCCTTAGTCAGCAGCGGAAAAGCAAAGGAAGCAGCAGGAGAAGCGAAGTTCTTGAATGGTGGCGGCGGCCCTTGATCGCAGCCGATGAGGTTCGGCTTTCTTCGCTTCTCCTGCTGCTTCCTTTGCTTTTCCGCTGCTGACTAAGGCGACGCCGGCCGGGCAATTGGAAGGGACCCGATAGCCCTTTTCGTCGCCTTTCCCGCCGGGCAAGAGGCAAAGGCGGCGGCGAGAGTGGCGGCAAAGCGGTGGGGTCCAGCCCTCTAGCTGGCGCCTCGCCAGCTATCTGCCGCTTCTTTCTTCTCTGCCTCGCCTCCACTACTCCCGCCGCCGCCTTTGCTCTCCCCGCCGGGAAAGGCGACGAAAAGGGCTATCGGGTACCTTCCAATTGCCCGGCCGGCGTCGCCTTAGTCAGCAGCGGAAAAGCAAAGGAAGCAGCAGGAGAAGCGAAGAAAGCCGAACCTCATCGGCTGCGATCAAGGGCCGCCGCCACCATTCAAGAACTTCCGCGAAAGACGCAGGAGCGGCGGCGGAACGCTGCTTGAACCGCCCCCACCTTCTGCTTAAAACCCTTGGTTCGTGCCTTTCCTGCCCGCCTCCACTCACCCGCGCTTCTGCCACTTCTTTCATCAAGCTCCCCGAACCAAGGATGATGAGCAGCTCAAAGGACCAATCAGCACTTCCTAGCACCAGCTACGGTGGCCAAATAAGACCAAAATCTTCCCGCTTCTGAGTCCTTAAAAGAGGTACAGTACTGTATACTTAAATGATTTATCATGCAGGCTACATTGCGCCCCCCCCCCGCAAATTGTAAAGTCTAGATTTTATTTATTACATATTTCAAAATAAGAAATTAAAAAATTGCCCGGGACAATATAAGACATACCCCCAAAGTAAGACACAGTGGGGCTTTTGGGGATAAAAAGAAAGTAAGACACTGCCTTACTTTCGGGGAAACACGGTAGCTGAAGGATCAAAACATGGATGTGTGTTATTCATACTGCAAATTGTAAGGATTCCAGGGATCACTGACCATTTTGTGGAAATGGCCTTATGAACAGATTCTATACTCAGCCAGAGATGAAGACAAACAGAACAAAATGTTATTATGCTCAGATGTATTCACTAAATGAGTTATGTTATCAGAAGAAATATCCATATAGGCACCAAGATAGTACTTTTGAATAGAAATGTAACAGCATCCCTCCCTGTGATCCTTTTCTTATACAACACCAGACAATTCCTTCTAGAGAAAGCTGGGACAGGTAGGATTTGTATAGATTGAGGACACATGCACATGTATATGCATTTTGGAGGCACTCTATGATGCTCATGTGAAGATGTAGTATTCTGAAAGCCAATGCAAAATGAAAGGAAGGATTTATGTAAAATATTTTGTTGTGTTTAGTTTTTTTTTAATAGATGGGCTCCAATTATTCATCATTCAATTTTTATTATTCACAATTAATTAAGTTAAAGTATTGTTTTTCCTTATTCTGACCCCACCCCACCTCTTTTGTGAGAAGTGTCATTTATATTTACACATCCAAGTTCATCTCCCCACAATTATTTGGGTGGGGAAGTCTGCAGAATCGGAGAGGATCAGCATACAAATCTAATAAATTATTATTATTATTATTATTATTATTATTATTATTATTATTATTATGTCAGTACAACACAGCAAACGAGATCACTATGCTGGATTTCGTATTTCAT
The DNA here is from genome assembly GCF_031021105.1 of Erythrolamprus reginae. Lineage (NCBI taxonomy): Eukaryota > Metazoa > Chordata > Lepidosauria > Squamata > Dipsadidae > Erythrolamprus > Erythrolamprus reginae. The sequence continues at coordinate 307,175,371 of NC_091950.1, read as the reverse complement.
CACCAGTCGGGAGCTTCCCAAGCACCTAGGACTGCGTGATGTAGCGGCGAATTATGTTTGCCGATCCCAGTAAAGCGGCCTTTTGCAATTGACAGATGGAGATTTTGTCAATTCCAATGGTTTTCAAATGTCCGCTGAGATCCTTTGGCACTGCGCCCAGCGTGCCAAGTACACCTGGGACCACTTTCATGGGCTTATGCCAGAGTCGTTGCAGCTCGATTTTTAGATCTTCGTATTTCATTATTATTATTATTATTATTATTATTATTATTATTATTATTATTTAGCTGCAGTTAGCTTAATTTGAATGTGTTTCTATTTTCGCTCCCTTTTCTAGGCGACTTGTCTTCATTTCAAGTAAAAACTGTACCTCTGTAGCTCTATGCTACATGGCTGTTCTGAACCATGAAATGAACAAACAAAAGAAAGGTTTAATGACAATATTTGGTTATTTAGATCCCAAAATGTTGCAGACTTTGTTCAATAAATCAAGTTCACAGTGATTACAGTCTCTCCAGCATTTTTGCACAGGGGCTTCATTAGCCAGCTGGCTTGATAGCAAACCTAAAATAATGCATCTATTCTCTGTGCTGCTTGAGAAGGCAAATTCTGACTTGTCTTTCCGCACCCCCTCATTATCCTGGAAGGGACTGCAGCAGCCCTACGGCTTCTTTAAATTAGCACTCACTCCTTTTCTCTGACCCCAGGTGCCACTACGTTTAGGTAAACAGTTCTCCCTCTTCCAGGACCCGAATTGGATTAACAGGCTTGCACATTCACATATTGCAAAGAGGGCTCTGCAAAAATCAATCAGCCAGAAAATGCTGCAGCACAGACAAAACGATCAACAAGGGGTTTTGATCTGACTTTCTTTCACCAGACAAAAGGAGGTGGAAAGTAAGAAAGCTGGACAAAGAAGATCTCATGACAGAACTCTTCTGAATCCATGCCCAATATTAAGTACCGGAGGGAGACCAATTTCAAGGCTTAAAGGGGGGAAAAAAGATATTGGTCTGAAATGCGAGCATGGAATCCTCTTGCATGACCCTCCATCGAGGATAAAGACTTACCTAACTTTCACTAACCAAGATCAAGTAATATTCCTGTAGTGGTAATGGAGTGCTGGCTATAATTCAGTTTCAATAAAGCAGCTGACCTGGCATGTATAATTGAGACCTAGATATCTCAGAACAAGTAGTTCCCTTCAGTTCCCACTTAGGTTTCAGCTTTAGCAACCTGGGAAGAAGGATAACTATTCTTATCCATGTGTCAGTGGCTTTTCAGAACTTCTGCTCTATGGATTATTGCCTGGTATCATTCTCTGATTAGAGTTGGACTTTAGGGAGCAGTTGTGGTTGCCACTGCTGTACTGTCTTCCTTGCTACACAGCATCATCCCCTGCCTGGTCTGCTGATTCTATTGACAGGCTGGCTATAAACCCTGTTAGTCTTCAGGGCTTTCAACTTCTACCGGGTGACAATGAGTCCAGAGCAGCTACGAAGTTCACAGCCACCATGGGCAGACAAAGTCATTGAAATTCTGGTGCATACTGGTGGTCACACTCAGGGGCAGGTTCCTCTTAGCTGCCTACCAGTGTGCTGTGCACCCATCATTCATTCATTCATTCATTCATTCATTCATTCATTCATTCATTCATTCATTTATTAGATTTGTATGCCACCCCTCTCCGTAGACTCGGGGCAGCTCACAACATATAATAAAACAATTCACAACAAATCTAATAAATTAAAAAAATTAAAAAACCCCATTATTAAACCAGACATACACACAGACATACCATACATAAATTGTATAGGCCCGGGGGAGGGGGGAATGCCTCAATTCCCCCATGCCTGACGGCAGAGGTGAGTTTTAAGGAGTTTACGGAAGGCAAGGAGGGTGGGGGCAGTTCTAATCTCCGGGGGGAGCTGGTTCTAGAGAGTTGGGGCCACCACAGAGAAGGCTCTTTCCCTGGGACCCGCCAGACAACATTGTTTAGTCGACGGGACCCGGAGAAGGCCAACTCTGTGAGACCTAATCGGTCACTGGGATTTGTGCGGCAGAAGGCGGTCCCGGAGATATTCTGGACATGTTCTGTGTGGGTGCCCGCTTGCTACATGCGTGTCCCCTCATGCAAATTTGCTTCCGTGCATGTGCGGGAAGCAAAAATCCCAACAAAATATCACAAGGGGAGATTCATGTGATTTTGGCAATTTCTTGCTTCCAAGCATGCATGAAAGTTAAAAAATCGCTGAAATCGCACACATGTGAGCATCCCTCGCAAGATTTTGCTTCTGGGCATGCATGCAAAGCTAAAAAAGAGGCCAAATATATTTTTTTTTAAAAGATGGGGCTGCACAATGGACCGGAATAGACAGCACCGGAGCCATCACATGCAAATTGTACAATTGGTGGACCGCTAACTGAATGGTGCACCCTACGCACCGGTAGTAACCCACCACTGGTTACACTTCAAAATATGTGGGTGGAGGGGTAGTCTCAAGGCAACTGTAAATCAAGTTTCCTCTTTCTGTTTCATGTTCAAAATGGACGGTGATTTATGTGTGTGTGTTTGTGTGTGTTTACGCGCACATATATGTATATAGCATGTGTATATGTGTGTTTTATATGTGTATGGATAGATAAGTACTTTGCGAGCGGGCAACAGAATTTTATTTTTAATGTGTGCCAATGTTCTCACAGTAAAATATGACAATAAAAGGTTATCTTGTACTGTATACTGCCATATATCTCCCAGAAACCCATTAGATGGCACAGAATTTGCCTCCTCCAAGTCCCGTCAACTAAACAATGTAGGTTGGCGAGACAGTGGGGGAAGGCACTTTCTGCTGCTGCCCCGGCTGTAAGAAATTCCCACCTGCTCCCACTCTACTGGCCTTTTGAAAAGCTGCTAAGACCTGGGTTTACCAACAGGCCTGGGGGACATAAACTTTAAAATCTGATGCGCCCAAATTATGTTTGAGTGGTATGTAAGTTGTTGTTAGATTGGATTCAGGATTTTTACATGGGGTTATTTTAGTTGGGTTATAATTGGGGTTTTATAATTATTGTTATACAGTACTTTATTTGTTATATAACAACATTATATTTGACTTCTTTTTTATTATTGTTTTATTATTATTTTTTATTAAATAAAATTATGGCTAAAATAAATAAATAAATCTGGACACCCATTTTGCAAGGTTATTTCTTGTTTTTAAAGTGTGAGTTATGAACCTCTAAATTGTAATTAATTAGTCAATTAGTCAATTAATTGATTCTGGGATGACATTGGACAATCTGACTAGAATTGCCCCGGAAAAAGCATCAGCATAATAAATCTGTTAATCAGCAATTCAATTCTCACTAAAAGTTATCCAAGGAAGTAGACAGATGTTCAGCTAGCAACAGTGACCAGCAGTCCTTTTGACCTCTTCCAGAAGGGGCTAAATAAGTTGTATCTGTCATGGTGGCATATGCATCAATCATTCCCTGATCATATTTCTGTAAGCTGGGCTAGGGAAAGTTTAAAGTTGTGGTTGTTCAGCTGTTCCTCTGCTTGGGTGCTTCCTGTATATCAGCATTCTTATATTGCTGGACAAAGTTCTTTGCATCTAGGAAGTTTTGTTTTGGGCCACAAAAAATGATTGTAGTTTGAATCTTGTCTATGGGTTGCTGTCAGCATTTTGAAATGGTACCGTTTGGGAAACAGAAATCACAAGAGCGACTGGAACTCCCTTGTTTTAATAGCAACATAATAGTAACACAAGTTGAAAGTTTGAAAGAGAGATTATCTCTCCCCTCTTATATTAAAAAGTATCAAAGTGGGTCAAACTGGATTTTTCCCCCCTTATTCTCTCCTACTTATCCAGGTTAAGTTGATATTTATGCAACAGTCGCTGAATTTATTCTTCAGGGCCATCTCCATACTCTTCTAAAACTGCAAGTTTGAAATTTCTGCTCTAAATTCTTTCTTTATATTAATAACATTAAAAACAACCTTCCTTCCTTCCTTCCTTCCTTCCTTCCTTCCTTCCTTCCTTCCTTCCTTCCCTATAGAAAATAAGACTAGGTAGTTCACTATACTATTAAATAAAACAGAATAAATAAAACAAATCAACCAAACAACAACAGATTTTTTTTTAAAGTATGACAATGTAAGCTTTCCTAGCATATATGGGCTGTAAACAGAGAAAGAAGTAAAAGCAAGAAACTTGAGTATTCATTTCTGGCTAGCTGGCCAGTATAATTTAGTCATTAAATTTAAAGAGCTCGCATTACATATTTTCTCACCAACTCAGAAATAGATGAGATTTTTATCTGCATTATGTATGGTATTAATCATACATTTTTTATAAACACAAGTGGCAAATAACATAAGCTCCACAGTAGCAATTATATTTAAAGAAAATATTTTACCAGTTTCCTTTCAATTAACTGAGAGATACCATTATTTGGTTTCAGAAATCGGGCAGGAAGAGGTAGGAGAGAGATTGCGTGGGCAGACAAAATATTTTAAAATTCATCAAAAATATTTTTAATATTCTGCAGAATTATCTATATGGCTGCATAAAATGTGGCTCTAGATTTGGGGAAATGAGAATTGGTTCTGAATATGCAGTCATGTCTGAGCGTAAGAAAAAGGTTAGCTTGAATTAACTTACATAAACAAAATAGAGAACTGGACATAGGTAACCACTTCTCACTGTTCTCCTTAAAACCTTTGACAAACATTCAGCATAGCAAATGAATACTGACCAAATGATGAATCACTTGTTTTCCTGTCTGGTCATCATGTCAATCAATCAATCAATCAATCAATCAAACAAACAAACAATTGAACCTTTATTGTCGATGTACAACATGTGTACAATGAAATTCAATGAGCCCTTCTTGGTATAGCTCACCCAAGAACACAAAATACTGTACATCTTAATAAACCAGTAAGTAAAAAGAAATGCCTAAACCGAATAATTAATAAACTAACAAACATCCTCATAGTATATACATACACTATCAGTTGGATACCTGTGCTTCGCTATGAAACTATGTGATTGGGCTTGATATATTGACATCTAAACCGTGACACTTTATGGAAAATGTGTAACTCCTTAGCATCAGAGTGTGTTAATGTAAGGCAACTGGCAGTTGGAACAGAGTTCTTTTCAGGTGGAGAGGGGGAGTAGAACGTCTAACTCCTTAGCTTCAGAGCATGTTAATTAATATAATACTATATAAAAAATACTAACGATGTGATGGTCATTTCAAAAAATCCTTTCTCAGCAAGCACATAGAAACTAAGAGGAACATACGTGCCAAGTTTCAAGTTTGTAGGCTTTACATTTCTGGAGATTTCATGACGAGTGAGTGGTATTTGAGTGAGTGGTATCTGAAACTCAAATCCTATGGCATCTCTGGACTACTACACAATTGGCTAACAGCATTCCTATCTAACAGACAACAAGTGGTCAAAATAGGAAGTGCCACTTCTCTTCCTGCTCCTGTTAACAGTGGTGTCCCTCAAGGTAGTGTTTTAGGACCCACACTATTCATACCTTACATAAACGATCTTTGCAATTGCATCACTAGCAATTGTGTTCTCTTTGCAGATGATGTCAAACTATTTAATACCACCGACAATGCTGCTACCCTTCAAAAAGACCTTGACCACGTAGCAGAATGGTCTAAAACCTGGCAACTTCAAATCTCCACCACTAAATGCTCTGTCTTACACATTGGTAAAAAGAATCAGAATACTAAATATACACTTGGAGGAATTGAACTTATTGATAACCCTCAATCTGTCAAAGACCTTGGAGTACTCATATCCAATGACCTAAGTTCTAGAGCCCACTGCAACAACATTGCCAAAAAGGCTTTAAGAATTGTTAACCTAATTGTTAACCTAATCCTTCGCAGCTTCTTCTCTGGTAATTTTGAACTGCTAACAAGAGCTTACAAAACATTTGTCAGACCAATCCTGGAATTACAGCCCCTTACAGACCTTGTTTTCCTCCTCTAAAATCTAGGTGCGTCTTATATACCGGTGCGTCTTATACACCGAAAAATAAGGTAGTTAACTTTGGAGAATAAGAGCCCAGCAGAAAATTCAGAATTGTAGATTAGCCTGGAAAATTGAGTAAACAAATCCCAAAACGCTATCTTTTTCTTCAAAAAAAATTACTTGGTCTTCCTTCTGAATTGTAATATATATATAGGATTGTAAATTAGCTGAGATTAATAGTCTCTCTAAAACTTGACATTTACTTGATGGCACATCAATCAGTCATTCAATCAATCAATCAAATAAAGAACTTTTAAATTTGCAGGTAAATAAAATAATATGATTATTTCTTTGCTTTTAAATAGTGAATACATCCATTTCTCTTGGGTAATGGAAAAGATGGAATATGTCTTCTATGATACGTTTAGCACCCAATAATATTATTTGTTCCATTATAAAAAGCAACTTGTTCATTGGCTAAATGTTTAAAAACAGGTTCATCTAGCTAATAAATTAGGTAGTTGTGGCCACTATATGCAGGTAATCCTCGACGTTACCTTGTGGTAACGTGGACCACAATTGAGTTCAGAATTTATGTGGCTAAGTGAGAAAGTTGTTAAGTCAGTTTTGTCCCTTTTTATGACTTTTCTTGCCATATTTGTTAAATGAATCACTGCAGTTGTTAATTAGTAGCACGGTTGTTAACTGAATGTGGCTTTCCCATTGACTTTACCAGGTAAAAAGTCACAAAAGATAATCACACGACCCCAGAACATTGCCCCAAAATATGAACCAGTTGTCAAGCATCCGAATGTAAATCACATGACCATTGGGATGTTCCTAAGTGTGAAAAATGGTCATAATGGACTTCTTTAGTGACTTCGAACAGTCACTAAAATGAACTGTTGTAAGTCGAGAAGTACCTGTATTTGAAAATAAAAGAAGAAGAACAACTAATACAGTGATACCTTGTCTTACAAACTTAATTGGTTCCGGGATGAGGTTCTTAAGGTGAAAAGTTTGTAAGACGAAACAATGTTTCCCATAGGAATCAATGGAAAAGCGATTAATGCGTGCAAGCCCAAAACTCACCCCTTTTGCCTCGAAACCCCACCTCTGGACCTCTGTGTTTTTGCGATGCTGCAATTTCACGGAGGTTCCCCACCTCCAGACTTCTGTTGCTAGCGAAGCGCCCGTTTTTGCACTGCTGGGATTCCCCTGCTGGGATTCCCCTGCAGCATCACAAAAACACGGAAGTCCGGAGGTGGGGTTTCCCATGGAGGGGAAGCCTCAGGGGAATCCCAGCAGCACAGAAATGGGTGCTTCGCTGGCAACGGAAGTCCGGAGGCGGGGCATCCCAGCGGCGGCAATGGGTTTGTAAGGTGAAAATAGCTTGTAAGAAGAGGCAAAAAAATCTTAAACCCCAGGTTTGTATCTCGAAAAGTTTGTATGATGAGGCATTTGTAAGATGAGGTATCACTGTACCTGTCTTATTAATATTCCACTTATTTAAATGTGAAGAAAAATAAGCAGTTTTGTAAAAGACATTTTTTTGGCTCTCAAAATGCATATATGCAGCATTGTGGTTAGCCCTTACAAAATTTCAGCATGTAATGCTTCTCAATCTACTATATAGCAATGGCATGAAAATGTCTCAGTTAGATTTGATGGGCATGTAACAAGGTATGAACTTTGTTCATGAATTATAATGAAGTTGAGCAAGGGACTTAGAACCGTGATGGCGAAGCTAGGGCATGTGTGCCACAGGGAGTCCCTCTCTGTGGGCATGCAAGCTGTCACACAGTCAGCTGCAGTGCGTATGCATGCGCGCCTCCTGCCAGTCAGATGATTTTCGGGTATCTGCCGCACGCATGCAGAAGGCAGGGTGCATGAGGGAGATCCGTGCACATGTATGGGGGTGGGAGGTCATGTGTCCATGCATGGGGGAACATGGAGGTCCATATTTGTTCCCTGGAGGCAGCAAGGAGGCCTGCTAGGCCCAAAACAGGGCAGGGGGGTGGCGCCCTCCGCATGGAACGTTTTTGATCCCAGGAGGCTGCAGGGAGGCCTGCTAGGCTCAAAACAGGGCAGGGGGGTGGCGCCCTCCCCATGGAACGTTTTTGATCCCAGGAGGCTGCAGGGAGGTCTGCTAGGCCCAAAACAGGGCAGGGGGGTGGCGCCCTCCCCACGGACCATTTTTGATCCCAGGAGGCTGCAGGGAAGCCTGCTAGGCCCAAAATGGGGTGGGGGAGGTCTTGTGTGCATGCGTGGAGAGTGTGGAGCATGGGGGCGGTCACATGCGCATGTACAGGAGGTGGGGGGAAGGAATTGGGGTCACACACACATGCATATGTATGCATTGCATTATGGGTGCTGGCACATATGCATGCACACTGTCAAATGCGCACACACTTTTGGCACGCGATGAGAAAAAGGTTAGTCATCAAAGATGCGGTTAAAACTGAATGCCGTTCAAAATGAGGATATCAGATTTTCTCTGCAATCGGCTTACTATAGAACATATCATTAGAGCAGTTCTGTTACAGCTGTATTTTTCTAGCAAACGAGGATCAGAGTAGTTTTTGGATTTTCCTTCCTTCCTTCCTTCCTTCCTTCCTTCCTAATAATAATAATAATAATAATAATAATAATAATAATAATAATAATTTATTAGATTTGTATGCCGCCCCTCTATGAAGTCTCGGAATGGCTTACAACAACAATACACAATGTACAAATCTAAGAACAATTTAAAACTCTTATTATAAAAACAATAACACAATCTAACAGACCATACATAAAACCATAGTATCTAGGGGTATATCAGTTTCCTCCCTCCCTCCCTCCCTTTTTAGATAACCCGCAATATAATAGAACTGCAGAATGTAAGGATCAAATTATGTTCAATAAATCACATTCTACATTAAATACTACCTTATATTTGTATTCAAATATAAACACAAATATTGAATAGAACTTGGCAAAACGTGAGCATTCCTGATTTTTTCACAGAGAAAAAGCAGATTTCTAAAATGTCCCTTGTTCAACTCATTTTCACCAAAAATGAGAAGCAAGGAATTCCATTATAATTTAACATGCAGTTTGCATTATAAGAATGTTATAAAAGACTTGGCTTAAGAAAAAGAACAACAACTTCATATGATTCAATTTCAGTTATATCATTATTTTCCAACAACTCTTGCTCTGATTGCAACTATTTATTTAACAGAAAAGCTGTTGAGCAAGGATTCTTCCACTTCGTTAGGGACCTATTCGGATGTTCAAAATAATTCTTCTTCTACTTTTTTTTTCCTTTTTTCCTTTTTTTGCTTAAGTTAAAAAAAAAATTTTTTTGCATGGAAGCTTTTAGCAAAAGGGGATTTTAAAAGAGAAGCAGCTGAGGACAGGAGGTCAACTTGTTAACACACTTAGCGACAAGACAGCAGGGAGAGAAGTGAATGGGCTTTTAAAGAGGTTCAAGTAGAGCAAAGTTTGCTGAGGGGGAAATGCTCCTAATCTCTTCAGGACCTTGCTTATTGTTATCTCTAAGTTTATATTCTACATGCAGAGATGACTTCTTCATTGTCATGCGAAGCTCTTCTGAAATCTTAGCATTTGTTCAACCTGTTCTGCTCTTTCATAGGCTTAGTACTGTACATCTACAATGTCAGAGAGCTTTTCCAAACCTCACAACTGGCACCTCCTGGATTCTATTTATCTGGATCCTTGCCCAGCATGGCTTCAACACATAACACAACTTAGTTTTCACTGCCAAATTTTGTTTTGAATACAATCCTTATTGCTGGAAAGTGCTTAATGTCTGTTTGCTTGTTTTATCTAGAGAACTTGCATCTCACCTTTCAGCACTGTGGCTCCAACACAATAAAACCAAAATAAATAACGCTGATCAAATGAAGCAAAGCAACCAGCAAAAATAGCAGCGGCAACAGGCAGCCAGCAGCAGCAGCAGGTGTAGTAGCAGTGTTAAAATGAAAACCTTAACAGATGGCTGGAAATCCAACAAAATAACAGAATAAACTATTCCTCAATGTTGCTCAGATGAAAAGGATAGATATATCTAAGAAAAGGGCCATGCTCCTTCTCGTAGGGTTGAGATAGCATCCAGAAATGGGTAGGCCTCGTCTGCTAGTCTATTGGCCTGAGTGTGTCAAAGCTGCAAGGACACATCTCTTTCACCAATGGTCCCCAGCTTTTGGCAAAGTCATAGAGACAGTCTCGACATGTCCCAGGACCACCTTCTGCCGCACAAATCCCAGCAACCGGTTAAAACCGGTTAAAATTGATGAAACAATGTCGTCTGGTGGGGCCCAGGGGAAGAGCCTTCTCTGTGAGGGCCCCGACCCTCTGGAATCAACTCCCTCTGGAGATTAGGATTGCCGCCAACCTCTTTGCCTTTCACAAACTCCTTAAAACCCACCTCTGCCGTTAGGCATGGGGAAATTAATTCCCCTGGGCCGTTTCTGTTTTATGCATGGTTTGTCTAGGATGTATGACTGTTTTTATATTAAGGGTTTTAAATTGTTTTATTCATTGGATTTGTACTGTTTTGTTGTTGTGAGCCGCTCCGAGTCTTTGGAGAGGGGCGGCATATAAATCTAATTAATAATAATAATAATAATAATAATAATAATAATAACAACAACAACAATAACAACAACAACAATAATAATGATGATGTCTTGTTCCGATGTAGTTCCCCTTGGATCCAGGACCAGCTGGTGAGAGTGCATTCTATTTCAACTCTATGAGAAGGAACGTCTCAGGTAAGATCAATGCCCCTTGTCCATAGTGGGTTGAGATAGCATCTAGGAATGGTTTTTTTGCTTTGAATAATAAAGATTTAAATAAGACTGAGTAAAAGGCCAGCTAAGGTTGTCTGGACAGACCATAGGCCTTCATCTTTTGATAAGTCCAGGTCCCTGGGTATGTTCTCCTCCAAAGGACACTGATTAGCGGAGGCCAAGGAATATGGTTGCTGCAGGGCCAAATTTACCCCTGAAGTCTGTCTAACTGTGGTATCTCAGGAATCAAGTGAGGGGACAGGATGAAGTGAAGCGGTCCTCTAGCTTTGTTTCAAGCCGGCTGCTATCCCTTGCTTAATAGCTTGTGACATCAGGGCTCCAATAGAAACAGAGATTTGAAAATCCTGTGCACCTCCTGAGTGGAGCTCCACTACAGTTGGGGTAAACATTGCCTCTACAGATGAGGCTATATGCCTTAAAGGCTGTTGCCAAGCAGATGAAGCAGAAAATGGATCTGGGAGTGAGTATTTTCAGCTGGAGCTTAAAGTGGCAATCACACATTCAAATTTAAACTTTGCCGCCAAACAGATTCACCTCAGAAAGATCTGCTGTCAAAGGCAGTTACATTCCAATATGGCCAGATCAGGCAGAGGCTCACAACATCATGGGCTTGATCTGCAGTGGCAACTGTCAGGGCAACAGAACGAGGCTTGGCTTCTCCCTGACTTCTCCCTGAGTAATGGCGGGGTATGGCACTCTTGTCGAGCTGGAATTTAGAGGAGCAGAAATGTAGCTCCACAAGCCCCAGATTCGGCGCTGCGAGTAGGACTCTATCTGGCTGCTCAGTCAGAAACATGGCTCCTCTGCTTAATTGGAAGCTGTTCTTTCCATTTTGAACTTACCGCCAAATGCATCTCAGGAGGCTCTGCTTTCAATTCAATGCAATCGGCAGTTGTTCACGAGGGACCTGGACAAAGACAATGTCGGGGGATCAATCCGCGACAGTGGCTGTCAGGGCGACAATCCAAGGCTTACCTTCTGCCTTTGGCTAATGGCAGAGTGCGGAGCTCTCGCTGAGCCGGAATTTGGAGGAGCAGTAATGCAGCTCCAGAAAGCCCCAGGTTCAGTACTCGAGCATGGCTTGTTCTGGCTGCCCAGTCAGAATCACCTCCTGGTGATCTGAACTGTTGCAGAGGGACCCTCAGCGGGGTTGAGCTGAACATTCTTCACGCATGAATTAGCTGTGGAAGAGCTGTCAAAGTTGGTGGTATAGCTTTATCATTGGTAGAATAGTTGACATTCAATTTAGAGAAGTATCCAGGAATTGTACACCTAAGTAAAAACATGTCTGTCTCTTAGCTAGGACTGAGTCAAAAGCTGGGGTCAGTTGATGAAGGAGATGTGTCCTTGCAGCTTTCACAGACTCAGTCCAATAGGCTAACAGATGAGGTCTACCCATTCCTGGATGCTGTCTCAAACCAATATGGAGAATGAAAACAAACATTGGTTTTCCCATTGTCCCATGAATGGAAGAGATATAAACTGCGAAGAGGTATTGCTATAGAGAAAAAGTATTTTCTTGACTTTACTAATCTATCTTTTAAGGCAGTGGTCTCCAACCTTTCTGGCTCAGTGGGCGCAACAGCAAGGTGTGGGGAGGAGAGGGGATGTTTCACTCGTGTGTGAATGCCGCTTTCACAAAGGCAGTTTTGCAAGCATGTGTGCATTTGCCCACCAATTCCATGGCCCTAAATTAATTATCTTAAAGCTTTTTTTAAACCTTCAAACCTTTCAGTTTGTTGGCCCTTTCCTGAAGTTTCAGATTGTTCATGAACTGTCAAACATTTATTATATGAAAATTATTTCATAAACACTACTTTCACTAATAGTAATATAAATTACAAAAACAACACTAAGACATACATAGGATTTTGTTTGCAGAGCTCTTCTTTTTATACCATGGGTGATTATTTGCTACTCGGTGGCAGTATTCATTTATTAATTAATTGGGATTCTATGTTCACACCATAAAAGTGTATTTGGGTGAGTCAGCAAATTTGAAAAGGGGTGTCAGCAAATTGGAACTATTCTTTAAGCAGAACTCAGAAACACACAGTGGGCCAAACAATGTTAGACAATGCTTACACAAAACAGAAATTCAGCCTGGTAACACAAGAAATATCTTAAGCACACTTTTTCCATGAATCTTCAGCATAATAACATTGAAGTGGAACATTCAACATTATACGCTTCCCTTTTCTGAAGCTTTTTCAAGGAATTTCTTCTGCCAAACCAGTGAAAGACATAGAATTTTCATTTATCTTCAAACACATTGTCAATGCAAGGTAATTCAAAGTACAGTAATTTGTAGTTACTCACTTAATACATGAAAAAGTGAAATTATACACTTTTAATTGTACCTATCATTATGAACGATAGAATTAGATACAGCATATTTTTAGCCTAAATATAGAGGAGCTAGATAATTCAAATGTTTTGAATTCAAATCAGTTACTTTTCACCAGTGAAATCTGAATGTATTTTAGAGAATAAAACCATGTACAGAATATGAGTTTCTATGAATAAAAATGTAAACTTTGTTTAAATGATGAAATTTGAAAATGATACAAGAAATTAGTTAGTCAGTTCACAATAATTCTTGGACGTCCAGTTCCCAAAATGGGTCCCTTTCCAACCTATCATGGTTTCATTGATTTACGTACAACTGTACAACAAATGCTTTGAACATAGCAATTCAGTTTGCTATGTGATAGGGATCCTAGAATCAGGTTTTTACGGCATTTATTTCTCTCCCTTTTATTTAAAAAAATAATTTTTAATGAAATATATAGTTTAAAAAAGTAAAATTTATTTCTCTATTGGACAGATTTTACCCGTTTTCATTTTCTTGCAATTTTGGCTTAGTTTTAGGTGGAAGGTGCCATGCTAATGCTAATATTGCTGAATACTGGTAATGCTAATACTGTTACAATGCTAACACTGCTGAATATTTCACTCACACTTTTCTCCTTTGGAAAAGGAAGGAAAGAAGGAAGGTAGGAAGGAAGGAAGGAAGGAAGGAAGGAAGGAAGGAAAGGAAGAAATTAATGATTATAATTGATGTTAGCTATGTTGAAAAGTTAATATCTACAAAACGTTGTAGCAAAACAATCAGCAAAATATCCATAAAATGCAAAGAAATCAAAGGAAGAACACAATATATTCAAGTGATTATGAAGAAACATGTCAATTAATAGAAACAAAAAAAATTATGCTGAAAAAATATACAAACATCCAATTTCAAATAAATATGGGTAAGTATATACATTACATAATAATCCAAAAGTATTGCCAAAAAAAATAGGGATACTTCAGCGAACAAATGACTGGCCCTTGGGGCAAAATGCAGCCGCATGGCTTGATACATATTCATAAATCGAAATGTGGTGTATAAAGTGAGACAGGTATCAAATTATAAGGCAGAGAAAACATATACAGTATAATAAGCAACTGGAAAATATTCTCTTTGCACAAGACTGTCCTATATGACTGTCCCAGGTTTCTACCCTTTGCAGCCTTCCCATTCTCATCACATACCATTATGGGAGGGAACCCTTTTGTGATACTACTATCTTATCTGTGTGTATAGTAAACAAGTCAGAAAAGCCTTTAGATGAGTTGAACTATATTAATCTATTTTTGAAACTGCCACAATGTAAATAAATCCATACTTCTGGAACGAATTAAATAAAAGGTAATATCAGATTTTGTTCAGGAAACATTTTTTCCTTCTTATTAGAAGTTTAATGTCACTGAGTTTTAATGTACACTGATCATTAACATCAACACCATTTTTTTGTCTTCTCCTATAGGAAACCCATTATTTTTCAAGGAAATTTGCACCACTTTTCTGATTGAATGAATGAATGAATGAAATGAATGAATGAATGAATGAATGAATGAATGAATGATAGGTCTTCATTCATCTTCATATGTTTAGGTAATATCTGCACTTCCATTAAAAAATTAATCAGAACAAGAACATTTAAATGCTAAGAACAAATAGATCAAAAATCTTTTGAAGACTTTTAAGATTAAGATCTCTTTAAGAAAGAGATTATACACTATATCAGTGATGGTTAACTTTTTTCTCATTGTGTGCCAAAAGCGCAACAGTGCGTGCATATGCCGGGAAATGCACCCCCTCTGCATGTATGCACCCTCTCCATGCGTCCTGGCCTCCACGCATGTGCATGTGACACTCCACTACTGCACATGCAAACGAAATCCCTGCCCACTGTTTTGGGTCTAGCAGGCCTCCCTACAGACTCCTGGGACCAAAAAATCCTGCTACCACCCACCCCTATGTACCCCCAGCCCCACACATTCATGGACACCCCCCACCCATGCACGTGAATCTGTCGCATGTACCCTTGCATCCTGAAAATCAACTGGCGGGTGGGAGGCACATGCGCACATGCACGGTGGAGCTGTTGTGAGTGATGGCTCAAGTGCCCCACAGAAAGGAGTTTGTCCTTTGCTGTGACACACATGTCATAGGTTCATCATCATAGCACTATACCAAATGCTTGGGATAAGAACATATTTATTTAGGTTTTATATTTTAAAGTTAAGCTATCTAACTGAACTTTCTTAGAACAGAGGAATGAATGAAGACAAACAACTACTTTTTTGAAAGATAAAAAGAAACAGAGAAATTCAATCTTGCTTTTTGATCAGATTGTTGCTGTAATGGTTATCATCACTGGAATACTGTACGTAATATATCTTTATTTCATCAAAGCATTTGAGAAAGTAACTCATAACTCAAATTAATTGGTTAACAAGCTAATTTAAGTGTGAACTTGATGACATCCCGATTAAGCAGGTAGATAACTGGCTCAGAAAACATGCTCAAAGTGTGCTTATCAATGGTTAATTATCAAACTGGAGCAAGATATTGAGTGGGGTGTCAAAAAAGGTTTGGCCCTGTATTCTTTAGTATTTTTATTAATGTCTTGGATGAAGACTGGTGCTGACATAAAATTGTGCATCATTATCGGAAGTCTAGAAGTAAAATGTAAGTGGATTGAAATAACCATTTTGTTGAAAGAGATTGAAAATTACAGTACCAAATTTAACAAACAAATGCAAAATTATTCCTTAATGAAACATTGACGGGGTGACGCAGCAGGTAGAGCACTGTACTGCAGGCCACTGAAGCTGACCGTAGATCTGTAGGTCAGCGGTTCGAATCTCATCACCGACTCAAGGTTGACTCAGCCATCCATCCTTCCAAGGTGGGTAAAATGAGGACCTGGACCATGGGGGCAATATGCTGGTTCTGTTAAAAAGTGCTATTGCTAACATGTTGTAAGCCGCCCTGGGTCTAAGGAGAAGGGCGGCATAAAAATCAATCAAAGGAAGGAAGGAAGGAAGGAAGGAAGGAAGGAAGGAAGGAAGGAAGGAAGGAAGGAAGAAAGCAAGCATAGGTATAAGATGAGGAATACTGGGCTTTGAAATGGTACTTAGCAATAAAGAACAAATACTGATGTATCTGATTATTGGTTTTGTGGGAGATTTCTGAGAAAAAAGATAAATCCAGAGTTCTCGTTCGAGGAAAATATGATGAGGCTCAAATGATCAGTCATATTATGCAAAGATCTAGTTTTCTGATGAAGATTGAAATACAAACAAAGCTGGAAGAAAAGCAAACAAGAGGACAAAGGTGGAGTGACCCAATTTTAGCAGTGATGGATGTGCCATAAAATGTGCTATTATATAATGTGTGTCAAGTTGAGTTTTTCTAAGTTTTCCTTTAGACACCCAGTCTTAAACATTTTTAAATTTCTTTTTGTCCCCCTTCTTAATTCAATCTGAGAGAAGGCAGAGTTCTGAGTAAAACACATGTCTGTCCACCCACTCACCCATCTTACCTTTATCCATCCATCCATCCATCCCTAAATGATCTTAGATATTCAGTGTTTCTATTCTTCCAAAGCAGTGAAATAGCTTCAACAATGAAAGTAATACTGCCCACAACATAAAGTGACATAAAGCTCATTCTAAGAGCTGATTCACACATGCATCTCTATTATTGTATAATTTACTGCCTAATGCATGGACAGCCTCCAGTAAACTGCTTTGCATTTGTTATGTCTCTGAAGTTTGATTTGTGGAGTTCATTTTGCATATCATTACTTCATGCTGCAGTTATTAAATGATGAGCAAGCACGTGTGTAATTTCTCCTTAACAGCTTGAATCTGACAGGTGAAGACTTAGATAAAACTGCGGGCCTACGATGATCTCTCTGCTTTCTGCTTTGGACTTTTATCACCTTTGCAGGAAGATTAGCATCACATTCATATCACTTTTCTTACCAGAATACTGTAGAAATGCAAGAAGTTACTTCTAGAATAACAGAATGACCAGAAACATAATTTTATAATGGGCATCCGCAGGAAGGAACAATAATCAGGCACAAATAATGACATACCGTATTTTTCGAAGTATAAGACACACCTCAGTTTTGGGGGAGGAAAATAGGGCGGAAAAATCTACCGACCACGTATTCATCTGGCTAGCTTAGTCTTTTCAGCTTCAGTACATTATTTTATCCCCTGGTTAGGGCTGAAAAAGCCTTTTTCAGAAGGGGTTCGAATGAAAACAAGCCTGCAAACACTTAGGGCAGGAAAAAACTTTCTTCGGAGGGAGTAGGAACCTAGGAAGCTCATTAGCACCTAGTTAGGGCTGGGGAAAAAAGCTTTGAGAAAGCTACATTCGGAGTATAAGACGCACCCAAATTTGGCCTTCCGCAAAGCAGTGAAGACCTGGCTCTTCCAGCAGGCATGGGGTCATTGATCTCACCATTATATCTTATAAGATCCAGCCAGAAATGAATGATATATATGTTTCTTAATTGTTTTTAATAGATGGTTTTGATGGTTTCAATATTTACGATGTTTTTATCTTTGTTGTGAGCTGCCCAGATTCCTCTGGGAGTTGAGCGGCATGCAAGTTTAATAAAATAAATATAATAATAATAATAATAATAATAATAATAATAATAATAATAAAAACAACAACTACTACTACTACTACTACTACTACTACTACTACTATTTCTTTCTGACTTTTCTTTGAAGGTTTTGCTTCTCATCCAAGAACCTTGACCTGGATGACTGAGAATCTTTATAGACATCCTGATAATTAAATGGACAAGTCTATAGGACTATGAGGCTATGGAAGCCAATTTGGTCTAGTGCTTAAGGCAGCAGAATAGAAACCAGAAGACTGTGAGTTCCAGTCTTGTCTTAGGTATGAAAGCCAGCTGAATCACCTTCTCTTAGCCTAATTCATAACACAAGTTTATTGTTGTGGAGAAAATAGGAGAAGGAAGGAGTATTGTGTATTTTTGCCATCTTGAGTTATTTACAAATAAATAAGGAAGGGATAAAAAATCTGGGGGTGGGGGTGGGGAATCAAAATAAGTCTATATTGGTTTTTTAGTACCATACTACACAGATGATTTCCCATTCCTTTCTTTATATAATATATTCAGTATCAGAATTACTGAAATGTCTTCCTTGCTACTATAGCCTTATTTCATTTGATTACATTACTGTAAATTTGCAGTGATAATGCAGTTCATTTGTAATGCATTACTGTAAACGAGGAAGCGTTATCACCATTTTAAAAAACAATGGATGCATTGATTCTCAAAAGCACCTTTTCCTAGAAAAGGATTCTGTTAACTGGCATCATTATTGGAAAGCCTAGTGCTTCCTTTTAAATATTGCTGTGTTTCTACCTGGGTGGTTTTTTGGGTGGCTGAAATGCATGTGGGGATTTTTGGGGGGAGAGGGGGGAGGGGGAGGATACTATCTAGCTTTGAAAGCACTTGACAGCATTTTTTCTAGGAAGCCCAATGTAGGCAAGCCTCATTTTCATCTTTATTTCCCCAGGAAGTTATAAATGGGATGTTGGCAAGTTAACCCCTAAGTATTCTTAGTTCCCTGGATCTAAAAATGGATCTGGAAACAAGAACATCAATTGGATTTTATTTCAAGTGGCCTTCATTCTGGAAAATCAATTTACTGAATTTTGAAGAATATCACTGGAGGAAGTTGCAAAATATTATAGTTTTTATGATTACATCAAATGAAAACATTTGCTGATTCAGAAAGCTGCCCCACCATCAGTCAAATGAATCAATATAAATGGCTGAAAGAGAGAAAGATTTTGATATTAATCAGTGTGAGCATCATTTCACCAAAAGCTTTCAAGTTCCATTATTGATCTTAAAGGAATATGAATGAAATCAATGACTTAAAAAAGAGCTTAGCTGTAGGTGGGTGCATCTTATTTTAAACCATTTAATTTTTAATGTTTAATTAGTTAGAAATAGTTCTGGTTCAATTTTTCAAGACTAAGCCATTCTTAGAGGGGAAAAAATCCTGAATCTATTTCTGTTTTGCCTATTATTTTCCCATCTTCAAAAAAGGAGACCCTTCTCTCAATGACAACTACAGACCAATTTTGCTATGCTGCGTCTCATGTAAAGTCATGGAATCAATTATAAATCAATCACTCACCCCTTTACTTGGAATCTAATAACCTACTCTCTAACAAACAATTTGGATTCAGAAAGAAATTATCCTGCAACTTTCAACTACTTCATTGCAAAAACATTTGGACTACCCACCTAGATCAAGGAAAATCCATTGATGCAATTTATATTGACTTTTACAAAGCCTTCAATTCAGTGGTCCACGACAAACTACTCCTATAACCCAAATCCTATGACATCCCAGGATTCTTCCACAGCTGGATTACTGCATTCCTGTCAAACAGGCAACAAGTTGTCAAAATTGGAAGCACCATTTCCACCCCCGTCCCTGTTAAAAGTGGTGTTCCCCAAGGCAGCATACTAGGACCTACTCTTTTCATTCTCTACATCAACGACCTCTGCGATCATATCACAAGCAACTGTGTTCTTTTCACCGATGATGTAAAACTTTTCAACACCACGGACAACACATCTACTCTCCCAAAAGACCTCAACTTTGTCTCAGATTGGTCTAACACCTGGCAACTTCAAATATCAACCAGCAAATGCTCTACCCTCCACATCGGCAAAAAGAATCCGAACCTCATATATAAACTGAATAAACAAAATCTCATAGCCAACCTCCACTCAGTAAAAGACCTTGGAATACTAATATCAAATGATCTAAGTGCCAAAGACCACTGCAACAATATTGCCAAAGAGACTTCTAGAGTTGTTAACCTGATCCTACACAGCTTCTACTCCGGCAATCTCACACTACTCACCAGAGCCTACAAAACTTTTGCCAGACCCATTCTTGAATACAGTTCATCTGTCTGGAACCCATACCACATCTCACACATCAACACTCTTGAAAATGTCCAAAGATACTTCACCAGAAGAGCCCTTCACTCCTCCACTCGAAACAGAATACCCTACGAAAATAGACTAACAATCCTGGGTCTAGAAAGCTTAGAACTACATCACCTAAGACACAATCTAAGTACAGTATTGCCCACAAGCTCATATGCTGCAACGTTCTACCTGTCAATGACTACTTCAGCTTCAACCGCAACAACACAAGAGCACGCAACAGATTCAAACTTAATATTAACCGCTCCAAACTTGACTGTAAAAAATATGACTTCAGCAATCGAGTTGTCGAAGCGTGGAACTCATTACCTGACTCAGTAGTAACAACCCCTAACCCCCAACATTTTTCCCTTAGACTATCCACGATTGACCTCTCCAGGTTCCTAAGAGGTCAGTAAGGGGCATACATAAGTGCACTAGTGTACCTTCCGTCCCCTGTCCAATTGTCTCTCCTTATCTCCTTTATCTTTTCTTCCTTTCATATATCTTCTCCTCTATTTTTATATCTTTTCTTCTCTTGTAATGTTTCTGGTAAGAAACATCATGAGAAATATGCGGGGGGGGGGGGGGGGGAGAAAATAACCCACAAATAGCAACTATAGATTCTTTCCACTAATGTATCCTTATGCCCTGCCAAATACAACCGAGCCAAGGAGTAAAAACACCAGAGAAAACTTTGTGGTTCACAAGTGGCCTTTTTCAAAGAGATTCAAGCTGGCACTAAAGGAGCCCTTTTTCAGCAAACGAGAGGACACATTCACACTGTTCTTTCTGGGAAGACATTTATATCAAATATTCATGGTATTCTCTTGTCTATACAAGTTTGGTTTGATGGTGCGATTGCATCAGACTCATCTGCCACCCAAATTTAGTTGTTTTGCACTTTCATCCTAGACAACTCATTGTTGGCTGTCGAGAGATGGGAAATAATACCTTATAAAACTGCCTTATGACATGTGTCCCATTTGTTCTAAAGACCTAAGCTAACAGCCCCATTTCTGAACTCATATATTCCAGGATCGTTTTTCTTTGTGAATGTTTACCAGAAGTCTGGAATTTCATAAGGCAAGGCAGAGATAAAAGATTATTCACATGCACTGTCATATTAGAAAAGGGATGCCCTGTCCATTAAACTATGAGGGAAAAGATATATTGCAGGGATGCATGAGCACAAACAAAATTCAGAAGACATGTAAGTGTGTGTGTGTGTGTGTGTGTCTGTGTGTATGTATGTATGTATGTATGTATGTATGTATTTTTATTTATTCAATTTTTTTATGCCGCCCTTCTCCTTAGACTCAGGGCGGCTTACAACATGTTAGCAATAGCACTTTTTAAAACAGAGCCAGCATATTGTCCTCACAATAGGGGTCCTCATTTTACCCACCTCGGAAGGATGGAAGGCTGAGTCAACCTTGAGCTGGTGATGAGATTTGAACCGCTGACCTGCAGATCTACAGTCAGCTTTAGTGGCCTGCAGTACTGCACTCTATCTGCTGCGTCACTTCGGCTATGTATGTATGTATGTATGTATGTATGTATGTATGTATGTATGTATGTATGTATCTTCATGTCATTAGGGTTTCTTTCCAGATTGTTCTGTCCCTTATATTTTTGTGGCTTGTGTCAGCAGGCAATAATTTATTTTCAGTTCAGATAGTAAATAAGGAAAAACAACTAAGTACACTAATGAGGATTTTGGGGGGGAAAGTATATTACAAAACCACTCACTTATCTATTCTTTATCACACACACACACATCATTTTAAATGTTAATGAAATTTTGTAAATAGAACCCTGATAATATATGTGATAGTGTGTGTGTGTGTGTAAATACATGAACAAATAAGGACTTCTATTTTCCCTATCAACAATTGGTAGTCCCTTGCCATAAAGTTGATATTTAAAAATATGCCTGAACAAAAGGCAATATTCTGCATCTCCTTTGAAAACAATAAATCTTTGGGGAATTTCTTATGCACAATAAAGACTTAGTTTCCAAACATAGCAGAAACAATCAAAACATGAATAGCATATAAAAATGTAATTGCAATACAAGAGAATAGAGAGAGAAAGGCCACTCTTTTCTACCATATGGACAGGTGAGGGTACAGTTCTCGGCCTAATCAACAACTGAAAAATGTTTCATGTACTGTAAACCTCTTCAAACACAGAATGCCATTAAATACTAGATATAGGGCTCAATTAACTATCAAACTCGATTCAAAGCTCGGATCCAAAAAGGGAGTAATTATCTAAGACAGCCTGGGGTGAAAAGAGTACATCAAAGCATTCACAGAGAGTTATAGGTAGCACAAAATACAGAAGTTGTTACAGTTCTTGCCTACGGGTTTGCAATTTAAGATTGACAGAACAAAGGTGAAGGGAGAAGAGGGGAGTTTAGAATTGTGAGGATTCACAGAGAAGACTTAATATGGCACTGAGGCGAAACTTTGAAAGGCAAGCAAGGGCTCTGCTATCATGTTGGCTAGGAGTGGGATGCATAATATTTACACACTTATGTTAGAAGATTAATGAAGACAGAGCTCTGCCCCAAAGGTTATACTATTCAGTTGTAATGCTTATCATCCCCAAACCCCCAACACTTTACCCTTAGATTATCTACGGTTGACCTATCCAGATTCCTAAGAGGTCAGTAAGGGGTGAGTACAAGTGCACTAGAGTGCCTTCCGTCCCCTGTCCTATTGCTCTCCTATATCTCCTATACCTTTCTTCTATTCCTATATCTCTTCTTCTATTCTTTCATTGATGTGTTCTATTACTAAAACTTCTTTTCTATTATCTCTTAAATATATTTTACTATGAGTATCTCCTCTATAACCTTCATCATGTATTTTACTATGTGTATATAGATATACACCCACTAAAACCCTCATTGTGTATTGGACAAAATAAATAAATAAACAAACAAACAAACAAACAATAAATAAATAAATAAATAGTGAAGCATTCCAGTCCATGATCCATTACATAGGAAGGTGGAGATTTGTGCAATGTTGTGGCCGTTAAAAGTACACAAGAATGTAGACCCCTTTGATCCTGAACTCTTTATAGTCGTTGAGGTCTTCATTTTTGTTTGTTTGCTTGCTAACAGAAACATTAGACCCCCGAAGACATCAGCAACCTGCTAACATTTCTTTAATAGGGTGCAGTTCATATATCTAATGGACTATGAACTTCTATTTAGCAACAATGAAAAAGAAACAGATCTGGAAGAAAAGTTATACTAAATGTAGAAAGGAAATGACATGGGACACATTTCATATGCACATAAAAAGGCAGATTCCATTGACTTTTTTTTTACTGCATGTCACGCACGCTTAAGTGTTTTTGTTGTTAAAATAAAATAATGTGCTTAGGCAGTTTCCTATATAAATATGGAGAAGTATTATATTTGACTATTAAAATGACATTAAGAAACCAGCTAGGATAGAAATCCCTGTAAATCCAAAGAGATGTTTGGTTTTTATCTTATTTAATATATGCAGACCTTTCACAGTATACTTGAGTCATAATAATATTTTGTTCAGAAGCTACAATTTTAGATATACAGGTTAGAGTGTTACACTCAAAGGAAATTCCAGCTATTATTATTATTATTATTATTATTATTATTATTATTATTATTATTTAGATTTGTATGCTGCCCTTCTCCGAAAACTCAGGGCGGCTCACAGAATAAATATAAAAACAAAGCGTATAAAACAGAGCTAATGCATTAAAAAACTACAGCTAAAAACCCTATATATTATTCAATCAGACAATCTAATCACACCATGTATCACATTTATTCGTCAGGGGGGCAAGATCTAATCTAAGTATCCTGAACCTTCTGAATTATGATGTAGGAATTTTATATAATAAAATGGCAAATCCCCAGCTACAAACTAATTCCATTTAGAGAACCTAATTGCTATGATTCTGCAAAGAAAAATGGAACAATGATTACAATTGAAAAAAAAAATCTAGGAACTATAATCTATTGGGATGGGAATATTCAGAACCAAAAGAAAGCTCTTACCTAAGATTGCAGGTGAACAAATCTGGGGAATGGGAAATTAAATACAAATCTTTGATCTTCTGGGGGAAAGGTAGGATAAATCTCCATTTAGAAGTACTGTACAATGGTATCTCTACTTAAGAACACATCTACTTAAGAACTTTTCTAGATAAGAACCGCGTGTTCAAGATTTTTTGGCTCTTCTTAAGAACCATTTTCTGCTTAAGAATCCAAGCCCGGAAAAAATTCCCAGGAAATTTGAGAGTGGCATGAAGGCCCAGCCAGTTTCCTGCCATTCCCCCTTTAATCCCAGCCATCTCTGGCTTTTCTGGGCTGCCAGAGGAGCCTTTCGGTGGCGCTTAAGGAGGCTTTGGCAGTCCGGAGCAAACAAAGCATTTCTCTGGGCGTTTGGACAGGGAATAAACCTCTGCCAGTGTTCTGGGCAGCTGAGCAGTCTCCACAGCGAAGGAAAGGCGCCAGCTACAAAATGAGTGAGCGAGAGGAGAGGGGAGCCCTTCAGCATGGGAAGGAAGAGGAAGCAGGTAGCAGCAACAGCAGCAGCCAGTGTATGGGATGCAGTGTATGGGAGGCAGCCTCGCGCCGGGTGTATGGGAGGCGCGTGCTTCTCCTCGCCGCCTCAGAGTCCCTCTCTCTCTTTTTTTAAAGCCTTAAAGTTTTAGATTTTTTTGATTCCACTCACCTCACCTTCTTCCTTTGGAAGCAGCTGTCCTCCTCTTCTTCTTCCTCCTTTTCCTCCCACCCAAATTCTGAACTTTTATTTCTTCCCTAATGGGTTTGCACGCGTTATTTGATTTAACATTGATTCCTATGGGAAAAATTGCTTCTTCTTAAGAACGTTTCTACTTAAGAACCTGGTCACAGAATGAATTAAGTTCTTAAGTAGAAGTACCACTGTACAGTTATATACAAAATCCACAGTTCTTATTAGTCTCCCCAAAATTTACAGTAGAATGAGCAATCCCATTCTGCTAATACAACTATTTCTAAACCAGACTTCTGCTCAACAGGCATTGCCACCAGTCAGAACAAAGTCTGGATCCAATCTTATGGCAAAAAATGAAAATATAAAGTTTGACATTGTGTGTCATAACTCCATCATAACGTATAAACCTGGAAACAGACAGTAATGGGTTACTTAAAACAGCCAACTTATAGTATTATTTTATTTACGGTATTTATTTTTAATTTATTACCTTTTTGAACTGCCCATTCCCTTCACAGAGGAACAATTCATGACCTATTACCCTCACAGCTATGAAAAAAGAGATATCTGTGCAACATATTGCAGCCTTGCATTGAAACATTTCTTTATTGTTTAGTAAATGCATGCGGGTGGTGGTGGTGGAGTCATCTCAATTAAAACAAAAACAAGGTAAAATAGCCAAAACTCTAAAATCAACACTAATGGCAAAAAAATAGCTGCTGAGAATATTCACAGCATCCCATATTCAATATTTATTTATTTAAATGCACATGGAGAGATGGCGCTTCCCCAGGAAATGTAAATATATATTGCTAGACATATTTATGTGATACAAAATAGCCCATCTGTCTTTCTTTCTTAGGCAAGTGTTCATCCCTGCGGTACAGAATGAAGCAAATGGAATTATATTTCTCGTCAAAACCAAACCAGGCTGATTTTTCTACTGTTCGTTCCTTTTATCTCTGCCTTTGATAAAAGTGAGAGAGCAGTTAGTGCCATTTCATTGCCAGTGAAAAGACCCCCAAAGGCCGAAAGAGATAGCATTAAAAAAAAAAGGTGACAGCTGAATGAGATCAAGGCAGACTTGTTTTTGTAGCTTGTAGTTGATGTTTTGTGAGAATCACAGATTGGGATCAATGAAGCTGAATATAAAGTGTCTGTTCCAAAATGCTACCGTTCTATTGCAGGTGAAAAACAGATTGATGAGCAAAAAATTTGAAGACTGATATATATGAAGAAGAAAATAATGCATTCCAAAGAGAGGAAAGATTCTGAAGAATTGTGAAAGACAGTGATAAAGTCTGATATTTTTGTTGTGCTAGGAATGCTACTATAATATTGTCTGTGAAAGAACAGTGGAGGGTTTTTGCAGCTAGGAAACTGTAGCTGAATTTTCAGACTTCACTTGTTTTAACCACATAATGCATGAAACAAATGTAACTTATTATTAGTCATAAATCTTGGATACATATATGATGCTGATCCAATATCAAAGAACAGTGATGGTGAACCTTTTTTTCCTCGGGTGCCAAAAAAGTATGGGTGCGTGCTATCGTGCATGCGTGAGTGCCCGCATCCATAATTCAATGACTGGGCAGGGCGAAAACAGCTTCGCCCACCCTCCGGAGGCCCTCTGGAAGCCAGAAATGTTTCCCAACATCTGGTGAGCCCAGTACACTCGTGTTTCACCCTGGAGCCAGGGAAAGGTAAAAATACACTCCCCCACCCCCCTGGCAGCTCTCTGGAAGCCAAAAACGCCCTCCCAGAGCCTCTGTATGAGCCAAAAGTCAGCAGGCCCGCACACAGATGGACGTTGGAGCTGAGCTAGGAAAACAGCTTGCATTCCAGCAGATATGGCTCCGGGTGTCACCTGTGGCACCCGTGCCATAGGTTCGCCATCACTGCCATAGAAGGTTAAACAATTTTTTTTAATGCATATCAATAGAAGAGAATACAGGTCTCAAGGTTCCAAGCAATATCCCCAACAAAAGGCTTGAGTCTTCGGAGAGGGGCGGCATACAAATCTAATAAATTATTATTATTATTATTATTATTATTATTATTATTATTATTATTGAAGTTCCTCAAATTTCCATTTTACTAGACATGTTATATTGTCACATCTGGGAATACCCTCAAGAGTTCCCAGTTTTCCCCACCCAAAAGAAAGTCAAGGATCCATCCCTGCATCCACAAGTCCATCACATGGCCCAACCGATTCACCATCCCAACTGAAGACAACTCCCAGTCACTCCCATCCAGGTGCAGGCCAAATGCTCATGACCCCCAGAGAAAGGAACGTTGTTATGGCTAATTCTCCATTACTCCTTGTTATCCCCCCTCCCATTTTCTCAAGCACTAAATATGGCAGCCCTGAAGTTCCAAGGGAAAGGTGGTTTCCGGGGCTGACAACATGAGTTGAACTGTGGTGTCCTGGGTGCTCTCTGAGTTTGGTTGTTTATTTGCAGAAATTTTGGTATCCAATAACATCTTCAGTTAACAGCTGATTATTCAGTGACATTTGCTTAATGTACCGCACGGGTGTCAAACTCAATCACACGACGTATTGTGACATTTTTTGCCATTGCAGAGCTGGGGTGGGCATGGGACCTGTGCATGTCGCATCCAGCCCATGGAC
Source organism: Erythrolamprus reginae (assembly GCF_031021105.1). Classification (NCBI taxonomy): domain Eukaryota; kingdom Metazoa; phylum Chordata; class Lepidosauria; order Squamata; family Dipsadidae; genus Erythrolamprus; species Erythrolamprus reginae. The sequence continues at coordinate 307,147,799 of NC_091950.1, read as the reverse complement.
TGCCAGTTTGATAGGCCTGATGTATTGCATCCAATCAAGCCCAGAAAGCACCAAGGACCAAGCCCAGAAAGCACCAAGTAGTAAAGGGTCAGGAATGATTATTAGGCACAATATTTTAACCGATTATAATGGGTTAAAATATTGTGCCTAATAATCATTCCTGACTCTTTACTACTAGAAAAATGTTTTATCTTAAAAAAAAAACATGCTACTGATTTTTGTTAGGTAAGAGGTGACAAGACAGGTAGTTAGTCAAGAAGGAAAGTTGGAGCTTTATGAAGCAAAGAATGCATAGAAAAGGGGCTTCGCTTTTTCAGTTGTACATAACATCAACGAAAGAGTTAATATTTGTGCCTAACTTGCCATTTCATAATAATGTTGGATACAGAAGCAGAAAGGGCACAGTGCTTGCATCTTTCCTTCCCTTCGCAATTAACAGTATGCAAATCAGATGACTGGAAAAGGTCAACAGCACTGGGACCCTAATCTAGAATAGTTGTTCGGTGCCAATGGAATGTAAATATGCAAATATTAATAAAGTAGGGGAACATACACAAAGCCCTGACCAAGAAAGAAATCTGTGCTTAGTGGAGAAATATTTAAGGAGGAATGAGTGAAGCCAATTTCTGAAACTCAAAAAGTCACACACTGAATCAGCAAACAAAGAAAAAGAAAATCAAACCATAGGTCAAATAACAGATGGATGTTTACACGAAGAACTATTAATATATTTTAAAATATATTCAAACCACATCAGAATTTAATTTCAATGGCTTTTGATTTTTTTGGAGATCAAAATATTTTTGTCCAAACTGAACCTGTCAGAAGTGTGTTGAATTAAATACTATTGGTGATATTTATGGGGATAACAATCATAAAAAGCATTACATGCATTCTCCAGTGGAATAACTGCTTATTGAAAATAAGGTTAGTTGAATTTAGTCAGGTTTTCTCTTGAACTGAAATAGACTCATACTCCAATTCCAAATCAAGAAGGAAAGCCCCACTTGTAACAATCACATAAATTACAACTTTGGGGGATAGTAATAACTGACATTACAACTCTCCAAACCCATAATTTATTTGATTGCTACAATATCAGTACTGCAAATAGTGTTTGTCCATGGACTGAATGACATCTTGCAGAATAGATTCCTTCTTCCCTGCCAACAGTGTGTAGTCTATAACTCAGCTGATAAGTTTGAGAATGATAAAATTATTGTACTTGGCAAGGGAACTTTCTCAGCAGTTCCCATTATTCTGATAGGCTACCAGGTGAGACATTTCCAGTACCTTTTTGAAGATTGGCAAAGGAAATACAACCTAGTCTTTAGATTGTCAGCCAAAGATTTAAAAAATTGTTCAGCTGGAAAAGGCAAATAAGCTTAACCTTACATTAGATGCATATCCCAATAATAAAATATTTTAAGAAAGAATCATACTTTCCCTATTGGTTTCTCTCCTGATGCCCAGTAAATTTAACAAAACTGAGTACTATCTTTTAAAATTAAAACTTCCTCAAGCAATATTTTATATATACATGGGGGGGGGGGGGGAGGAAAAGGTTGTTTTTTAGCCTTTTGGGGGGGGCATTTTCGCTGTCCCCAGGCTTCAGAGAAGCCTCCTGAAGTGTGGGGACAGTGAAAAATGGCCCAATGGGCCAACCAGAAGTTTGTTTCCAAGCTTCCGGTTGGCCCAGTGGGCTGTTTTTCACCATACCCAGGCTTCAGGAGTTTGTTGTGAGGTCTGTGTGCAGGGGTTGTGCACATGTGCCAAGGGGAAATTAAACATGGGTCCCCAAACTACAGCCCGCATGCCGGATACGGCCTGCAGAGGCCATTTATCCAGCCTGCCGCCAGCCGCATCCATTTGAACATATACATTCCCCTCACAATCCCTCCAGCTATCCGCGATAGGAAGAGTGGAGATACAGGGAATGCTCATTGACCAATCACCTTCTAGGATTCATCATGACCACTAGCGATGAACCAATAGCAGGCCACCTCTCATCCACACCCAGGAAGGTCCCTGCTCGGGCTGCCGTGAGCTTGTCATTTTGTGGCCGCAGCGAGTAGTTGAAGCTGCTATTCCTCCCCATGGTCCCGATTTTTAATCCTGGTCAGGACTGGAGGTAAATGTTGCCACCACTAGATGAAGCCTCAGCCTCAGCTGGTTATGTCTATCCTGATGGTGTATATAGATACTGTATTTGACTTTTTTCTTTTTACAAGAGGCCCCTGCAGAGGGTGATATACAATGCATCACAATGTCATCTATATTGTATATGGCCTCTTGAAGGGTCATCTTCTTAAAGAGCTCAAATCTCTATACAGTATACACCATCAAAACAGACAGAACCAAGGCCCCTGCACCAGCTGACCATGGGATTTGAACCCACAACTTCAGGGAGAACTCTAGTATTTATCAGAATCCTTACCTAGAAAGCAAACTTCTCAAGGATATCCCTTTTATGTTCGTTGAAACAGGCCCATGTTTCACATTAAGTGAGTATAAATACATTTAGAAACTATTTTATTAACTATATGTATAATATGTTAGAGTGTCATTTTGGTTGGTGGTGTACCCCAGGATTTTGTAAATGTAAAAAAATGTGTCGCGGCTCAAAAAAGGCTGAAAATCACTGACCTAGACTATAAACTGAGACCACTTTTTATTAACACCAATGATGTGTTAATAAACAAGAAAACAACCAAGCTCACGGAACCTCAAGGACTTCTAATTTCAACCCTGAGCTACAAATATTTGTGTTTATTGATACTATATGTTAGTTTTTGAAATAAAAATAAGATGGAACTATTGTAGGTATAAACAATAGTTTGTGGCTTGGTGTTCTTGTGTAACGTATTTAATAACCCATAGCTTAACATGATACTAACTGCAATGAGATAGTTAACAACTTGCAAAAATTAATTGGAAGCAGGCAAATGCTTTAAAAAAAAGTCTCTCAGGCTTGCCTTGGATGAGCAAGTAAATCCTGGTTTGAGACTCATATCTTTGCCTCTAGGAAGCTCGCAAAGGTGCTTTTTTCTGCATTTTTGCACTCCTAAAGAAAAATCCACAGGGAGTTCTTTCACTTAGAAAGGCAGGTACCACTAACTGTCCATCTGACTTTTGCAGCTGGTTGGCAGTGCTCTGTTATGACAAGAAGTAATAACATTCAATAACTTTAGTATGTCAGTATATTTTGATTCTGCATTTAAAATAGAGAGGATCTGAGTTAAAGGTCACTGTTCCTAAGCACTCCAGTAGTTCACATATTTTCACATATTTCAATGGTGTTCCTATGAGATGCTTACCAACATTATCTTCTAAAGGAAGAATAGAAATACAAATGTAAACAGAACAAAAGTACTGTACTGTACAATATTCAGCTATATCTGAATCCTAATCTAGATATTTCACCTACCATGTGAGAGTTTGTATAGGCCAAGATCCAAAATAACTTATGGTGGGGTGTGAAGACAGACAGAGACACAGAGAGATAATCACATTTCTCATTTCATACAAATTCATAATTACATATACTTTTGAATAGTTGAAAAGCGGAACCTTAAGAGTTTTTGGTCCTAGGCTGAGAAATTTGCTTTCTGTCTCTCTTATTTTGGGAAGGCTGTAAACATCTCTCCAGAGACTTGGGCTGCTATGATTTGACACTGGAACTGCCCTAGATCTCATAACATTACAGAACCCACATGAGCATTGGGAAATTGAGGCTGCCTCTTTTTGTGCTGAAGACATAATAAAAGTATAACATTTTCTTTGGAGCCATAGGCAGGAAAGTTTCCCACTGGTGGGAACTCACTCCTCATTTTGCTTCCAGCAAAATGTTTTATCAAGTTTTATCAAGTGGACAAGCATTTTCCTTTTTTTAGGAGTATTGGAAGGGGATCAGTGTGAGTTGCTGCCGGTTTGAATTGGTTCTCTCCTACCAGTGGTGGAAATTTGCACTGGTTAAATGAATCGGCAGCGATTGCCAGCTATCCATGGCCCCGAAAAAGTTCTCTGGTCCCCGCAGCTGGCATGCGCAGGACACGGTCCTATAGCTGGCATGAGCAGATGGTCATTTCACCAACGTCGTGATGCGAACCAGGAGGGAAGGTAAGTGGAACTCATCCCCGAGGGGGGATGAAATATCCCTTCCATAATTGTGGGCCATGCATCTACAGCAGTATCAGCCCTTGCACACTTTATCTTGTTAACAGATAGCAACTGAGACTGCACCTTTTCACTTTTCTCTTCTAGATGCTGAGTGTTCAGTTAACTTTTTACAAATTTAAATACAGAGTTACTTCAAATTTTACATCATCTTTGTTGCTATTCTCCCATTTTTTTGAATCCTTAAACTGTGATCCACAGAAACTGACCCAATGATTTGGTAAGGTCTAATCAAAATAAAACTATATTGAATCATTACTTTGCATGATTTGGAAATTCTATTTATGTTGATACAGTATATTCTGCTTCGTGCGGCTATATGCGGTTTGTTGTTTGTTTCTGCTTTGTGCTTGTAAATATGTATACAGTGATCCCTCGAGTATCACGAGGGTTACGTTCCAAGACCCCTTGCGATACTCGATTTTTCGCGATATAGTGGTGCGGAAGTAAAAACACGCATGCGCGCCCTTTTTCCATGGCCGCGCATGCACAGATGGTGGAGTTTGCGTGGGCGGCGGGGAAGACCCAGGGAAGGTTTCTTCGGCCGCCCAGCAGCTGATCTGCTCGGCAGCGCCGCAGCAGCGAGGAGCCGAAGATCGGGGTTTCCCCTTTGTGTGGGCGGCGGGGAAGACCCAGGGAAGGTTTCTTCGGCCGCCCAGCAGCTGATCTGCTCGGCAGCGCCGCAGCAGCGAGGAGCCGAAGATCGGGGTTTCCCCGCCGCCCATGCAAAGGGGAAACCCCGATCTTCGGCTCCTCGCTGCTGCGGCGCTGCCGAGCAGATCAGCTGCTGGGTGGCCGAAGAAACCTTCCCTGGGTCTTCCCCGCCGCCCACGCAAAGGGGAAACCCCGATCTTCGGCTCCTCGCTGCTGCCCGCCCGCCGCTCGCCCGCCGCTCGAGAGCAAGAGGGGGAGAGATAGAGAAAGAGAGAGAAGGAAAGAAAGAGATGAGAGAGGGAGGAAGAGAGTGTGAGAGAGGAAGAAGCAAGATAGAGAAAGAGAGAGAGAAAGAAAGATGAGAAAGGAAGAAAGTGACGTCATCGGGTGGGAAAAATCGTGATATAGCGTTTCGCGAAGATCGAGATCGCGAAAATCGAGGGATCACTGTAGATGTAAATAATACAGTGGTACCTCGTGATACGAACCCTCCGTGATATGAATATTTCGAGATACGAACACGGGGTTCGGAATTTTTTGCCTCTTCTTACGAACTTTTTTCAACTTACAAACCCACCGCAGATCGCAAAATGGCGCTCCGCTGGGCGCCGCCGCCTGGCTGTCACCTTTTAAAACAGCGGGGGGCTTCTTGGCGTTCTCCCGAACCCGAACCTTTGCTGAACTTTTCGGGTTCGGGTACGGGAGGCCGCCGAGAAGCGCCGCCCCCCGCCTGTCACCTTCTGAAACAGCCGGGGGGCTTCTCGGCATTCTCCCGAACACCAAACCCCGAAGTTCGGCAAAAGTTTGGGTTCGGGTTCCGGAGGCCGCTGAGAAGTGTCTGGCTGTTTCAGAAGGTTACAGCCAGGCGGCACTGCAGAGTGCCGTTTTTGCAATCGGCAGCGGCGTTTTCGGCCGATCTAGAGGCTGAAACGGAGGTGGGGAATCCCAATAGGGAATTCCATGGGCAGAGCTTTGACGTCACGAAGACGTCCTTCCTGGAGGCCACGTTTCTAATCTAGTCATTTTTCAGAGTACTAGTCTATAACTGAAAAGTCATGTGAGTTTTCATTTACAAGTTAATGTATTCAGAAACTGAACAGTAATAGACTTTAGTTAATTTGCATTTTTATTTCTCATATAAAGAGATTTCATGCCACTAAAAACAAAGATTCACTGCAAATGCTTTGTTCCTTTTTTACGGATGTCAGCCACGTTCCAAACTAACAAATCAACAATTATAGCCAAGAAGCTGGTATTGCTTTCAGATACATCATATTTAAAATTCTGTATTCTAAATCTGTTAAAAATGTCATTTTATTTCCGTTACTTTATTATTAAATGTTTTTCTACTGTTCACACAAACTCATTTAAAGAACACCAGAATTACAATTCCAAGAGTGACAGTTCTAAATATTAAATAACCTAAACCAAAAATTATTGTCAAAAGATAATGTTACTGAAGTTCTAAAATGTCTTCAAAACATAACATAACCTAATTAAAATAGTTTTTTTTTAAAGTTGTATATTCAGTGCCACATTTAAAGAAGCAAGGTATGTATTTTTGATACTTATATTTTCAAGAATGTTCTGAAGTCCAAATTTCTAGATCTATTGGTAAACTTCTGGACCTATCTAATATTCTATAGGTCATTTTTCTTTCCTTGTAGAACAACAAATGCCTATGATACTTTAGACCTGAAAATTTTCATTGTACGAAATTAGATAGCATCACAGTGATAATTGCAAATTGCATGAGAATCATATTACATCAGAACTACATTCATCTTTAGTGACTGTTAGCCAATTCTAAGCATAATTCAAATTCCTGGTTTTAATTCTATATTGAAAGGAGCGTTTGAATTCAGGACTTGTAAGCAGAGGATCCACTCTTCCTAGCCTACAAAATACCACCAGTTGGGGAATAATTTCTTCAAAAGGGTCTCTATTTGAGAGGCCTTGGCTAGAGCCATTCATAGCCTCATTATTGCCATCATGAGCTGTGCTTGGGGTTGCTTCTGAAGTCTATTCCAAAACCTAATGCTGGTAGATTAAAATTATTTCAGACATTGAAACATTTTATTTATTTTATTTATTTATTACTTAGATTTGTATGCCGCCCCTCTCCGAAGACTCGGGGCGGCATACCTACATTATAGGTGGATCTGGGGTTGTTATACTTCTACATACAAATTCAAATTGCTAGTTATGATGTACAAACTCTATTTGACTTGGGCCAAGGGTATCTACTACAACAAGGGTGTCAATTTCATTGAGGGCTGCATTAGGATTGTGTTTGACCTCGGGGAGGGGCGCTAGGGGGGGCTGGCCAGTGGGAGTGGCCAGCATGTCACTCATGTTGGGTGCAGAGTGAAAATGGGCTCCCAAGTTCCATTTTCGGCTGGGACAACTTCCTGCAACCTTCTGCCAGGGAAAACGAAGCTCGGGAGGCTACACAGAGACATTGTGAACTCCATTTTCAGCTAGGGCAGTCTCCTGCAATCCTCTGCAAGCGAAAACAGAGTGCGGGGGAGGGACACATGTAGCCCTTTCAAGCTCCATTTTCACTGGCAGAAGCACCACGGGCTGGTGTTTGCTGTTTCCAGGGTGGCCCCGCAGGACAGATCTAAGCACCCAATGGACCAGATCTGGGCTCCGGGCATTAAATTTGTCAACTCTGTACTACAAAGTTTCTCAACTTTTCAGCAAAAAGTTTTGGATGGCACAGCAGAATTAATGAAATCACTTTTCCCTGGAGTCAGAGAAATACCAGTTTTGCTTTGAGAACATTTTAGACTAACCTTTCTTCTTTAGACAAGAAAAATAGGATAAGAGAAAGTTGTCCACAAATCAGCTTTCCCCACAATTTTTTTATTAGTTTAACTGCTAAGTACAAAGGAACTATACAACAAAACCACCTTTTATCTTTTCATTCCATTTGTTAAATCAGATATTGATTTAGTACAGAACTGTAACATGACATTTCCCTTTTCTAATCTTGAGTGGACAAGAAAAATGCTGGGCAAATTATATTATTTGGATCATCAAACTAGACAGTGCCATGGAGCAGGAGAGTAAATAATTGAAGCAATCTGCAATCATCTATTATTGCTTTAAATTGCACGCATGCTATTTTAATCACCTTCTTCCAAGTCACAAAATAAAAATATTAAAGTAGAATGCTTTAGCATTCAACATTGCACTGATGTTTTTCACATTATATAAAACATTTACCTTTGCTCAATGGAGTACATTAGACATTTAGCAGAAAAGATACTGTATGTCTTGAAATTGGAGTTGACAAAGACAACTGAAGACAGAGATGCCATTCCTTCCTTCCTTTTATCCTCCCTCCCTCCCTTCCATTTATTCTTGTCTTCCCCCCACCAAAACAATTCAGAATATTCTATATTTTAAGATCTGAATTATGTCTACATTTGATCATTTATTGGAGTGTACATGCAATTATCACCATGCTATGGATTTCTACATTCATTTCGTACACATTTTATTTTTTTTAATTTGCAATTAAACCCCTGTCTTTATTTTTATACTGTATGTATTAATCAGATCTGTCATGAGACCAGATAATTTTTGGAAAACTAGTGTTATACCCTTCAACCTTTCCTTTAAATTTTGCAAACAAATAGGGTATCTATTTTTCTGATTTTCTTCTGTTATTTATTACATTTCTGCCCCGCCGTAATCATAACACTCTTTCTCTACAAGAAAAAAAACAATAATTGCAATCAACATTGAATCTAGAACTTGAAGATTTTTCATTTCATTTGTTGATTCATGCTTTCTTGCATTTCACATTGCAATTTTCCATGAATATAATCTTATGGGCTCATAAATATTGAACTCCACCACTTATGATGGCTTGGGTTAATTGAGGCTTTCAGCATAGACTTTAGTCATAGTCTCACATAAAGTTCAAGGATCAATTTTGATCCTTTTTTGCAAGTATGCCAGAAGCACAAACAAAGTTGGCATTTCTTCCATTAAGATTACTATGCTCTATTTTGCAAGCTAGAATGTCTAACTACTATCTTGCAAGCCAATAGAAAGTTGTCCCATTCTACCAAATCAGTATATCCAGTAAATGATAGATATTCAGAACATAGTTTCCATTTATTTATTGCCTTTTTTACAAGCATAAAAATGCTTGTTGCTTTTTGTCTTAAAAACTGAGAGGATTACCGTACATATCAGGCTCATCCATTTAACATACATATTGTTGCTTGTATCCTTACAATTTATATTGACTGGTTCCTAATATGATTGGATTCCTTCTTTGTACCCTATCATTGAATATTATACCTTATGATTCTTGACAAACTTATATTTTCTTTTACGTACACTGAGAGCATATGCACCAAGACAAATTCCTTGTGTGTCCAATCACATTTGGCCAATAAAATTCCATTCCATTCTATTCCTCAGTGTTGGGGAAGAGATGAACTGAAGCAAATGGACCCAGCACCTTTCTAATTATGTCACAAAAAACCCACAGCTGAAACAACAGTAAAATAATAATAATAATAATAATAATAATAATAATAATAATAATAATAATAATAATAATTTATTAGATTTGTATGCCACCCCTCTCCGAAGACTCGGGGCGGCTCACAACAACAATAAAAACAATATTATAATGGCACAAATCTAATATTAAAAAACTAAAAACCGTATCATAATTAAAAACCAAACAGCACATACATACCAAACATAAATTATAATAAGCCTGGGAGAAAGATGTCTCAAATCCCCCATGCCTGGCAATATAGGTGGGTCTTAAGTAGTTTACGGAAGACAAGGAGGGTGGGAGCAGTTCTAATCTCTGGGGGGAGTTGATTCCAGAGGGCCGGGGCCGCCACAGAGAAGGCTCTTCCCCTGGGGCCCGCCAGACGACATTGTTTAGTCGACCGGACCCGGAGAAGGCCAACTCTGTGGGACCTTATCGGCTGCTGGGATTTGTGCGGTAGCAGGCGGTTCCGGAGGTACTCTGGTCCAATGCCATGTAGGGCTTTAAAGGTCATGACCAACACTTTGAAAAGTCAGCCAAGAGAAATTTTCAAGGTGGCCTGAGAATGAGTTAGCAAACAAGAGCCTTTTTTACTAGTTAAAATTTACAAGAGACTAGAGGACAGATTTTAACACAGTATTAGCCCAAAAATAAAAGTCTGACATGAAAACTCCTTTCATCTGTCTTAACTGATTCAGGAAGACTTGCTTAAAAGGATCAAATTTGAATCAGCATATGCCCGGGAACATGTACATTAGTTGAAAAGCCTTTATTTTCACTCTGAATCTAACATATGTTTCACCACATCTAAAGCTGCAAAAAAGAGCATAAAAGTCAACAGAAAATTGTATATATCTCTAGAAGAAATGTTTAGGAGCGCTTTCGTTCTCCATTTCCCAAATGCCTCAGATCCTTAATTCCATTGGCACAATACACTTGAAGTCACTTAAGCCAGAACATTTGTCTTCAGAGAGCTGGCATTTTAATACACAGTTTTAAATCAGCGGGAGAGAGCTTATCTAAGCCAATTAAAAGGATCATGAATAAAATTGAAAGAGTGGACAGCAACAACTAAAAGTGGCATATATTTTGGAAACTGCCAGTGACTCAGATTTACAGGAACAACTTTTTATGATACGCATGCCATTTCTTTTAATTTCATTTTGCAGTACTTTAACCATTCAAATATTTATAGAGATGCATTACTGCAGAAGCAACGTTTTATTTATTTATTATATTTATTGCTGGCTTTTCTGCTTATATAAGCACTGCAGGGGGCTTGAAATAATTACAACTAAATTCAAAATATAAACCATGTCAGTGAAATCAGTATCGTAAAATCACTATCATTAAATAAATTAACAGCTGAAAGCTTAGTGAAAGAGATGTGTTTCTGTTATTTTTCCATAATACTTGAAAATACAGACTGCAGTAAATCCTAGGATGCTTGGCTGTATAGCTAGAGGTATAACAAGCAGGAAGAGGGAGATTGTGATCCCACTATATAGAGGACTGGTGAGACCACATTTGGAATACTGTGTTCAGTTCTGGAGACCTCACCTACAAAAAGATATTGACAAAATTGAACGGGTCCCAAGATGGGCTACAAGAATGGTGGAAGGTCTTATGCATAAAACGTATCAGGAAAGACTTAATGAACTCAATCTGTATAGTCTGGAGGACAGAAGGAAAAGGGGGGACATGATCGAAACATTTAAATATGTTAAAGGATTAAATAAGGTTCAGAAGAGAAGTGTTTTTAATAGGAAAGTGAACACAAGAACAAGGGGACACAATCTGAAGTTAGTTGGGGGAAAGATCAAAAGCAACATGAGAAAATATTATTTTACTGAAAGAGTAGTAGATCCTTGGAACAAACTTCCAGCAGACGTGGTAGATAAATCCACAGTAACTGAATTTAAACATGCCTGGGATAAACATATATCCATCCTAAGATAAAATACAGGAAATAGTATAAGGGCAGACTAGATGGACCATGAGGTCTTTTTCTGCTGTCAGTCTTCTATGTTTCTATGTTTCTAATTAGGTCCTAGGACAGTGATGGTGAACCTCTTTTGGTTCCCGTGCCAAAAGGGGTGGGGTGGGAGTTGCTAGCATGTGTGATGTGCCCACACGCCTTCCCTCCCCCGTGCATGTGCACTCCCCGCGCTGCTCCCCACGCATGTGCACAGGACTTTCTGAAGCCTGGTAATGAACAAACCGGAAGTTCGGAAAAATGCACTTCTGGTTTGCCATTGTGCTGTTTTTTGCACTCCAGCATAGGTGGAGTGCAAAAGTGCAAAAAAGAGCAAAGGGGAGAATCAGGATAGGCAGAAGCTGCTAGGTAAAGAGCGACCAGAATCGAGGAAATTATCTCTCGCAACAGCTGAAGATCAGGAGTTGGGGGAAATAAAGCTTATGATTTTGGCTGCATGGAAGGAAAGCAGAAGAAGTCTTTCTTTCTTTCCCCCAAACTCCGGCTCTTTCTTTCCCTCAATCTCTTCGGCTCCCAAAGAAGCCAGGGCAGCAGCCACTCTGGATGAGCGTCTAGACAGGCATCTCATTTTTTTTCGGTGTGGGCGGAAAAATATAGTGTCTGAGCAGCACATTTTCAAGCCTGAGCACACATCTATTCAGGAAGATGCCAAGATGCTCCTTGGCTGTAAACTTTCCATGGGGTAGGGGAGAATGGGAATTGCTCTCCAAAGCAATTCTTTCTCTCCCTCACTCCCTCCTCTCTACTTCTCTCTTTCCCTCCCTCTCTCTTTCCATTTTCTTTCTTTCTCTTCCCTTCTCTCTCTCTTTTCCATCTCTCTCATTCTCTCCCTCCAGGTATCTCTCAGTTCTAAGTACCTCTCCCTCTCTCCCCCTCTTCTCTCTCTCATTTGTTTCTCTCTCCTCCCTTTTTGCTCTCATTTCTCTCACTTTCATTTCTGTTTTTTTCTCTTTCCTCTCCCTCTCTGCGAGTGAGGGTTGGCGGTGAGGGAAGCTAAAACAAAGGCAGGGGTTAGGAGCTGCGCATCCTCCCAGTGGGAAGTGGGAACAGTTTGACAGTCACCACGTGCGGCTCCACCCTCCACCTTTTCGGCCGGGCTCAGCAGTTGAGGTTGATGGAGCAAACCGTGCATGGCTGACACCATGGCTTTTGCCTGTCTGTTTTTTGGGCCCAGCCGGCGCTTGGTTTACCTTCCTGGCAAGGCTCAAAGACCACCCGGCATGTCCATCCACTGGCTCTCCAGGCAGTCGCCCTGGTATATGGAAGGAGCATGCCGCTTCCTTTCTGCCTCTCGGCCCCACCAGGCAGACCTATTCCAGGCAGATAGGTTTAATTATACCCGACAACTATAATCTATAAGTGTAACATATTTTTGCTGATAATGAAAAGGAAGTAATGATAATGAAAAGTAACGTATGTACATTCATACATACATATAGATATAGATATAGATATAGATATAGATACATACATACATACATACATACATACATACATACATACATACATATCAATTTTTTTTTTTGGCTGGAATTTTAAAATTAAGGGAGACTAGGATGGTCCCAGTTCGGCCTTGTTCTGGCCTCATCAGCTAGCCACACCCTTCCTTACTGGGATTCGATCTGGTGAACTCTGCCTTGTAAGGCAGAGAATTAGCAGTTGAGCTATCAGACCTGATCCCTTCCAGCTCTGTACCAGGGAGGGGCTATATGTTGTTTTTTTTATGTCGGATCACAAGGCAGAGTTCACCAGATCGAATCCCAGTAAGGAAGGGTGTGGCTAGCTGATGAGGCCAGAACAAGGCCGAAATGGGACCATCCTAGTCTCCCTTAATTTTAAAATTCCAGCCAAAAAAACCCCCATTTGACACATACAGAATATAGTTGTCGGCTATAAATAAATTAACTGCCTTGAAATGGTCCTGGGTTGGGCCTAGAGGCAAAAAGGAGCTGTGACGTTCCTTCAATATACCAGGGTGATCCGACATAAAAAAAACATATACATACATACATACATACATACATACATACATACATACATACATACATACATATCCACCTAGGAAGCAACACTGATTGACAATCAATTTCAAATGCTGTTGTGCACATTCAACTTTGTATAGAACAAAGTATTCAATGAGAATATTTCATTCATTCAGATCTAGGATGTGTTATTTGAGTGTCCCCCATTCAAGTAATAACGAAGCCTCATTCACTCAGCCAGCCATTGAGGCTGACACAGTCTTGACAATCAGTCAGATAAATAAAATAAAATATCAGTGTAAAATGTAACAGGGAAGATAAACTTCCATGATGTTATTCCAAATGTAATTCTTCCTATGGAAGAAAAGGAAAACCAATAACTGATCATATAGTTATGCATAATGTCAACTCCACAAGGTGCTCCTGTAATAAGCTTGAAGATAGAACTTCAAGTGAATTGAGTATTCCTGGGTAAGAAATAACAGCATGATTTAGTAAACAAGGCAATGGTGGGTGTAAAAATTACTTTGGAGAGACAGAGTATTGGGTAACTTTGCATTTGTTGCAAGATCAGCAGCAAATATTGTTTGCATGGAAATAAATGTACAGTAAACCCCCGTTTATTGCGTCCCCGACCATTGCGAACAGGGTACTTCGCGATTTTTCAACCCGGAAGTCAAAATACCATCTACGCATGCGTGCCCTTTTTTTTTCTATGGGCACGCATGCATAGATGGCAACCGGGAGATCAGCTGCTGGGCGGCTTCGCTGGGTCTTCCCCCTCTTGCTGGCATCAGCGAGGAGTTTCCCCACCGCCCACGCAAACTCCTCGCTGCTGCTCGCCCGCCCTTCGCCTGCCCACGCCGTTCGCTCCCCCTCTTGCTGGCGGGAGGGCGAGAAGCCCTCCCCAGCACCCGCTCGCCCGCCCTTCGCCGCCCGCCCGCCCTTCGCCCTGGCGGAGAAATTCCAGCCCCCACCTGGTCCCGCCCGATCCTCCTCCCTGAGGCAGCTCGCCCTCCCATGGCCGCTTCCTCCACCCTCCATCGCAAGCCCTCGCCACCGCAGCCAACGCGCGCTGCGATCTTCAAGCCCGGCTCCTTTCGGCCCAGCATCCCGGGCCAAGCAGCTGCCTTCCGTGACTGAGCCTGGCTGGCCCGGAAGATCGTAGCGCGCGTTGGCTGCAGCGGCGAGCGAAGCCAAGCCGGCAGCAATGTCGCCGCCGCTGCAGCCAACGCGCGCTACGATCTTCCGGGCCAGCCAGGCTCAGTCACGGAAGGCAGCCGCTTGGCCCGGGATGCTGGGCCGAGAGGAGCCAGGCTTGATCCGCTGAGCCTGGCTGGCCCGGAAGATCGTAGCGCGCGTTGGCTGCAGCGGCGGCGACATTGCTGCCGGCTTGGCTTCGCTCGCTCGCTCGCCGCTGAGGAGCCGAAGACTGGGGGCGGCGTGGCTCTTTTAAAACATCGCCGCCGACATGGGGGGCTTGCTAGCACCCCCCCAAACCCGGGTTGGGGGTTCGGGGGGGTGCTAGCGAGCCCCCCATGTCGGCAGCGATGTTTTAAAAGAGCCGCGCCGCCCCCCAATCTTCGGCTCCTCGCTAGCGCTGCGGAAGTTTAAAACACCATCTGCACATGCGCAGATGGTGTTTTTACTTCCGCAGCGCTACTTCGCGAAAACCTGCTCGTTGCGGGGGGTCCTGGAACAGAACCCTCGCAACGAGCGGGGGATCACTGTACTACCTCCTTCATGTTAGTATTATTTTGGCCAGTCTCTATTATATACGCCTTTTATTTTTATAATAAAAGTTGAAAACTACCTTAACAGATTGAAGACCTACAGTTATACATTAATTATTCACCTCTGCTCCACCACTTGTCTAATCTGTATTTTTCTATTAGGATAGATCTCAGCATGTAAATAAACTTGCCACTGAGCAAAGTCAGGTGAATAAATGTCCAGATCATAGAACTGCTCAAATTAGCTAGCTATTTTAGGAGATAGGTACTTTGTTATACTATTCCTTGTTAAAGAGCTACCTCTTGGAATGAAATCAACCATCAGCTACACTTCTGTTTGATTTGCAAGGTTACTTAATCAATGAAGTCCCACCCCACAAACACAAAATCCAATTTCTTTTTGTATAAGTGCTTGTGGTTCCTTGGTAAGTGGAATGCTATACCCTTGCAATTGCCTGGTGAACAGATAGCATGCACCATAAATTAATCCCACTGTCAAATTGCAGCACCTGATTTTGGAAGGAGCACATTAGGTGCAACCCAGTCTCTATGTCTCATTATAAAAAGGTAGGATGGGATAAGACACCACATAATGGAATTTTTCATCATCATAAAACAAAACAAGCCACACTGGGGGGAAAAGAAGGCCATGTGTCATTAATGTATTAGAAATGTTGCTCCATTAGAACTTTAAAAAACTAACGTTCCTGGAGATAATAATTAAAATATTCTTAAAATAAGTTTGCAATACAGTATACTGTAAATTGTTTAAATGAATGAACAAATACATGTGCTAGTTGTGCAGAAAAACAGTATGACTTTATATAAAAATGCAACACCAATAGTAAAGAAATGTTGTCTCTAAATTGCACCACCCATGATGGAGACTGGTCAAAGTTTGACTTATGTCCAATGAGTTGGACTTCCCTAGCAACTCTTGACAAATTTAACTGACCTATGAAGAATGACTGTCTTTTCAAACTGCATCTTCTACCCTTGGAATCCTCCAGAAACTAAGATGTAATGAAATTTGGGTGTAAGACCTAGGCATGGGAAAATGAGAAATCTGAAAATCACAAATCTGTAAAGGAGGCCAGGAGCCAAGGTGATATGAGAACAGGCACAGCCAAAAGATAACTAGAAGACAGAATCAGAGAGAAAGTCAGATGTTACAGTACCACTACTGAAAAAAAGATGGAGATATGTAATGATATGTATTGCTTTTTCTCCACGCATTGGAGTTTAGTTTCATATTAAAGTTTTTTCCTCTTCTTTCGTTCTGAATTATTCCATCCTTTTACATTTTATCTAATACTGTTTCTCTCTAAGCTATTCTTTACACATGGTCTTTCAGCTAATTTTGTATTTATTATTTATTTATTTAAGAACTATGTATGATAAAAATTAAAATATTAAAATATGTAAAATAAAATATTAAAAGCTGAAAAACAGTATATAAAATTTAAAATGGTGTAAGGAATGTTAAAGTTAATTAAAAGAGGGTAGAAATTTTGGGGTACTACGTAGTCCCAAGGCTGTGTGCCTGAAGCAAGGCTGCAGAGCCACATTTTTATGCCTTTCCAGAAGGTCAGAAAAGTAAGGGCAGGCCTCAAAATGGAGAATGTTCTGCCACTCCAAATTCTTTGTTTGGCAGGGTCTGCAACATTCTTTCCCTGCCTGATTGGGTGGGACAGGCTAATTTATTTATTTATTTTATTTATTATTTAGATTTGTATGCCGCCCCTCTCCGCAGACTCCTTGTCCTTGTCTGATTCACCACCTAGAAATACCTAAGTGTTATGGCCTAGGAACTCCCTTAAGTTGTTCTTGTGGAGATTGCTAATTGAGTTATGTTGATTAGTATATCTTGGTAATTAACAACTATAATGTCAACAAGCATGAATAAGAAGCTGGAAGTATGTCAGGATGAAGCCAGTTACAATTGAAGAATAACCAAGTGCAAAGGCACAAACTGAGTGTGGGAAAATCCTGTTTTCTGCACTAAGATCAAGTAGAACAGAAAGGATCCAACTGAAATTTGAATAAGTGGAGTGAATTTGGAAGGATCTTTAGTGAGAGGCTGGCTTTGTGTGCCTCATCACATGAAAAATACACATGCCAGACCTATACGGTAGACCAGTGGTTCCCAAACTTGGCAACTTTAAGACTTGTGGACTTCAACTCCCAGAATTCTCCAGCCAGCATAGCATAGCATAGCATAGCATAGCTGGCTGGAGAATTCTGGGAGCTGAAGTCCACAAGTCTTAAAGTTGTCAAGTTTGGGAACCACTGCAGTAGATTAAAGTAAGAAACCAATGCCATCAAAGTCAGGATTTCTTTCATTGTAACATCTTTCATTGTAGCATGGGGGAGTTGAGATATTCCTTCCCCCTAGGCCATTATGAGTTATGCATGGTATGTTTGTGTGTATGTTTGGTTTTATAATAAGGGTTTTTAGTTGTTTTATTATTGGATTGTTACATGCTGTTTTTATCATTGTTGTTAGCCGCCCCGGGTCTACGGAGAGGGGTGGCATACAAATCCAATAAATAAATAAATAAATAAAAATCTATCTTAACAGAATAATTTCGTCTGAATGTGTTTCCACCTCCCCTACTTTATCTTTGGGTGAGCTAGAGAAGGGTTTTGTCTGAGATGTTTTCTCACATACTTTCCATGGCCTCAAGCCCCTCTTATCTGAGCATTGCCTTGGTAGTGGCTTTCCCTTTTGTCCTGTTTTTCAAGACCATTCTCCTTGTCATTTATATACTTAATCTCAAATCCTGTCTAGAGTCCTGGCTGAAATTTGGAGATTGCAATTAAGCGGTGTTAAATATGTTATGTGTGCAGTCAGAGGTGGGTTCCTCCTGGTTTGGACCGGTTCTAAACAATTGACAACCTGGTGGCCTAGGTTGCTAGAACTGACAGCAACCCAGGCCTGCCATGCCCCCAAGCCGCTTGTCTCGGTGACACCATAAGTGCGGCCATCTTGTTTCAGTACTTTTTAAAAGTACTGTGCATGCACGTGGCACACCCCTGGGCGAACTGGCAGCAGGAGAAACCAGAACCAGGGGTGGGTTACTTCCCGGACCGGGAGAAACACAGCAAAAATGGTCATCCACCCCAGAGCACCCAATTTTCACTGAAAGATGTTGAAAGAAAATGCAGAGCGTCCTGCATAAGCCACACCCACAGTGTGGTAGTAAAAATTTTGGTACCCTTCACTGACCAGAACCCACCTCTGTGTGAACCTGACGTTGTAATATACATCCAACATGAGTTAATCTTTTTAAAATTTTTATGAATTCTCCTAAGATTTGCTTAATGTACTTTCTCTATCCCATTCTTTCAAATAAAGTCTATTCAGATTCTCTCCTACAGTCTTTTAGAGACTCGAATATTTCTAACACACTATGAATATAATTTCCTTCTATTCTATCACCTTTAACTTCTAATTACCATATGAATTATTAGTTGAAAGTAGAAAAATAAAAGTCTTCATGAAAGCTTACCCAAATACACTATTTCTACAGCAATGCTGAATTTAATTTTGCAATCATTTCCATTCTAACTGGTAGAAATGCTGAGGTTAAAAAACCCTGCAAACTAATTTATCTGGAACCACAAGCATCCTTATAGTATCTACCCATGAAACCATCCTTAATATAGCCTACACTGTTGGATACCAGCTCCATTTTCAATTTTCACTTGTTAGATATATGATCAACCATGTCAAATCTGTAATAGTAATAGAAGCTGGAAAAATAAAATGAAGTCATTTACTTAAAACATTTTGATAGCTATTTGTTAAAAAAAAAACTGGTCAGATTTCATGCTCAAAGGCATTTACCTACAAAGTTAACCGGATGCTTTGAGAAGAAAAGTAATTTCTCAGTTATCTTAACAGAACATCTGTTAAACCAATATCCATGGAAGCTAATATGTTCAAAATTAAATATCCTGCAGGTACCTTATTAGAATACATGCAACACTGAAATTTAACTGCTAACCACTCCATTATAAATTATTTCTGTGAGAGATATAAAGTAATAAGGGGCCAATATATTTCTAAGGCTAAATCACTCCAGTACTAAGATGGCAGGAAAAATAGAATGAGAAAATTGCTGAAATATTATATTAAAATGTCTTATCTTTTACATGTTATTAAATAACATGTTTAACTTGTTATTATGTACAAATGTACAAACATACATTTGAAATTATGTTAATTTCATTGACTCATGGTTGAAAATGAAATTACAATGCGGCAAAACTGTTACCTTAGATATCTGTAAGGTCTTCTCTGCATAATGCTTCTAATGTGTGATTTTTCATTTTCATTTTGAAACTGAATCACTAGCACCATGTAGATAAGGAAAAAGAACACTAACATAATCATGTGGACCTACAGATAATCTTAAAAGTATCCATAAGTTTAATTAGGAACCCTCACTGTAGACATTCATTTTGAGATATGCTGAAAATAAAGATTCCCACTGAAGCAGATAGCATGAAATGAAAATAAGAAGAGAGAAGAATAAATGTAAGTCTAATGTACACAATAAATTAAGTCCATCTAGAGGGCATTCAATTTCATATCTTCCTCCTGTAATTTAACTTTAGTCTAGTTGTTTGAATTGCTAAAAATTCTAAAAAAACATGCAGATAGGCTCTTCATTTCTCTCTTCTACATGGGTGATGGTCTTTTGGACATTTAAAGTTCCTGTCTTGACTGATGAATATTTAGGACACATCATTAGGGCAGGCCATGTGATGCCTCTATAGAATTTTGCACAAGGCCATAAGAACAACCTATATTCATTCCATCTGTTGACAAAGTGAAATGAACCATCTGGAGAGATAAAAACAAGATACAGGTAGTCCTCAAATTGTAACAGTTCATTTAGTGATTGTTCAAAGTTACAACAGCACTGAAAAAAATGTCTTATGACCATTCTTCACATTCATGATCCCTGTGGCATCCCCATGGTCACATGATCAAAATTTAGATGCTTAGCAACTGGCTCATATCTATGACGGTTGCAGTAGCCCAGGGTCATGTGATCAGATTTTGCAATCTTCTAATAAGCAAAGTGGGGAAGGCAGATTCACTAACAACCAGGTTACTAATCTAACAACTGCAGTGATTCATTTAAAAAAGGTACTGCAGTGATTCATTTAAAAAAAGTCATAAAATAGGCAAAACCCATTTAGCAGCATGAATTTTGGGCTCAATTGTGGCCATAAGTCAAGGACTACCTATACCATGTTCTAGGAACAAAGCTAAACTCTGGGCACTTAAAAATGAAGTAATGCAACTGATTTTAAAGGATTCTAACCTAAAAAACAATGATTTCTTTACATTTGGAATATTCATCCCTTTATGACAAGTTTTGCAAATTTCATATGTAAGTGAATTTGTTTTTCTCATGCTAGACTAGGAAAGAACAGGTTTTTTTTTTCTAAGTCCCATTCTAGATCCACCTATCAAGTCAGACTAGATACGTTTTAAAAGTGCTACATTTGCAACAATTCAATTAAAATATCCGGACAAAGTGTAAACATTTTAACTGTAGAGAAGTGGTTCTCAACTTGGGGGTCTTGACTCTTTTGGGGTTCCAACGACCGTTTCACAGGAGTTGCCTAAGACCATAGGAGAAGACAAATTTCCCATGGTAACTAAAGCTTCTATTCTGCCGCCTTAGAACATATTTTTACAATCCGACCAATCAGGCGTTTACAGTAGGGGTGTCTCTCTGACCTTCCTGCCAATCAGCTTAAAGGTCTGATAGGAGAATTGGGGCTAGACTTATGGTTGGGGGTCACCACAGCATGAGGAACTATATTAAGGGGTCGTGGCATTAGAAAGGTTGAGAACCACTGCTGTAGAAGCACTAGAGCTATCTCATGCTAATCAATACATATATAATACAATTGCTTTTTGAGGATAACAAATCATATTCTTTAAAACAGTCAGATAACTGAAGTACTTTCATAGATCAAAGGGATACTGTACATTTTTGTCTGTTTATTTTCTATTTGATGGTGCATTCTTCTTTTACTAATACTACTATCTATCTAAGCCAATTTGTATATAAGTTTGAATTTGCAAATATTTCAATTATTTCAAATCTCCATAATAAACGTATTATATTAGCTAGTAAAATCACCAGAGCAGCAAGTATTTTAAAAAACATACAATAATATAATAAGGATTTTGTATGAAAAATGCAATAATTTATACTGTACTTGAAAAGAGATACCTTAAACTCTGTGTGTGCTTGGGAGAGAGGAGGAGGAAGAGGAGAAAGAAGAAGAGGAGAATAAAGAAGAGGAGAAAGAAGAAGAGAAATAAGAAGAGGAGGAAGAAGAGGAAGAAGAGAAGAGGAAATATATTTTGTACAGCGTTTCTTAACTTGAAGGAGGAAAATCTAGACTCAAAAATAAGAAAGGAAAAGAAAATATTTGAATTTAATTCTACTCATTTAGGTCCTGGATCTATTAAGACTGCTTTTTTGAAAGTGCTATGTACCCTCGGCATTTATGTTGCCATTCGTAGCTACGATATTCAAAATTCACCAGCCTTGATGATTCTTAGGGTTAAAAGTCTGCCCTCACCTATTTTATACCTTGGATTCATTCCAAAAGGTTGCTGCCCTCTGTAGCTGCCATCCGATCCTGGGAAAAGGCACAACTGCTTTAACGAGTTGCAGTCAGAGGCTACCTTCATGCATCTATGGTCTTGAAAACAGTTTCTGAAGCGTATATAGTATTGCTCTGGATTCCAGGGCAAAGTTTAATGTGATGCTAAAGCAAAAGGACATATTTTATTTAACTTTGTTGTGCACAAGATTAAATAAAATACATCCTTTTGCTTTAGCATCACATGGGACATCACAACCAACATTCCTCCTCTACCAATATTTCTAACTCAATTTCAATTTCAAGGTGATAATTGAAAAATTAAAATTTCATGCAAACATTCAGGGCTACTCGGTGTTCTTTGAAGCAAGGACACCAGATGCAATTCCAGTGACCTAAGAGAGTGTGAATCTGAAGTAAATTACAGCTTAATTTCTAAAAAAGAAAGTAATCAACCTCTACTAAGAAAGCATATGATATAATAACATAATATTATTTGAAAGCATCTGCGTAATAGCATGAGCTCTATGTAGTTTGTACTCCCAACAGAAAATATTCCATATACAGTATAAGGCAGCTTTTCTAAAATGTAACTTTTGTCCTTTTTGTTACCTGGCAACTGCTCGCAATAATTTTGATAAGCTGCGAAAGCCATGCTATCATGGGGAAGGCATTAACAATGACACAATGGCCCAAAACGTCCTAAATCCGCTGCCAAGCTTCATGTTATTTATCTATCTCAGGTTCTAATGCACGGAGAGCAACTCATTGGCAGGAGCTACTAATCTCATCATTCTGAATACCCCATTATTGTTATCAAGCTCTTTTGACTTTGGTAAAGAGCTGCTGTAAAAGTGTCACAACCTTTGAGACATGGCTGGAGGAGAAAGAACCACTGGTACATTTTCTCACATGGAATAGAGCAATAGCTCGGAAAATGCTATCTTGATCAGGCAAATAATGACAGAAAATCAGCTGTAGATAAGCAAGAAGAAAATAAGGCTGCTAACTACTTCCTTCTCAGGTGAAATAGCTTTTCGTAGGGAAGAAAGGTATATTTTATATAGAGAGAAAATAATACATTCCCAACTGGGCAATTATTAAGCTATATTTTTAACACGTGGAGTCCTAAAATTATTTTGCGGAAGATTATCTCTCATGCTTTACAATCTGAACTGTGTCCTTGGTGCAACATAGGAATGGTCCAGAGTTTCCCCAAGGTCGCATTTTATTCACTATTTACAGTTAATCCACAGCAATAGCCTTTTCAAACAAGGTTCAATATTCTTTTTCTTGCACGAAGAATTTCCCCTGAGTGCATTTAACCATGCTGTCATATTTATTTTCAGGGAAACATTCAAATAATGAGGGGGGGGGGGGGGAGAAACCCTCAAGCAAACCAAAGCACTGAGGCAACCTTAAACCTCATTTGATCATTCAAGACTACTTGAACTTTTTGTTAAAGAAAACAGTGAACAAGTTGTTTTTAGAGTGTGTGATCTTCAATGATGCTCATGTAGAATACTGTAATCAAATACTGCATATCAAGTGGGCAGGAGTATCAGGTTGAATAAGAGTATGTGTGTTGGGTGTGAACTTTAAGAAAGATTGTATTTGTCTCTTATTATTCATAAGTCAAAATCTCTTTCCCCTCCCATCTGTCATATGTTCAGATTCTTAAGCATACAGCAAGTACTGTATACAGTTACCTTAGAGAAACATAATTTCTGTGAAAGTATCCATCAATTTGTTTACATTCCAAACATTTCTGAGAATTCAAAGTGATTAAACTTATACTTCAATCTTATTAAAAAGATGGAACAGATTTATAACTTTCATCTAACAATTTATTCTCAAAAAGTTGGTGATCTGCAGTTGAGTCATAGTACTTTTTCTGTGACTACTATCACAAGCTGATTCAATGCTTAGACTTTCTATGACTTAGGATCAGTGAAGGGTTGCCAGCTTCCGTTGCTACCGGTGTGCTCCACTCTGACTCTCTGATGGCACGGGTGCACGCCCAAGTGAGATTTTGCTTCTGTGCATGCACAGGGAGAAATATCTCGTGGCGATCCCGAGATTATCTCAGGGACCGCCTTCTGCCGCACGAATCCCAGCGACCAGTTAGGTCCCACAGAGTGGGCCTTCTCCGGGTCCCGTCAACTAAACAATGTCGTTTGGTGGGACCCGGGGAAGAGCCTTCTCTGTGACGGCCCCAGCCCTCTGGAACCAACTCCCCCCAAAGATTAGAATAGCCCCCACCCTCCTTGCCTTTTGTAAGCTCCTCAAAACCCACCTCTGCCGTCAGGCATGGGGGAACTGAGATCTTCTTTCCCCCTAGGCTTCTACAATTTATGCATGGTATGTTTGTATGTATGATTGGTTCTATAACAAGGGTTTTAGCTGTTTTAGTATTGGATTTCTACATGCTGGGTTTTATCACTGTTGTTAGCCGCCCCGAGTCCACGGAGAGGGGCGGCATACAAATCCAATAATAATAATGTCCACTCATGAGATTTCAGTGGTTTTTATTGCTGAAAACTGCTGAAATCTCATGCGCCCGTACGTCCTCTCACAAGATTTTGCATCCTGCGCATGCGCAGAAGCAAAATCTCACTTGGGATACCTGGTTTCCAAAGCTGCAATATGCAGCTCCATTTTTGCTACCGGAGCGCCGTCCCACCCCCAATCCAGGTAGGAACCCAATACTGCTTGGGATGTATTAGTAGCAGCATTTGGAACAGATGAGCAGCACATGATGTAGATATATGACAGCAGCTTCAAAGCTATCTAGGATAAGTGTGACACAGGAGACTACTGAAGTGACTACACAGTAGGGAACTTTCATCCACTTTGTTACAAATCTCAGGTTGAGGGCATTACAACAGAATCAATAATGTTGGGGAAATAGAAGCTCCTCAAATTCACTTAGACATGGGACTAGGAAACAGTATTTCATATTAAATGAATTAAATCTTACAAAGTCCGAAACTGCTTTCACATCAAACTTTCAGACGTTTTATTTGTGAAACTATTTTTCATAAAATGTGCAGTTGCTAGTAATTTTTTCCTCAAGCCAGAAGCAAAGGATATGGCTCTTTAAGTACCTCTCGATTCTCTGCAGGAACCACAACCAATTCATGCTGTATCTAGTGTTTCTTTCATACTGCTTCCCGGGCAAAATTCTAGACAATGTACTGTATATCTGCTTTAGAATCATTGCCCATTATGTGGGCACCACATGAAAGCTGTGGCTTCTCATGGTGGCAGCCCCTGAGATCTGCATTGTATATATGGATTAATTCATCACATAAATCAGTTCTTTTTCCTATACCATCATCTGCCTCTCTCTACCCTTCTCTCCCCCCCACCACTCACTTTCCAATAAAAAAAGATTTTCAATCTCAGAGAGAAAATCATTTGATTTCTGAAAGCCAGTTCACGGAAAAGCTTTAAAATACTGTGGCTTCTATACAACAGTATATGTCAATACATGGCCTTAAAGATAAAGGTGGATCAGAATGAAGCAATTGCAGGTTTATTTCATTTGCTATGATTAAAAATATTAGTGATTCTTTGTCATCTTGGAAAGAAAACACTCAGGTCAATTTAGTAAGTTTTTAAAAATGTTCTGCTCTGTTTTGAAATACTGAACTTCCAATCATTGCTACATTTCTTCGTGATAAAGATAAACTCTTCTCTAATGATCTGGAGAAAAATTAGGGAGCCCGGAGGCCAATTTGAATGAAAAAGATAAATAGAAAAAGAATGCATTCTATGTGGTTTTGAAATAATACACAAATTCTACTGAATAATAACAAAAGCATGGAAAATGGGCTCCGGAGTAAAGGCAAAATGTTTATTTTTTAACTGGCTTGGGGAAAAAACAATTTGGAGTATAATCGAACATTTTAATAAACATTTCTTCATTTGTAATAACCCTTGACAAATGACTTATTGCAAAATATACTGGGCCATCAATAGGCATTTTTTTCAGGCACTTTGAATCCATCTATTCGGGTTTGCATATCAGTGTCTATCTTCTCCACATGGTCTGAGTAAGAATAGATGGATCAGTCTATTTTCAAACTCTTATTTTCGCTTGTGTCCAACCTTGCCTGTTCTATCCTTTTAATGAACTATTATTAAACCACACACAACATTAATTAAAAGCATGTGTTTAATTTCTTCATGAAGACATCATAACGGCCAGGGGTATGTCAATTTCCCCATGCCTGGTGACATAGATATGTTTTCAGGAGTTTGCGAAAGGCAAGGAGGGTGGGGACAACCCTAATCTCCGGGGGGAGTTGATTCCAGAGGGCCGGGGCTGCCACAGAGAAGGCTCTTCCCCTGGGTCCCGCCAGACGACATTGTTTTGTCAACAGGACCCGGAGAAGGCCAACTCTGTGGGACCTAATCGGTCGCTGGGATTTGTGCGGCAGAAGGTGGTCCAGGAGGTATTCTGGTCCAATGCCATGTAGGGCTTTATAGGTCATAACCAACACTTTGAATTGTGACTGGAAACTGATTGGCAGCCAGTGCAGGGCGCGGAGTGTTGATGAAACATGGGCATATCTAGGAAAGCCCATGATTGCTCTTGCAGCCGCATTCTGCACGATCTGAAGTTTCCGAACACTTTTCAGAGGTAGCCCCATGTAGAAAGCGTTGCAGTAGTCGAACCTCAAGGTGATGAGGGCATGAGTGACTGTGAGCAGTGGCTCCCTGTCCAACTAGGGCCACAAGTGGTACACTAGGCGAACCTGGGCAAACGCCCTCCTCGCCACGGCCAAAAGATGTTAGCTCTAATGTTAGCTGTGGATTGAGGAGGACGCACAAGTTGGGACCCTCTCCGAGGGGGTCAATAATCCCCCCTAGAGTAATGGACGGACAGATGGAATTGTCCTTGTGAGGCAAGACCCACAGCCACTCCGTCTTGTCCGGATTGAGTTTGACTCTACTGACACCCTGTTGAGACCCTAACAGCCTCCAGTAATACCGTAATATGTATTATAAATAACAACAGCAATAATAATGATACACAATTATTTGAATGGAGGAATCCAATGGTCCAATCAGTAATAGATTAAAAAGTATAGAAAAAGGACAGCTTTTTGATTTTTCTAAATTCAAGAATGCAAGGCACATTTTTGAACCCTCAAGCTGATATACTGGGATTCATTCAAGTTCCATGAGTCTCACAAGAGGGGACTCCCATAAAGCCTTCTTGAGATAGACCACAGAATTAATTTCAGCAAAACAGTGCCTAATGTAACATATAGCTGTACCATAAAGAGCTTCTAGGTCATTGTTTCAGATATATTATCTTACCTAAGCAGAGAAACAGAATGATTACAGACAAACAACAATAAGTGGGAGTGGGAGGTGACGTCTGAATTCATATTGGCTTCATCACTGAATTACCTCTCTCCCTTATTCCGTTCATCTACCCATCCATCCACATTTATAGGAAGGCAGGACTTCTCAGATAATTATTGCTAGATCTGCATGAAAATACAATTGATATCAAGTCCTGCATAGGCTTGGCAGCTGGCTGGATGACTTTGGGCCAGCCATTTTCTCATTACAACCACCTCACAATACTGTGTGGAAAAGAAAATGGAGTACTATGATTAGGGGAGTTTATGCGAAGAACGAATGCACGAATTGGGTATGTGTAGTTTAATGAAAAGTAGGACTAAGGTTTCCAATATCTAGGGATTGCTATAAAGAAGAGGAGGTTAAAATATTATCCAAAAAAAAGAAAAGAAGGATGAGAAACAATGGATGGAAATGAATCAAGGAGAGAAGCAACCTAGAACTAAGGCAATATCTCCTAACAGTGAGAAAAATTAATAAATGGAACAGCTTACCTCCTGAAACACTGGAGGTTTTTAGGAGGGGGTTGGATAACCATTTGTCTAAAATGCTATAGAACAGTGATGCCGAACCCTTTTCTGGAATAAGAACGTGGGCACGTACTATCACACATGCATGAGTGCCAACACCTATAATTCAATGCCTGGGGAGGGGCGAAAACAGCTTCCCCACCCCTCTCAAGCCCGGAAATGACCTGTTTCCCAACTTCTGGTGGCCCAGTAGGATCGTGTTTTGCCTTCCCCAGGCTCCAAAGACTTCCCTGGAGCTAGGGGAGGGTAAAATACCCTCTCCCATCCACCCGGAGGCTCTCTGGAAGCCAAAAACGGCCTCTGTGGGAGCCAAAAATCAGCTGCCCAGCACACACATGCATGTTGGAGTTGAGCTAGGGCAAAAGCTCATGTGCCAGCAAATATGGCTCCACTTGCCACCTGTGGCACCCATGCCATAGGTTCGCCATCACTGGTATAGAGCCATGATGGCGAACCTATGGCATATGGGAGAGCACATGAGACTTTTCCATGTTTCAGCTCCAGCATGCATGCGGCGCTGGCCAGCTGATTTTTGGCCTTGGGAAAGGCTGTTTCATCCTCCAGATGCTTCGGGGAAGAATCCCTGAAGCCCTGAAGGCAAAAATATCCCCCAATGGGCGAACCAGAAGTTTGCCGTTGTGCTGTTTTTTGCACAGGGAATCTTAATGAAGCTCTGGAATGCAAAATAACAGTATAACGGCAAACCAGAAGTGCGGTTTTTTGAACTTCCGGTTTGCCCACTTGGACATTTTTTTTCACCTACCAGCAGTGGTAGGTTCCTAGTGGTGCGGTCCATAGTGCCACATCGGTAGGAACCCACTGATGCAATTTTCGGCTATTTTTTCCTACATCTTCTGAGAAGGAGCTTCTCAGCTGTGCTTTGATTGAAGAATAAAAGTCAGCATTAAGATGAGATTTATTTAGTAGTAGTAGATTTATGAATTTTGATAAAATTTATAAGTAAATGAAGTAAATAAGTAAATGAAATATACTAAGGTGACTTAAGTAGGTTTAATTTAGACTTCTAAGGTTTATTCAATTCAGATTAGTGTGTTAAATGCGGTTTACAGATTTGAAAATCAAAGTATTTGTTGTTATTGTTTAGTTTTAATTTATCAAGAGGGGTTTGATGAAATATAATAATGGCATAATAATAAGTAATGAATTTAAATGTTTGTATTTGTTTGTTTTTTAAACTAATAAAGTATAAGTATACAATTTTTATACTGATAAAATTAGGTATAGGGTTTTTAGCGTGTTTTGAGATTTGTACTAAGAGGAAAGAAGGCACTAGGGCTTTGATATTAAGATTATAAAATGTGAAAGACTTTACCAATAGCTTAAGGAATATTAATGATGGACTTAATTAGACATTAATGGAGATTTTTCTGGATGACGAAATTAGAAAGAATGAAATAAGGGTGTGTGTGATGATAACTGAAATTAAATAGATGGGATTTAAGAATGTATAATTTGATTATATAAGATTTACTAATCCAAAACTATTTTATTGTAACAAAACAGAAGGTATGTTGTTTTTTGTATTTTATGATGTGGAGGAAAAAATAAAAAAAATTACTTTGAAAAAAAGATGATAGAGGGTGGGAGGGCTTCTCCTGACACCAGGATCACGGAAAATTGCATCATCAGTGGGTTCATACTGATGAGGAACTGTGGACCACACTGGTAAGAGCTCACCACTGCCTACCAGGCTCCAGAAAGGCCTGTGTACATGCGCAGGGGCAGCACAGGGCGGGTGGGGTGGGGGGAGGGAAGGGGTGAAGCACATCCACACATCCCCTTTTGGCACACGAACCAAAAAAGGTTTGCCATCGCTGGTATAGGGTCGCCTGCTTGAGCAAGGGGTTGGGCTAGAAAACCTTTATCCTTTTCAACTCTATTATTCTATGTTCTATGCCTTGGTAGGACGAGTTCTTCTTCTCAAGCCTCCTTTCCAACTCTGTTATTCTGCTCTGTTAAACTTTGAAACCCACCTTATTCAGAATAAAGATCTCGTAAAAAATAATTCATATAAAGATTTTTTTCCTACTCTTGCCCAAGATGTGTGTTCAGTATGTGTGTGGAAATAAAGAGATTGAAATCACTTAAAGTATAAACAAAATAATTCACTCCTTGTAGATATTGCTAAAAGGGAAACAAAGTCACACAACAGTTGCCAATGCCAGTTATCATGTCCTTTCTTCACTAATTAGCAACATTATTTTGAATATGCATACTTCTATATCAAATCCACAACTCAATGCACAAGGAAAAAGTAATACAATGCATCATATTTAAAAGTATTTAAAATACCAAGTTATGGTAGTCTCAAGTATGAAATTAACATTATATAAATTAGTTTTTGGAAATCTTAGTCCATTCACTATCCTCATTAGAAATTGTCCTCCGAGGTGTATATTTTATACTGATAATATATTGCCAGTGATATAAGACATACACTACTGAGACAACCCTGATATTCCTAATTTCCAAGATTACTAAAGAAATGACCAGATTTTAAGTATGTAAGAGCAAATGTCTTTAGAACAGGAGAGGTAAACATCAGATGATTAGACTATCAGGCAGTGAAATTACCTTTGATAGGTTTCCAGCTTCCAAGTAGAAGCAGATAACAAATATGTTCCATGTAACCCAGAGGATTAGCCAGACAGCATACTGCAGAGAAGGAAAAGAAAATAATACATTATTATTTTTTAATATTGTTTAGACTGAAATGATTCTGACACAGGCATGCACACACAGCATGCAATTCACTTTGTTATATGAAAGCGGGTTACTTATCTTCCCAAATAAAGACAAAATGACCGGCACCTTTCATTTCACATTTACACCATATAATAATATGATAGAGTGCTTGCTAATCCTCAATGAATGACAATTTATTCAGTAACCATTCAAACATAACACCAGTGTAATACAACTTGTACTTATGCCTGGTCCCTGAAGTTATGGCCACAATAATGCTCCCATGGTCACGTGATAAATGTTTGGGCACTTGGCAGCCCGTTGACACAACTGCAGGGGCACTTCAACTTCCGCCACTTGTATATCTTCCCCCATCTCTGATTTTTTGGCAACTCTGCCCAGTGGCACTCCTGGTGGGGTAGGTGGACAATAGTGGTACTGGGCTTAATTGCCCCCTTCCCTGAACCTTTACATCCAGTCAAGCACTGCTGATGCCACCACCATCACGAAGAGGGTGAACTCAAGCCCAGACTGTGGCCAACCACCCCAATGCCACATTGCAAAGCACTGGTATCCTGTCATTCATAGGTCCTGCTGTCCCCACCAAACCTTCACCATCTTCATCCTCCTGATGCTAACTAGGCATATCCATCCTAATCCTATGCAAGACAGACCTTCTTCTTCCTAAGGACAATCATGTTTTTCCAAACCACATGATGTCTTCTCCAAATGCTCCAGAGATTGCTGAAGGCCCTGGGCTTCTATCTTAGTCCCAGCCCTATATCTATTTCATTGTATTTGTTTACCTGACTTATGCATTTGATCCAATATAAGCACTGCTTGACTCGAACTATTTATAGGCAGTTCACAATATAAAGCTTAATGAAAAACTTTCTACAAGACAGGAGAGGTTATTTGCACTCTATGCAACATAAGAAAAAGAAAACAAAAAACACAATCAACAAGGTCCAATCCATTGGCTCAAGGTCTAGGAGAACAACCAAGTCAACAAATCCATCCTCAAGGCTGGAAAGCCTGCAGGATGGGAGCCACATGGATTTCAGGGCAGCAACACAACAGAGAAACCATGCTTTGAGGGTCCCACTAGATAGTCCTATTTAATCAAAGGCATTCAAAGTGTTCCCATTTGTCAATACATACTGGCTAGGCAGAATCTATGGAAGATACATGATTCTTAAGATAACCTGGTCTTATGCAATGTAAGACTTCATAGTGATTACCAGCATCTTGAATCATGCCAAGTTTAGTGGGAACCAGTGTAGCTCATGGAGCAGAGGAGTATGCCCATCACTGCCCATGCCACCATATTCTGGATCAGTTAACATCTGATATACCAAATGAAGCTTTACCAAAATCTCTTAGTCACAGCTGGCACCTATTACTCTTTGAGCAGCAGCTGCAAATTCAAGACACTCCCCAGATTATATATCATTCTTATG
This sequence comes from Erythrolamprus reginae, assembly GCF_031021105.1. NCBI lineage: Eukaryota > Metazoa > Chordata > Lepidosauria > Squamata > Dipsadidae > Erythrolamprus > Erythrolamprus reginae. Next base: position 307,116,013 of record NC_091950.1, on the reverse strand, counting down.
TTCATACATATTGTTCCCTCAAAGAGCATAGATAGAAAATCCTAAATTCCAAGGAACCTCAAGAGTCAGGACCTGTCAGTAATGGTAAGACTGATTTGGAGTAAGTCCCTTCCCATTTCATACAAGCACTGAGCCAAGATCATTTTTACCTTGATTAGCTCACAGTCAATATAGATATTTGGATATGATCAGTATATTCATGATGAAGAATTCTAAACTGACAGTTGAACTCATCCAGGGATGTAAAACATATGGGGAGAGAGAGTTGAGCTCTGTGGCATCTGACAAAAGAAGGGAGAACTTCCCCCTTATCGAGCCAACACTGACTGGATTTGGCCGGGAAGGAGGAGAACCACCATAAAACGTTGTTCCCACTTTCTAATCCCTGAAGATGATCCTAAAGGATTCTATAGTTGATGGTATAAAAAGCAGCTGAGAAACCAAGAAACACCAAGATGGGTATCATTTCTATCGCAGCTCCAGAATTCATAATCAAATTCAAGCAACACTACCTCTGTATGAATCAGAGGTGTATTTCAATGGATTCTGACCAGTTCTGGAGAACCGGTAGCGGGAATTTTGAGTAGTTCGGAAAACTGGTAAATACAACCATTGACTGTCCCCGTCCCTATCTAGTCTCTGCCTCCCGAGTCCCAACTGATTGGGAAGACATGGGGATTTTGTAGTAACTTTCCCCTGGAATGCGGAGGATAATGGAGATTTTGCAGAATCCTTCCTTTGGATTGAACGGGGAATGGAGATTTTACAGTATCCTTCCCCTGCCATGCCCACCAAATCATGCCCACGAAGCCACAGCACACCCTCAAGCTATACCCACAGAACTGGTAATAATTTTTTTTGAATCTCACCACTGGTATGAATCATTGCATAAATCCTGAATGAAATGGTCTGGGTGTCACATGCATATGCATATTCATACTCAGTCTACGTAAATTTGGGTACATTTTGTTAATATGCATAAATTCATAAATAATACAGAAATATGCTTAAATACAGTTTTACCCGAAAGGTTCTCACTTTTCCATGAAACCTCAGATTTGCAAATGAAGTACAGTACTACTTTTCAAGCCAAAATGTTATTAGTCAAAAGTACCACCAGGAAAGATAAGAAATGTACCGATAGCTCTGGTAATTCTGAAAGAATAAACAATAATTTCATGCTAATCTGCCTGAACTCCACGATAATTAAATTAATTATATAAGACCATTACATTACTAATATCAAAATTGTTTTCAAGCAAATCAAAGAACAACTTTAAAGCTATATGCTCTCATTTTATCATTTCATAAGCCGACTTAGCTGCTACAACCATGTTAATCAGTGATTCTGTTTTATTTGTTAAGGGTACTTATATCTCAATTATCCACAGTGCTTGGCAACCGGCATGTTTTTACAACAATTACAGCATCTGAATCATGTGATTCCCATTTGCGACCTTTACAGCCAGCTATTGGTCAACCAATGTCAATGGACGAGTCCAGATTCATTTAACAATACAGTGGTACCTCAAGATACGAACCCCTCGTCTTACGAACAACTCGTGATATGAACCCGGGGTTCAGAAAAATTTTGCCTCTTCTTACGAACTTTTTTCAAGTTACGAACCGGCGTTCGGAGACTGCTGGGAAGCCGCGCGGCTGTTTTAAAAGGTGACAGCTGGGCGGCGGGTCTTCTCAGAAGCCTCCCGAACGCCGGTTCGTAACTCGAACAAAGTTCGTAAGAAGAGGCAAAAATTTTCTGAACCCCGGGTTCGGTTCGGGAGGTTGCTGGGAAGCCCCCCAGCCCGGCTGTCACCTTTTAAAACAGCCGTGCGGCTTCCCAGCTGTCTCCCGAAGCCGAATGCGGAAGTTCGGCTTTGGCGTTCGGCTTCAGGAGACAGCTGGGAAGCCGCGCGGCTGTTTTAAAAGGTCGCAGCCGGCCTGGGGGGCTTCCCAGCACCCCCCAGTGCTGGGAAGCCCCCCAGGCTGGCTGCGACCTTTTAAAACAGCCGCGCGGCTTCCCAGCTGTCTCCGAACGCCGAACGCGGAAGTTCGGCTTTGGCGTTCGGCTTCAGGAGACAGCTGGGAAGCCGCGCGGCTGTTTTAAAAGGTGGCAGCTGGCCTGGGGGGCTTCCCAGCACCCCCCCGCACCCGGGTTCGGGGGGGGTGCTGGGAAGCCCCCCACGCCGGCTGTCACCTTTTAAAACAGCCGCGCGGCTTCCCAGCAGTCGCCAAAAGCCGTTTTTTTGCGGAGGTTTTTTTGGTTGCACGGATTAAATGACTTTACATTGTTTCCTATGGGAAACAATGTTTCATCTTACGAACCTTTCATCTTACGAACCTCCTCCTTGCACCAATTAAGTTCGTATCATGAGGTATTACTGTACATCCTATTTGATTGTTGCCTCTATGAGAAGGTAAGAGACAGGTACCTTGGTCTATATACTAAACAAATGATCCATTGGGAACCCCATATCAAAACAACTTACCTTATCTGTGGTCAGAATTTGAAAACAACATTTAATAAGCACAGTACTTGAGCAAAATAGGCATATGAAATTGGTATATGTGGGACTGATTTGTGTAGATTGGAGGGGTGACACAGAAATAAAATTGTATTACACTTTATCTATCTATATATTAAAGTATTATATTTTATTCCAGTGTCATTTTAAATTTTATTTTATTGCAATTGCATTTTAAATTATACTTTATTCCAATTTCATTTTAAATTGTATTCTACCGGATTTTAGTAATTATGTGTGTTTGGAACTCTGCACTCTGTTATATCCCTGGCTTTTCAGAGTGAAACAAACAGCTAAAACCCACTGTATTTAAGCTTTGAATTACAGTGATCCCTCGTTTATCGCGGGGGTTAGGTTCCAGGAACACCCGCAATAAACAAAAATCTGCAAAGTAGGATTTTCTGTCTCTCTCTCTCTCTCTGAATCCTTGTGATGGGCTCCTGGAGGCTCCGCTCCGCACTCAGCAGCAAAGTGTCACTTTGGCAGGGACAAGGCAGGCGCACCACTCAGTTAGCCCCAGCCCCACCCCTGCCTCCAGGACCAGCTAATTCAGCTGCAAGCCTTTCAAGCAGCATACCCTCCATTCGTTACTGCTCGGGTTAGGGGAGAAGGTCCGACTCGGGCAAAACCGCCGCCACCTGCACTCACTTCCGGGTCTTTTAGCAACCCAAGATGCACTGGAGCCGTGAAAGGTAAACCACGAAGTGGCGAGGGATCACTGTACACTACTGTATTTATTTGAAAAAGTAACATTTAGGAGCAGGATTCAGTCAGGAAATATTTTTCTCTGCTGCGAAGGTATCAAATAAGCTACCGGCATTCCAGCAAGATATGAAAAGTAATGAATCATAGGGTATAAAAATCAGCTCACCACATTCTGACAGACAGGCAGCTTTATAGCAGAGGACACTTCCAAGCAGGAATCAGGTCTTTAAGGGGGCCTTTTTTAGAACCCCAGATCTAACACAATGTCCATGAAATTAACGTTGACACTCCACCCAGAACTTCCCAAGATTCTTCTCTTTTATACTTGCTGGGAGTTGTCAGCAAACTCCAGAGTTAAAGTTACAAATTACTTTCTTTTACCATACAAGTGTTGTTGTCTGCTTTGTAACATCCTGAATCTAGCATCTAAAAGTGGCTCATCCACTCTAATGCCTCCTTCATCCTCTGACTCTGACCAATCCCCCATTGACATCTGCTGCCTCTGGTGATTCCTTGGGTTCATTCCTCCTCTTTTAACTATTGGCTGTTAGTCTTTGGTACTTTGGCGTTGGTCAATTGTTCTGTCTGGGTGCCCCCAGACTTCAGCACCAACTGGAAAAAGCAGCCAGACACGCTGGTAGAAACAAAAGCACTTTATAATTTGAAAATAAACACAGAGGAAAACCTGTTCTTCCCCACAGGCAGGCTATGAGCCTTCACAGCAGACCTCTTGCTGGCACACCCACCTTTTCCCCTCAAGGTTTCAGTATTCAAAGTCACAAGCCAGAATTCCAAGACGCCAAAGATCACAGCCAGGTCTCACGACTCCCAAAGATAATTCTCCACAAACCAGGAAGGGTGGGTCTGCCTTTTTAGCCTTTCCGGAGAGCACCACACCCAAACCCAGCTGTTGCCCATTCAGTGCTTGAAGTACCTGGCTAATTGTCCCCTTCGTTGGATTGCCCTTCTCTGCCGGAAATCTATTATTCCTTGTGCCTGGTCATCTAAAGAATCCAGGCTGCTTGCTGGGGAGAGCTCCCCCTCGGGCTGAGATTCCTCCTCCTCGTCTGCCTGAACCTCCTCCTCCTCCTCCTCTCCCTCCTGTTCCTCATCCTCCCCCCCTGAGCAGAGGGTCAGCCGTTCCCTGTTCCTCATCCTCATCCTCTGAGCAGAGAGCCGGCAGAGGGTCAGCCGTTCCCTGAGGGGCCTCAGACGGAATCACAACAGTCAATATATGAATTTAGACTTCAAATTAATTATATCTTGGCTTCCATTTAAATATACCCTTGATAGGAAGTGTTCTACTTCACAAACCAACTCCAAATCACAGGTTTTGAGTATGATTTCAACAAATTTCAGTTGGTCCTACCTTGTTGACACCCTCATAGCTGCAATCATTTGTAATTAATCCAAAAGATCCAACTCTTTTCCTTGTGGCTGCTCTGGAAAATTGAGAGATGTGCTAGTGTCTCTGCTTCTTGTCAAAATAAATTCACGTCACTAAAACTGACCCATCAAAAATAATACTATCATACAGTTCTGTAAATTCTACTTTGAGTTATAATGTTTGTAAGCATTTTTCCAATGCCAATTTTAAATTCCTGGCAAATTAGAGGAAAAAAATCTTAATACAACTGAATTTTCCTTTGATCTTTACAACTTTAATCATCTATAAATAAGAAACACTGTGTGCTGATAGATGTAAGTACTAATTAAGTTAGATGCATGGACTCTGTTTCAGACAGGTGTGCAAAGATGTTTGCTGTAAGAACTGTAATTAAAGCTGTTCCTAAGCATACCACATTTCTTCCCAGTTCCTATTGTCTTCTTTGGAAGATAGGTCAATATTATCATCAACATATTGATGATACGTTGGTGAAGGGATTGGATTGGAAAATAATTCACCTAAGGCCAGCTAATGGTTTGAATCAAAGACTTCCTAATTCACGGTAATTACAGAATGCAACTGTACTAGTTCCTAACTGTTGCCTTGTATTATGTGATTGCTAGTACAATTATCTTCAAAATCAAAGTCTCATTACAAAAAATACTGTAAATGTTTCAAATTTGTCAGGTTATATGACCTCCAGATTACAGCCACTTAAATACCTCTTTGGGTTCATGCTTGAACTAATCAATGTTGCAAGGAAGCATAGAAAGTCTATGGCAAAGATAATGAACAAATCCCATACCATGTCCTATTTTTACTTACCCCTGCATTTTATGAGAGCGTTTCAAATTGTGAAAACCTGCCCTCCTGTTTTCTGGGAATAGTAAGAGAAGTACATAATCTGAGAGCAACCACGACACAAATTACAAGTGTCACAAATCAATAAGGTCTTTATAACAATAGAAAATTAGGATTGCCAGGCTCAACCCCCAAGAGGTATGTCATATACCTTTTAGAGATACATAGAAAAGATAAATTCAGTAGGTGTACTGATTAAAAGTAGGACAAACTGGATCTGGGTTTTTATTAGGCTCTTAAAGGAGAGCTATATGTCTTGGGCTATAGAGAAACATAAGTATACTGTATGAATGGGATAGTAGTTATACTATGGTACCTTCAGAGGTTGCACAGTTGAGTGGGTTTTAAGGATAGACTCACCATCTGCATATTCTCTTACACTGGATTAATTTGTGGAGCGAGAATATTGGTTGTAAGAAAACAGTTATCTTTAATGCTAGGAGGAGAACATTTAAACTAATCTCTAGAGATCTCAAAATTATTTTTAATGGGTTTTTTAAAAAATGGATATACATCAATATTATTATATGAACAGTAAGACAGCTGGGTATCATTCATTATAATAATACTAATACTAATACATTAATCATACTTATGTAATTGTGATGTTAATATACATATTTGTATTAGAGTGTTCCTTCATTGTTTAGTTTTTCAGTGTTTTTCTGCGCTATTCTAATAATCACATTTAAACGTACATAGTGATACCATCTTTTAACGTCTAACCTTTACATATCGGTATTATTTTTAGTCTCTCATATAAAATATGTATAATATTACCCCTTGATCTTGCTTCTGTCCGTATTCTAGCTCTCAATAAAGCCAAACCTATATTAAACAGCACTCCCTGGTTAGACATCATCTCTTGTTTATTTTATTTTTATTTATTTAATATTTATTTATTTATTTATTTATTTTTGTTTGTTTATTTATTTATTTATTTATTTAGCCCAATACACAACAATACACAATGAAAGTTATAGAGGCTATACTCGAGTAAAATATATTAAATAGAAGTGAAAATTTAGGAATAGAATATATCAATTAGAGAATAGAAGGATATTATGAGAGTAGTATAAGAGGATTATAATAGAAGAATTGTAGATATGATATATGAGAGACAATAGGACAGGTGACGGGAGGCACGCTAGTGCACTTATGCACGCTCCTTGCTGACCTCTTAGGAATCTGGAGAGGTCAACTGTGGATAGTCTGAGGGTAAAATGTTGTGGGTTAGGGGAAGATACTATGGAGTCCGGTAATAAGTTCCATGCTTCGACAACTTGATTACTAAAGTCGTATTTTTTACAGTCCAATTTGGAGCGGTTAATATTAAGCTTGTATCTGTTGTATGCTCTTGTGTTGTTATGGTTGAAGCTGAAGTAGTCGTTGACAGGCAGGACGTTGCATCATATGATCTTGTGGGCAATACTTAGATCATGTTTAAGGCGTCGTAGTTGTAAGCTTTCTAGACCTAGGATATTGAGTCTAGTTTCGTAGGGTATTCTGATTCGGGTGGAGGAGTGAAGGGCTCTTCTGGTGAAGTATCTTTGGACATTTTTGAAGGTGTTAATGTCCGAGATGCGGTATGGGTTCCAAACAGATGAGCTGTATTCTAGGATGGGTCTGGGGAATGTTTTGTAAGCTCTGGTAAGTAGTGTGAGACTGCCAGAGCAGAAGCTACATAGGATTAGATTAACAACTCTTGAAGCTTTCTTGGCGATGTTGTTGCAGTGGGCTTTGGCACTTAGGTCTTTTGTTATTAGTACTCCGAGGTCCCTAACCAAGTGGAGGTTATCTGTGATAATTTGTTTGTTCAGTTTGTATTTGTGGTTCTGATTCTTTTTGCCGATGTGTAGGATAGACCATTTGCTGGTTGAGATTTGGAGTTGCCATTTGTTAGACCAGTCAGAAACAGAGTCTAGATCTTTTTGGAGAGTAGTTGTGTTATCAGTGGTGTTGAAAAGTTTAACATCATTTGCAAAGAGAACACAGTTGCTAGTGATGAGATTGCAAAGGTCATTGATGTAGAGAATGAAGAGCGTTGGTCCCAGAATGCTACCTTGGGGGACACCGCTTTTAACAGGGACAGGGGTAGATATGGTGTTTCCTATCTTAACCACTTGTTGTCTGTTTGATAGGAATTCTGTAATCCAGCAGTGGAGGGATCCTGAGATGCCATAGGATTTGTCTGCTTTAGTATTTAGTATGCAAGAACCGGGGTGGCGCAGCAGGTAGAGTGCTGTACTGCAGGCCACTGAAGCTGACTGTAAATCTGAAGGTCAGCGGGTCAAATCTCATAACCGGCTCAAGGTTGACTCAGCCTTCCATCCTTATGAGGTGGGTAAAATGAGGATCCGGATTGTGGGGGCAATATGCTGGCTCTGTTAAAAAGTGCTATTGCTAACATGTTGTAAGCCGCCCTCAGTCTAAGGAGAAGGGCGGCATAAAAATCGAATAAAATAAATAAATAAATAAATATTTAAATTCACTTTTTCTCTTGTCTCCCAAACTCCCTCCTTGGGTCTTTGTCTCTGTCTACATCTTTCCTATTAACAGTTTCCTATTAGATCAGCAACATAGTACAGTTTATCTACAAAGAATGATGACTGAAAATAGCCATGCTGATAGGTAATGCTCAATTTTTGTCCATAATGAGCAGTGGTGGTGCAGTAGTTAGGATGTACTACTGCAGGCTACTTCTGCTGCCTGCTGGCAATTTGGTAAAACAGATCTCACCAGGCTCAAGATTGACTCATCCTTCCATCCCATTGAGGTATGTAAAATGAGGACCCAGATGGTTGGGGGCAATCATCATGGTCACATGATCAAAATCCAGGCTCTTGGCAACTGACATGTATGTACGTATTATTGTTGCAGCATCCTGTAGCATCTCATGATCGCCATCTGCGATCTTTCCTGCCAGCTTCAAACAAGCTAAGTCTATGGCGAGAAGATAGATTGGCTTAATGACCACATGATTCACTTATCAACTGCAATGATTTGCTTAACAGATATTGCAAAAAAAAAAAAAAAAGATTGTAAAATCAGGCGCTATTCACTTAATTACCACCTTAGAAATTTCGGTCCCAATTGTGGTTGTAATCTGTGAGCACCTGTAGCTTGGGAGAGGTCTGTTGTAATTTTGGACAGTTGATCACTAAGGGATCAATTATTAGTTAAAGACTCCCTAAATACCAAATAAACAAACTCTATCTTTTCCTATACTGCTCAAAAAAATAAAGAGACACTCAAATAACACATCCTAGATCTGAATGAATGAAATATTTTCATTGAATACTTTGTTCTGTACAAAGTTGAATGTGCACAACAGCATGTGAAATTGATTTTCAATCAGTGTTGCTTCCTCAGTGGACAGTTTGATTTCACAGGTTTGATTTACTTGGAGTTATATTGTGTTGTTTAAGAATTCCCTTTATTTTTTGAGCAGTGCATATACATCATGCCACATGCCAGTAGTTCCAGAGTGGAATTTGTCTTGCAATACTGCAACAATATTTGCTTTCTGCATCTCACAGACATTCATACCTGGAGAATAATTCCTTCTAACTCTGGTAGAATAAATACTTTACCTTGACATTAAGTATAAAGAGAGGATTTCTTTCTTCTGCTCTATTCAGTTCCTTTGTCTACATTCTTTTCTTTTCTATTTTGAAGCGTCTTTAAAAAAAAAAGAAACTTTACACCTACTGTTCCTGTGTTTCTCTTTGCTGTGTGGTGCCTTAAACCTGACACTATTTTAAACAGATAGTTTGGGTGCCAGGTTCTGTTTACCGGGATTGTAAACGTGTCTCCAAAGGGAAAGGTGTCCCCCGGTGTGATACCAGGTAATGCGTTTGAAGGCAGTTTCAATATTTCCAATAGCAAAAACAGATAGATAGTTGGAACATTTACAACAATATGATTTCGTATCGGGATACCAGATTAAAATAGACCCAGAAGATCACATGGAATCGATCTAAAGAAAAGCTACATCTGCAGCAAATAACAAGTCTTAGTAACACCGCTAAACTAATTAGATATCAAGAGATTTATTCAACCTTACTCCTAAACTTTGTGCTACTCTCTAAAGGCAGTAAGACTATTTAAAGCAATCAGAGTAAACAATTGTACAACCCTCTTTTCTAAATATCTACTACTAATAATAGATGTAATTCTGTTCTTTATTAGGTTGAAGCTAAGAGCTTTTTAAGCAGGGTTCTTTTTTTAATCTAATGCCTTGAATTAGTATTGTGAAGAATAATCTGAATCAAAGCAGTCCATTCTAATAAATCTAAGTTTACTTTTTCCTAACACATCTGAGATGGTACTCTTCATTCATGTTTTAACAACCCCATCTTTTCTTGTTTTATGCTTTTCTTTTTTTTAATGCCATTTTTTTCTCCTCTACATCATATACAAATTAAGTTGCATATACTGTACCTCAAAATATTAAAATAAAATACCGTATATACTCGAGTATAAGCCGACCCGAGTATAAGCCGAGGCACCAATTTTTGCCACAAAAACTGGGAAAACGTATTGACCCGAGTATAAGCCGAGGTTAGAAAATGCAGTGGCTACTGGTAACTTATAAAAATGGAAAACAATAAAATTACATTAATTGAGACATGTTTTAGAATATTTATTTTAAAGAAAACCAGTAAACTAGCTCTGTAAATTTAAAAGAGGGTAAACAAATTAACAATAAATTAAAAAGTAAAAAAAGTAGCTCGATCAGCAACAAAGCTAAAACCTAAGAGTTAAAATCCTTCAAAACTGGATTCCTTCTCATCATTAATTGGATTTACATTATTGTTCTGTTTTTATATATGCTGTGAGCCACCCTGAGTCCTTGGAGAGGGATGGCATACAAATCCAATTAAATAAACAAACAAACAAACAAACAAATAAATAAGTGTATCCAAAGAAGAGCTTCAGCATTAGCTGCTGTGAGGTTATCAGCATAGAAAACCAAATAGATAGATAGATAGATAGATAGATAGATAGATAGATAGATAGATAGAAAAATAGATAGATAGATAGATAGAAAAATAGATAGATAGAAAGATAGAAAAATAGATAGATAGATAGATAGATAGAAATAGATACAGATAGATAGACAGACAGACAGACAGACAGACAGACAGACAGATATAGATAGAAAGATAGACAGACAGACAGACAGACAGATAGAAAAATAGATAGATAGATAGATAGATAGAAAAATAGATAGATAGAAAAATAGATAGATAGAAAGATAGACAGATAGAAAAAGAATTCCTGTCTAGCTCTGCCTCATAACACATTATTAGATCCTATCCAAGCAAGGACAGCAACTACCACAAAATACCATTTTTTAAACAGTTTAAATCCTTTCAAAGGAGGGGGAGGAGAATCTGACAGCAGGGGGCCTTTAGTTACTGTAAACCTGTTGACAAATACACACAGGGAGTAAAAAAAAAAAAGCCTCTGGGTTTCAGCAAGAGGTAGCTGGCTTTTTTCACGGTGGGGGGGAGAGGGGGCATACACACACACACACACACACACACACGACCTCACCGGCTTCCCATTGCTTTTTTCCCCTCTCGGTTGGAGCAAATGGCTGCCTCCTTTGCTTGAGCCAGGGAGAGGAACTACGGTGTGCGAGAGGGGACAAAAGCTGGTGCCTCCTCGCTCTGGCTCAAGCAATGGCGCCCTCGTGTGGTGACTTTGTCAATGACCCGAGTATAAGCCGAGGTTGTGTTTTTCAGCCCATTTTTTGGGCTGAAAAACTCGGCTTATACTCGAGTATATACGGTACATAGTTGTACATTTTTATCAATCATTCAAAAATCTGTATCTTATTTTGCTCTTACATCAACAATCATCAGTATGCTCCCCCCTTTTTCCCTTGCACTCCCACTCTCTCCATCTCCTCCTCCTACCTTCTAACTCCTTCACTCCCCCTCTACCTCTCTCTACTCCTTCTCTTCCTCCCCCCTTCTACTTTCTCTTCCACCTTCTTTACCTTTCCCAGAGTGTTTTTCACCTCATAATTAGCAAACTTATGGTATATTCTCATATTTTAAACTAACAGTGGCTCTTCCAAAAAATCTTATTATTGTAACATTTACTTATACAGTATAAGACTTTTTATTCTAGGTATATGTCGCCAAAAAAAATATATACCTCCAAAATGAAAACCTAATTTTGCCTTCTTTGGAACTAAATTTTAACTCCAACTTAACTGCTGTTAGCTTAACTTTCCAAACTAATTATTTTGTGTGCATCTTAATTTTAGGCCTATTTTCTCCTCCCCTTCTTTAATCTCTTTCCTCATTGTTTGTTTTTCTTGTTCCCTCTAAAATACATTTTGACTTATTTATTATAATATCTCATACTCATATTAATTAAACATATACATTTCAACTCTTCTTATTAGTCATCAACATTCATAATATTATAACAGATCAATTAGTTATTCAGACTTCCACATAATTAATTTCAAATTTTACATTTAAACAGATCTCTTATATAAATGTAATTTCTGCCTCAGATTTTTTTTTATTATTTTTCTCCCCACTAAAAAAAACATACATCATATACAGTCATACCTCGTCTTACAAACCTAATTGGTTCCAGGGGGAGGTTCGTAAGACGAAAGGTTCGTAAGACGAAACATTGTTTCCCATAGGAAACAATGTAAAGTCAATTAATCCGTGCAACCCAAACCCCCCCCCCCCGCAAAAAAACGCTGCCGCCCGGCTGTCACCTTTTAAAACAGCCTGGGGGCTTCTCAGCGACCTTCTGAACGTCGAACGCCAAACCCGAACTTCTGGGTTCGCCATTCAGGAGGCTGCCGAGAAGCCCCCAGGCTGTTTTAAAAGGTGACAGCTGGGCGGCGGGGCTTCCCAGCAGCCTCCAAACGCCGAAGATCGGGTTTGGCGTTCAGCTTCGGGAGGCTGCTGGAAAGCCGCCCGGCTGTTTTAAAAGGTGACTGCCGGGCTGGGGGGCTTCCCAGCACCCCCCCGAACACCGAACCCAGAAGTTCGGCAAAAGTTCGGGGTTCGGGAGGTTGCTGGGAAGCCCCCCAGCCCGGCGGTCACCTTTTAAAACAGCCGGGCGGCTTTCCAGGAGCCTCCCGAAGCCGAATGCCAAACCCGAACTTCCGCGTTCGGCGGCTCCTGGAAAGCCGCATGGCTGTTTTAAAAGGTGACTGCTGGGCTGGGGGGCTTCCCAGCACCCCCCCAAACCCGGAAGTTCGGCAAAAGCTCGGGGTTCGGGAGGTTGCTGGGAAGCCCCCCAGTCCGGCTGTCACCTTTTAAAACAGCCGGGCGGCTTTCCAGGAGCCTTCCGAAGCCGAACGCTAAATCCGAACTTCCGCATTCGGCGTTCGGAGGCTCCTGGAAAGCCACGCGGCTGCTTTAAAAGGTGACCGCCGGGCTGGGGGGCTTCCCAGCAACCCCCCGAACCCCGAACCCAGAAGTTCGGGAAAAGTTTGGGCTGTCACCTTTTAAAACAGCCGGGGGGCTTCCCAGCAGCCTCCCGAACGCCAGTTCATAACTTGAAAAAAGTTCGTAAGAAGAGGCAAAATTTTTCTGAACCCCGGGTTCGTATCACGAGTTGTTCGTAAGACGAGGGGTTCGTATCTTGAGGTACCACTGTAGTCAATACAACTTAGTAAACATATATCATCTACTAAATATCATTAATACTACTTAATTTCACATCTATTACTCTATTAATGTCATTAAACTGCCTCCTTTATCTAATTTCATCATCCGGTTTACACAGATTGTTTCATTCTCCAATTAATTTTTTAATGCTATTATTTACTTCTTCTGCTAATTATTCTCCCTTCAGAAAATCAAATTGTTCTTCATTCCTTTCCTTAATTTCTCACCCCTCCTTCGTTTTTCTAAACACCTATTTTCTCAAAACCAAATGCCCCTAAAAATTCTACAATTACTTATTTTCAAAAATGAAATGTCAATTCATATTAAATATTTTATATCTTATATATCTTTTACAGTACAGTGATCCCCCGCTCGTTGCGAGGGTTCCGTTCCAGGACCCCCCGCAACAAGCGGGTTTTCGCGAAGTAGCGCTGCGGAAGTAAAAACACCATCTGCGCATGTGCAGATGGTGTTTTTAACTTCCGCAGCGCTAGCGAGGAGCCGAAGATTGGGGGCGGCGCGGGTGTTTTACAACGTCGCCGCCGATATGGGGGGCTCGCTAGCACCCCCCGAACCCCCATCCGCTGACTTCTAAAGCGGGGAAGTTCGCTAGGAGTCAGCGGAGAACGGCGCGCCTGCTTTAAAACGATCGAAGCCGGCCGGCTCCGATCGTTTTAAAGCAGGCGCGCTGTTCTCCGCTGACTTCTAAAGCGGGGAAGTTCGCTAGGAGTCAGCGGAGAACGGCGCGCCTGCTTTAAAACGATCGAAGCCGGCCAGCTCCGATCGTTTTAAAGCAGGCGCGCTGTTCTCCGCTGACTTCTAAAGCGGGGAAGTTCGCTAGGAGTCAGCGGAGAACGGCGCGCCTGCTTTAAAACGATCGAAGCCGGCCGGCTCCGATTGTTTTAAAGCAGGCGCGCTGTTCTCCGCTGACTTCTAAAGCGGGGAAGTTCGCTAGGAGTCAGCGGAGAACGGCGCGCCTGCTTTAAAATGATCGAAGCCGGCCGGCTCCGATCGTTTTAAAGCAGGTGCGCCGTTCTCCGCTGACTCCTAGCGAACTTCCCCGCTTTAGAAGTCAGCGGAGAACGGCGCGCCTGCTTTAAAACGCGCGCCTGCTTTAAAACGCGCGCCGTTCTCAGCTGACTCCTAGTGAACTTCCCCGCTTTAGAAGTCAGCGGAGAACGGCGCGCCTGCTTTAAAACGATCGGAGCCGGCCGGGCGAAGGGCGAGCGGGTGGGCGGGCGAAGGGCGAAGGGCGGGCGAGCGGGTGCTGGGGGGGCTTCGCCCTCCCGCCAGCAAGAGGGGAAAGACCCAGGGAAGCCGCCCAGCAGCTGATCTGCCCGGCGCCATCTACGCATGCGTGCCCATAGAAAAAAGGGCACGCATGCGTAGATGGTATTTTGACTTCCGGGTTCAAAATTCGCAAATTACCCTGTTCGCAATGGTTGGGGACGCAATAACAGGGGGATCACTGTATAAGAGAAGGTCGATATTTTTCCAATTTCAAAACTTAAACAAATTCATTATTCATTATATTGTGTCTCTTCCTCTAATGCTTCAAATATATCCATCTATATTTTCCCAAAATTATTGCTTCATTATATAATTAATTACTTTTAAATACATATGTTAAATTTAATTCTTAAATGTAATTAATTAATATCAATGTCAATATTAATTCTTATCATCAACTATTAGTCATTCAAAATACCAAATTTCACAAGGTTAAGTCATTTCATCCATTATTAATTGTGATTTTATTCCCCTATCAAAATACCAATATGTATTCAACAATTTTTAATTTAATCCATGAAATCAAGAACATTAATAATAACCATCCAATATATTCATAGATATAATCCATTACATGTTAGGAAAAAAAGTCATTATATACTAATGAAATAATGATCAAATAATCAAATATCAATTAACCATATTCCATTCATTGTACTGTATCTTCCCCTCTAATATTACCAATATGCCATTTAAAATTTATTTCAATAGATACAGTTTACACCAATCTATAATATCATATAATAGTATTTTCCCAGAATTATCACTTTTAAATAATTATATTAGATTTAAATTCTTAAAGGGAAACGTATTCATTATCAATAACAATAACTATCAGCATCAACTATATTTTCAAATAAACTTTAATCATTCAAAGCTCCAAATTTCCTAAGATTAGCCTATTTGTTCTCAAAATTCTTTCCCCTTTTGTCTTTATGCTTCTCTGATTGTTCATCATCTGCTTCAAAAAATTCAATGTGCTCATTAATCTGTCCATTCTCATGGTTCCCTTTGCTTATATGTACATCGTCGTCTGTGTTTTCTTCCACCTATTTTTCTCTTTCTGGTTTCCTCTCTACATTGCTGCTTTGTTTTTTACTTTTTACAATCAAATTATCAAAGTCTTCACTGCACTCCAAAGTTTCCTCAACTGCTGCTTTAAATCTGTCTTCATATTCCATGAAGCATCTCTTTAAATCTTTAAGATAGTTCTTTTAAAACGTTTTAAGTTCCTCTTCCATATTTCAAAAATTTACTGTTCTCCAATTTTCATTATCAATCCAGCTGCCAGCAATTATCTATCTCAGAGCCTAAAATAGTCCTGATGTTCCCAATCCAAGGTCAGCAGCAGTCTAAACTGCCATCGAAATTTTCCAGAGTAATAATTCCTCCAGCCAACAGATGGCACACCTCACTGGCTCCCCAAGTCCACCTTCCTGTTTTAAATCAGTTCATATTAGTTAAAAAAAAGGTCTTAGTTTCATAATTTAAAACTGATTCAGTATAACAATATTCCCAAGAATTCTCAAAGGGTGGGCTTTCATTACTGCTTTCTTTAGCAATTCTTTTTTTCTATAGCTTCTGTGCTAAATAGCTGCTTCCAATTTTTTGGGCAGTCCTTTTATCCCCGTTTTAATCTTTTTTTAAAAAGTCACAAGTCTTTTCATTGGCAGAATAACTCACCAGCTCAAGTTATGCTCTCTAACTCATTTTTCCAGCACTTTCCTTAATTTTCATTCCAGGTGACTTCCCATCCAAAATTCCAAGCAATCAATTTGTGGCCAACATGGCTTGGATGGCTTGTAACAAGCTGTTTTCTGTTGTTGCAGGTCGGGAGTTCTTTATGGACTCCGGGGGGGGGGGTTTGCCATCCCCTCCCGGATCGCCGATGGTGTCTCCCTTCTTCACCTCCCCTCCATGGTGGTTCTGACCCAGTTCTACTTGAACCAGATCCCCAGGCGACATGGATATCTGGGTTCCCCAGCAGAGAGTGGGGAACTCCGTGTTGCCACGGTGCTTGGCCACACCCCTCTCCAAAAAAAGTTTACAGTGATCCCCCGGTTATTGCGTCCCCGACCATTGCGAACAGGGTAATTTGCGATTTTTGAACCCGGAAGTCAAAACACCATCTGCGCATGCGTGCCCTTTTTTCTATGGGCACGCATGCGTAGATGGCGCCGGGCAGATCAGCTGCTGGGCGGCTTCCCTGGGTCTTCCCCCTCTTGCTGGCGGGAGGGCGAAGCCCCCCCCAGCACCCGCTCACCTGCCCTTCGCCCAGGAAGTTCGCCAGGAGTCAGCGGAGAACGGCGCGCCTGTTTTAAAACGATCGGAGCCGGCTGGCTCCGATCGTTTTAAAGCAGGCGCGCCGTTCTTCGCTGACTCCTAAAGCGGGGAAGTTCACCAGGAGTCAGCGGAGAACGGCGCGCCCGTTTTAAAACGATCGGAGCTTTCCAATGAGTCCCGAAGACAAACGTCAAACTTCCGCGTTTGTCTTCGGGACTCATTGGAAAGCCGCGCGGGTGTTTTAAAACATCGCTGCCGACATGGGGGGCTTGCTAGCACCCCCCCAAACCCGGGTTGGGGGTTCGGGGGGGTGCTAGCGAGCCCCCCATGTCGGCGGCGACGTTTTAAAACAGCCATGCCGCCCCCAATCTTCGGCTCCTCGCTAGCGCTGCGGAAGTTAAAAACACCATCTGCACATGCGCAGATGGTGTTTTTACTTCCGCAGCGCTACTTCGCGAAAACCCGCTCGTTGCGGGGGGTCCTGGAACGGAACCCTCGCAACGAGCGGGGGATCACTGTAATTATTAGATAA
Source organism: Erythrolamprus reginae (assembly GCF_031021105.1). Classification (NCBI taxonomy): domain Eukaryota; kingdom Metazoa; phylum Chordata; class Lepidosauria; order Squamata; family Dipsadidae; genus Erythrolamprus; species Erythrolamprus reginae. Next base: position 307,098,772 of record NC_091950.1, on the reverse strand, counting down.
TTTCTAATTTTCATGATTACCAGAGGTGGAATATTTTTCTTAGTTGTTTTTTAAAAAAAAGAGTCTCCCCAAAGAGGAATATTTAAATATCCTACACATATAAAACTAAGGATTGTGCTCAAGGAACAGGAAAAGAAAGAGAAAAAAGGATGAAGTACAAACAGATCTTTTTTCTTACTTTCTCTAAAGTAGATAGATAGATAGATAGATAGACAGACAGACAGACAGACAGACACACACACACATTTTATTCATTAAAAAAAGAGACGAGGCCTAGCATGTCTCCTTACAAATACAAACAATGAATCTATAATATTAACTGAAATTCAAGATGTTATTCATGGAGATATTAGGGAGTTGGAATTAGAAATGACAAAAGTTAACCTGCAATTTTGCAAAATATGAATGTTTTACCATTAAAAAGTTTCCCTTAAAAATTTCAAGTTTAAAACCAACAGTCTGCAAGATACCCAGTGATAAGGAGATAAAGCACGAGTTCCAATGAACTTCCGTTTACAAGGGATTTGATCTATCAACACTGCTCAGCAGGAAGATTTAGAAAATTTTAAGACTAGGTTCAGTCAATTATTCAGTCAATTCAGTATTGATTGAATAATAAATTGGTCAATAGTAATTTTGGTAGCAGCTAAGCTTGAGTAAATGTCTGTCTGAGATTTCAGCAGATGAGATTCCCATTAATCCTTTATTTTCTATTTTAGTTTGTACCTAGAGTCTACTGTAAAACATCTCCATTAGTGTAGATTTCTTTTCAGTTCTTTGGAAATTTAATCCACAGCAAAGCTGGCATTCTTGCAGCTACAGCTTAGGAACTGGCTGGGAAAGTTGCCATTAGCATTTATACTTGATGCACATACATTGTCTTTTGGCTCTGCACACACACAGGTCCATCTGTTGCAATGGCCTCATGCCACTCCTTGGCTAGCTAGAGTATGAGATTGGGCTTTAGTGCCAAGGAACCTTTGATAGACAGGTTCCCAAACCTTGTGCCTTCTTCGCAAGAAGTAGCTTTTGTCTAAAACATTGGTATACCATCAGTCTCTGAATATTGTTAACAAATGTATGGGCAAATTTATTTTACATAATAAAAGAAAAATCTGAATGAAGGTAAGAATGTAATCCTGGTGGTTTCAACTATCAATTTATAAAAGATAAAACAAATTGGAAATAGGACAAAGGGGGGAAAAGAGAATATTAACATATGACTAAGATTTACTGACCCAGGTAGCTATTGACAGCATAAAACAGTTGCAGAATCTATTTGGTGCTCATTTCCGAATAGGTTTATTTCAATTGGAATTACTTAGTATGTAAGTAACTGCCTGAGCTATATGTTATGTATTCTTTGTCTCAGCTTAGATAGATTTCTAGATATCATGTCATCTGTGATTGGATAGGGCATTTCTTAAAAACCAGCTATAAATTAATGGAAACTAACCATTCTTTCCCATATGCCCTTCATTAAGAATAAGAGTATGGACTAAGAATAAAATCCTATGTCTTATTTTAGGCAAGAATGAAAAACAGTTATTTAAGAGCAGGCATTATAGTGTAACACTACCATTTATGCTGAGTAGCATCTTAAAGAAGGTGCAGAAAAGAGCAACCAAAATGATTAGGGGACTTGAAACCAAGACTTACGAAGAGAGATTGCGGGAACTGGGCATGGATAGCCTAGAGAAAAGGAGGGCCAGAGAGGACATGATAGCTGTATACAGGTATATGAGGGGTTGCCACAGAGAAGAGGGGGCCACTCTATTCTCCAGAGCACCAGAGGGCCGGACGAGGAACAACGGCTGGAAACTGACCAAGGAGAGATTCAACCTAGAATTAAGGAAGAACTTCCTGACGGTCAGAGCGATCAACCAGTGGAACAACCTGCCTGCGGAGGTTGTGAACTCCCCAACTCTGGACACTTTCAAGAGGAGATTGGACTGCCACTTGGCTGGGGTGCTTTAAGATGCCTGCTCAGGCAGGGGGTTGGACTTGATGACCTGCATGGTCCCTTTCAACTCTAACAATAAATAAAAATAAACAATAAACTGATTTATTGCTCAATCCTATGCAGGGGAATCTAATCAACTAATGATTAGCACAAGGGTTAACAGAATTCAAGAGGAGTTGGACTTAGTGCTGCCCCGAGTCTGCGGAGAGGGGGGGCATACAAATCTAATTAATAATGATAATGATAATGATGATAATGATGATAATGATGATGATGATGATAATAATAATAATAATAATAATAATAATAATAATAATAATAATAATAATAGTGTGCTTATGGCAATGTAGAGATTCTAAGTTATCTCTCTTTTGACTCTGCCCCCACTCCTCCTACATCCTGTTTCTGAATATATCACTACCAAAATATTTAAAGACATTTTGCAGTTTTGTTAAGAATACAGAAATGAAATAGACAGTACAAAATTATATAGCTAGTCCTCGATTTACAATAGTTCGTTTAGTGACTGTTCAAAGTTACAACAGCACTGAAAAAAATGACTGATTAGTGTTTTTCACACTTAAAACCATTGCTGGATTCCCTTGGTAATGGGATCAAAATTTAGACATTTGGCAAATGACTTGTAGTTGTAGTGTCCCTGACTCATGTGATCACCTCTCTAACAAGCAAAGTCAATGGGAAGCCAGATTCACTTAAGGACTGTATCACTAAATTAACAACTGTGGCAAGAAATGTCATAAAATGGGGCAAAATTCATTTATTAACTATCTCACTTCCAAATAGAAATTTTGGGCTGACTGCTAATATCACTTCTAGATTTTGACTCACAAATAGTAGAAGTGAATCATATTGATCAGCCTTTCTACTATATTAGCAAGGAACCAATTCAACATTGATTAAATCTACAGGAAAGCTAATTTATTTCTAACAGAAAATCATCTTCTTAAGTCCAAAGTTCAACAAAATCATTTTTGGTATATCGTTCATATTAACATCTTGAAGACTTATTTATCTTCCCAAAATCATGGAAATATGAAACTAAAATAGAACAACTAACAGGTTGACAATTTGGCAAGCCCAAATCATATGTCAGAAGCCTGTCAAAAATACAACATATGGTACTTAACATAAAAACTGATATCAAACTCTTCTTAAATGTCTGCTGGATTGCCCAATAAACATGGCAGTATCTTTTGATGAATTAATCTCATTTTAAGGCTGTGATAAACATATTTATCATTCATTCTTTCACATAAAGTTTTGAGAATTTTCAAACAACTGTATACATTAATATGAAACTCAATTGAAACAATTAGAAATATTTCAATCAACAAACTATTATCTTCTTGAGATAATGATTCCAGTATATTTAAAACAAATTATTCCACTATATTACAGGCATTTAAAATATTTGTGATTCCAAAAGATGAAGAAGACATTCCATTTAATTGAACAACTAATAATCAAACATATCCACAGTTTTAGATGAAACATTACAATAATTATCAAGATATCCAATGTATAATGTACAGTATGAGTCATAATAACTTTGTTCAGTTTCAGCTATCTTTATATCCAAAATACTTTTGACTGCCTAATAAAACAGACCATTTGTCAGCTGCTTCAATAGAAACTTAAGAAAAATAAAACTCAGAGTCCATTTCCTACTTCAAAAGTGAATTTATCTAAAGTCAGGAGTGAAAGCAACGGAAGTAAAGCAGAAACTGAGAAAAAGGCGTGACACAAGCATATATCAAAGCCCCCATTTACTCTTTGGAGAGTAGCCAATCTCTAGTGGCCATGACCGTCAGGTGGACACATCTCCAAACCCATGTCACACTGATGGAATGCAGCTTCTAACGGACTTCTCCTGATCACCTGCTTTTCAGGAAAACGAAAGCTATCCCACTATGTGTAGGAAAAACAAAACTTAACAGGGCCTCCTGCACTCTTCCCCGCCCAATATACCAAAACCCACCCCTTCCGCTTCTCATGGCAACCAAAGCTTAGAAAGGATGTAGAACCATAGCGAGGTTGACACCACTGGTTTCAGAACCAATTTGGATATAAGAGACTACTCTTTCCTGTTAGAATAAATTATCTAGGTTCACATACTGATAAAATATACAAATAAAAAGGAGGCTTAGTATGAATGTATATGGGGAGAATGCATTAAGATGATTTTCATATTGCCTTTTTGTGTAAGAAGTCTTGAGTGGTTCCACTTTATTAGCTAAAGTATTTTTTAAAATCTAAGTACTGTATTACATATTCCATTGTCTGGCTTCCAATTAAGATGTAGGATATATACAAGAATTAAGTCAACTACGACTTACATTAAATATTTTATGAAATAAAAAGAAATAACTGGTTACATTAAAACATACTTTGAGGGATTTGTTCACTATTATAAGCATCAAAATATAATTTGGATAAGCCATTATACAGGAAAAATCTCTTTACTTAATTGCACTGGAAATAAAGCGTAACCCAAAGGAAAGAGTGGAGAAGAGAAAAACAAGACACATAAAATAAATCCAACAATATAATGGATGAGGCTGCAATAAAGGAGACTGTTGCTATATTCTTTGTCACTTTCAAATTTTGCTGACTTAGAATTTTTGTTGGGCACTTTACCGATCTAATGAGCTCTCTAGCAGAAACTACTGAGATTAGATTGGATATGGCAGAAAGGGCAAAGATTGAAATATTTGGTCATGGAGAATTTGCATCAATGAACTGTAGGAAGGAAGATTGAATTGGTGTGTCCGCTCAATTGCCAAGGTTTTGATACATATGTTAGCAAGAAAGGTAGGTGCTCATGCTGTTCTAATCCTCAAAAGATAAAAGCTTGACTCTTTTTCTAATGCCTCCAAGCTGACTTTTTTTCATGAAAACTAATTTCACTTGAAGGAAATAGCAAACACATTTTATCCACATCAGTTCTGCACTCACAATGTCACACAGCTCTAGGAAAACAGTAATGGAATGCTGAATAAACAAATGTTAGCCGTACTTGAGACACCATTTATTTGTATATGGTATGTAAAACATACATTACTACAGCCTGTTACAATTTGAGATTAATTTTGCCATATAAGAACAACATATTAAATGCATGCTATTTTAATTGAAAATCTATACAATGACAGAATTTCAAGATGAATTAAAAATTAATAATAATAATAATAATTTATTGGATTTGTATGCCGCCCCTCTCCGTAGACTCGGGGCGGCTAACAACAATGATAAAAACAACATGTAACAATCCAATAATAAAAACAACTAAAATCCCTTATTATAAAACCAAACATACACACAAACATACCATGCATAACTTGTAATGGCCTAGGGGAAAGGAATATCTCAATTCCCCTATGTCTGGCGGTATAAATGAGTCTTGAGTAGTTTACAAAAGACAGGGAGGGTGGGGGCAGTTGGTTCCAGAGGGGCGGGGCCACCACAGAGAAGGTTCTTCCCCTGGGGCCCGCCAAACGACATTGTTTAGTCGACGGGACCCGGAGAAGGCCAACTCTGTGGGACCTTATCGGTCGCTGGGATTTGCGCGGTAGCAGGCGAAGTGAGAACCCAGAAGAAGTTCAGTTATTTGAGAATTAGGTTGATGATAGATAGTCAATGAAATTTTTTCTAAATATCAGTCTGGTCTAAAATTCTTACTAAAATTGGAAATTCCACTTTCAAGTTATTTTAAAAAGTCTATAAAGAAGGGCGAGGCACAATACTTTTCCATACATCCTGCACATATCCAAATATTTGTCCCTAATGAACTCTGCAAAAGCCAGTATGGTGCAGCTGTTAAGGCACCAGACTAGAAACCAGGAGACTGGAATTTGTAGACTCATGTTAGGCTTGATGGTATCTGCATGACTTTTGACTAGTCAACCTCTTTTAGCCTTAGGAAGGAAGCAATGACAAATCACTTCTGAAAACCTTGCCAGAAAATCTACAATGATTTTTCGATATTAACTCGAAAACACACACCACACACACCATAGAGAGAAGGGAATTCTTGTCAACTAGGAAGTCTCCCTTAATCCTAAATACCAACTTTTTAGAAGAAGGTAAACAACTCCAACATATTATAAGAAACATCTAAATTCTATCTTAAAATATGAAGCCATGTTTGAAAAGAGCAAATGAAAATGGAAAATGTTATTGTATTTTCAGATTCAGTTTAGTTTTGGTAACTATGTGGTAGTAATAAACACTAAAGTTTCCTGAGTCAAAAAAATCCTCAACATCCAGGACTTTTATATCTTTCTGGACCCATGATGAAACCTATCATTAATTGACACATTTATATAATTTCTATTATTTATAGTTTGACTGGCCTACATAAATTTCATTTCAATATTTGGGATCCTTTACTTCCAAAATCAATAGCAAACAAGATACAACAGTGGTGTCCAAAGTTGGCAGTTTTAAGACCTATGGACCTCAACTCTCAGAATACCCTAGCCAGCGATTCTTGCTGGGGAATTCTGGGAGCTGAAGTCCACAAATCGTAAAGTTTCCAAGTTTCGACACCCCTGGGATACAGAAGAGAAACTATCAGCCTCTATCTTTCTTATAGCCTCAGCTGAACTTACATAGGTGCTGGAATGAAACCTAGATACTGAGTCCTTGGAGAGGGGCGGCATATAAATCTAATCAATCAATCAATCAATCAATCAATCAATTAATACAGGGTTAATCTAAACTACACTTTCTAGATATGGACAGTGCTGTAATTCTATTAGATTCCAGACTTGCTTTCTCCATTTATTATGACTAGCGCTCTTTATTTGCTTTCTTTTCGAGTTTAATTAATCAAATTTGTTGAAAAGAAAATGGGGTTAGATTACAGTATTCTACAGTATTTTGGAAATCCAAAGCATTCTAGCTTGGGGGCATTCAAACTCAATTTAATCTTCCCCTATAAACCTAAAATGCTTCACCAGAAGAGCCCTTCACTCCTCCACTCGAAATAGAATACCCTACGAGACTAGACTTTCAATCCTGGGCCTAGAAAGTTTAGAACTAAGACGCCTTAAACAAGATCTAAGTATTGCCCATAAGATCATATGCTGCAACGTCTTGCCTGTCGGTGACTACTTCAGCTTCAACCACAACAACACAAGAGCACACAACAGATTTAAACTTAATATTAACCGCTCCAAACTTGACTGTAAAAAATATGACTTCAGTAACCGAGTTGTCGAAGCGTGGAACTCATTACCGGACTCCATAGTGTCATCCCCAAACCCCCAACACTTTACCCTTAGATTATCTACGGTTGACCTATCCAGATTCCTAAGAGGTCAGTAAGGGGTGAGTACAAGTGCACTAGAGTGCCTTCCGTCCCCTGTCCTATTGCTCTCCTATATCTCCTATTCTTTTCTTCTATTCCTATATCTCTTCTTCTATTCTTTCATTGATATGTTCTATTACTATATCTTCTTTTCTATTCTTTCATAGATATATTTTACTATGAGTATTTCCTCTATAACCTTCATCATGTATTTTACTATGTGTATATAGATATATACCCACTAAAACCCTCATTGTGTATTGGACAAAATAAATAATTTTTTTAAAAAAATACATAGTCTCCAGTCTCCAGGCAGTTGGGCAACACTTTTACTGTATTCCTATTTGAGGTCAAGAAATATAACTAGCTACTATCAGCATACTAATAGTATCTGACCGAATGTTGATAGATGACCTCCCCTGCCAGGTTTATGTATTATATTTAATCTATTTTTCACCCCAAGCTTAAATATTGAAATTAATGATGAAAGTGCCTGCAATCTCTTTATGAGTTTTCTAGGTGTCAAATGTCCAAAATATTAATCTACATTGGCGACTGCGGAAAGATGAAAAGGACGGAAACTGATGGTGTGTGAAGTGAAGTAACATCTATCACAAATTACAGTGCAAACTCTGCCCCTACTACCATGCAACTTTAGATGCAGCTATGACAGGGTGGAGCCTGCACTGTAATGTCATAATGCTTCACACACACACAAAAATTGTGTCAGCATAATTAGGAATGGAGGTCTCTCTCCACAAATCACAATGCAAGATAGATCTTGATAATTGGGAGAAAGGGAGTTTATAATCCTGGGGGTTTTGTAACAAGCTACACAAGTCTAGAAGAGCTAATATTTTGTGTAAGTAGATAAAATGAAGGAAGGAGGAATAATCTTGAGGAACAGGATGAAGAGCTGTAATGAAGACAACAGTCAGTTAAATGAAACTCTCAAGTTAGGGTCAGAACTGTAATCTCAGAAAGTGTTTCAGAAAAGAACCTCACTATTTTCACAGAGAGAGAGGGAGGGGAACTTCTGTTAAGATAACCTTATATTAAAGGTTAATTTAAATGATCACTCAATTTTGAATGATTATTATAGTACTATATATTACGTATTTCAGATTCACTCTCTATTTTGTAAGTTACTGGATTTCATCTATAATCTACCTTTCTATTTATGCAGATAGATATATTGTAAGTAATTGTTTGATAAAGTCTCTGTAGAATTCACCCACTTATAAAATATTTAATCTTTACACATAAAAATAGGATTCCAAGAAAGTATAACTAAAAAGGGTATCAAAGCAGTCATGGGCTGTTGCCTACACAGGGAGTGCGGGACGCAGTGTGGGGAACAAAAATGGAGTTTACATATAGTAGATAATGTATATTTTTGAGTGCCTGTGTATAATACGTATGTACAGTGTTCCCTCGATTTTCACGGGGGTTACGTTCCGAGACCGCCCGTGAAAATCGAATTTCCGTGAAGTACAGATGCGGAAGTGTTCTGTCTGGGTGCCCCCAGACTTCAACACCAACTGAAAAAAGCAGCCAGACACGCTGGTAAAAGCAAAGGCACTTTATAGTTGGAAAAACAAACACAGAGAAAAACCTGTTCTTCCCAACAGACAGGCTATGAGGCTTCACAGCAGAGTCATGACGGCCAGACAATACAGCAGACTTCTTGCTGGCACACACACCACTGTAGAGAATAAGACCCACGTCTTTCCCCCCATGGTTTCAGCCTTCAGGGCCACAAGCCAGAGTCAGAAACGCCAAAGATCACAGCCAGGTCCCAGGACTCCCAAAGATAATATTCCACAATACAGGAAGGGTGGGTCTGCCTTTTCAGCCTTTCTGGGGAGAACCACACCCAAACCCAGCTGTTGCCTATTTAGGGCTGGAAATACCTGGCTAATTGTCCCCTTCGTTGTGCTGCTCTTCTCTGCCTGAGATCGATGATGGCTTGTGCATTTTCATCCAAGGACTCCAGGCTGCTTGCTGGGGAGAGCTCAACCCCGGGGGACTCAGGCTGTTCTCCCTCTCCCTCGGCCTGATATTCCTCCTCACCGTCTGCCTGGGCCTCCTCCTCCTCCTATTCCTCATCCTCCCCCTCTGAGCATGGAGCCGGCAGAGGTTCAGCCGTTCCCTGAGGAGCCTCAGACGGAGTCACAACAGGAAGTAAATACACTATTTTTGGCTATGAACAGTATCACAAGCCTTCCCTTAACACTTTAAACCCCTAAATTACAATTTCCCATTCCCTTAGCAACCATTTAGATTATTACTCACCATGTTTATTTATTAAAGTTTATTAAAAAATATTTATTAAAGGCAGATGAAAGTTTGACATATGACGTCATTGGGTGGGAAAAACTGGTATATGGAAAAAACCCGCGAAGTATTATTTAATTAATATTTTTTTAAAACCGTGGTATAGACTTTTCATGAAATTCGAACCGTGAAAATCAAGGGAACACTGTATTAAGTGGCTGATAAGGTCCCACAGAGTTGGCCTTCTCTGGGTCCTGTCGACTAAACAATGTCGTCTGGCGGGCCCCAGGGGAAGAGCTTCTCTGTGGCGGCCACAGCCCTCTGGAACCAACTCCCCCCAGAGATCAGAACTGCCCCCACCATCCTTGTCTTTCATAAATTGCTTAAGACCCACCTATACCGCCAGGCATGGGAGAATTGAGACATTTCCCCCAGGCTTATATAGTTTTATGTATGATATGCTTGTGTTGTATGTTTTTATATAATGGATTTTTAGATATTTTTTCTTTTAAATATTAGATTTGTTTATTGTACACTGTTTATTATTGTTGTGAGCCGCCGCGAGTCTGCGGAGAGGGGCGGCATACAAATCTAATAAATAATAATAATAATTATTATTATTATTATTGTTGTTGTTGTTGTTATTGTTGTTATTATACCACTCCAACCCAGTCTCATGGTTGACACTCACTCCCACCCGGTCACTTGACCATCAAGCCATACCCACAAAATAAGCCATGCCCTAAGTGTGGTAGTAAAAAAAAATTGTGGTCCTTCACTGGTTCAAAGTAAGTACATGCGCTTGCACACGCACACGCACATACTAGATTAATATTAAAAATGTCAATCCACAAGTCAAGCTACAGGGATAAAACAATGGGTGCAGTATATTCCAGCAGTGTATTTCAGTATGAATGAGATGAATGTTTAATTATTCGACCTGAAAATTTAATTTTGTTGCTTGTAAATGATAACAATTAAATCTTGTGTTATAATTTCAATCTATGGTGATTTTCCCCCCTCAGCCTCCCTACTTAGCAAAAATTGCAAGTGCTTACATAAACAGTTTTTTTTTAGTATGCAAAGAAGCATTAAAAGCCTTCTGCAGTCATAGATCAGACTCTGAAATTCTCTAAGATAACAATATACTAATACAAGTACAGCCAAGCTCTTCTATTTTAGTGTATAGGTTTTCTGCTAATGCTCATTATTTCCTAAGGCAAAGTGGCACTGAGTAAATTGACAAGAAAAGAAACTAAGTCAGTGAATATTTTTGAGATGATCATAACCTGTCGCTCTCTCTCTCTTTGCACATTTAATGTTTAATTATAGTTTCTTCAGTACTGTCATAAAGAACAAGATTCCAATTCTAAATGTTAGCATTTCCAGATAGAAATTATTCCCACTCTCCTCACAGACAGTCTCAAAGCATGCAAAACTGTCAGGACGAAGCTATTTGGGGTAGATTAGAATAATAAATGTTTCTAGTGTATATATGAATATTTCATTTTTACCTCATTAAGGTCAAAATGTGATCAATATCCTAGTCATATCATCCCAAGCATCCTTTTTTCTGCTTCTTAAAGCAAAGTCAAAGAGTTGGAAAAAGGAAAAAGAAAAGAAAAACCCAAGGTTTTTCAGTATAAAATCCCATTTCATATCCCTGTATTTCTACTTCTAAAATAGAAGCTTCATCTGCAAGAACTACCTATTTGCAAATGTGAACAAATGCTCATTAGAAACCATGGCATTTTACCATGTACACACTCATGACCAGAAAGAAATGAAATATTCAGAAATATAGTACCATTTTGCAGGCAGGAGTTTTCTTAAATTGTAGCTTCAGTTTACTGGTGAAGCCTCCTTTACTTTGCCTATATTTTGACCAATAAATACACACGACCCAGGCAAGATAGTTTGTTTGCAACTGCCATTTGTTCCTTATAAATAGTGGTGGGGGTGGAGATTTGGTTTGAATGTAGCAAGTAGATGTGCAGCCACATACATTGGACAAACTAATCGAAGAATAAATGCACGCATTGCAGAACATAAAAATGCAGTCAAAAAAGAAGAAAAAACTTCCTCCCTTGTCCAACACATTAAAAAAACAGGACATGAAATTGACTTCGAAGAAACTAAATTACTTTCCAAAACAGAATACGTATATAAAAGAATAATCATGGAAGCCATAGAGATAGAAAAACACCCCCTCAGCATGAATAAACGTGATGACACATCCCGCCTACCAGAAATTTGGAAACCAGCCCTAAACAAAAAAACGTATCATAATCATCACCATGTCAATCCTTCAACTAAATGTGATTCCACCAACCAATCAAATCATTATAACATAGCCACCCAATCTACTTGCTACATTCAAACCAAATCTCCACCCCCACCACTATTTATAAGGAACAAATGGCAGTTGCAAACAAACTATATGTACAGCAGCACAAAGCTTACAACTGATGATGGTGAATGTGATTTCACCGAAACGTCACATAGACACTCAAAATATTACACGGGGCAAAACCCGAACTCAGAACAATCTACACACACACACACACACACACACACACACAATATATGTGTGTGTGTGTGATATGATAATTTTAATAATAATAGGTTGGTAATGATAATATGAGCAGTGATATCATTATTCACAGTAATGTGATGTGTGCCCAATACCCAAAAACCCTTGCAGGCACATGTACATAATTAAGATGCAGATAATGTTCAATTAATTAAAAACTGAAGGAAAAAAATTATCGCAGGAAAAATATCAAACTCAAGAACTGCTGCCATACATTTTACAATATATTTCTGCCAATAAAATCCCCAAGCACATAGGAAGCTGAGTATAAAATGCAGGCCTGCCTCTGAGCTGCCAGTGTCTCAAAGTCTGGCACAAAGAAGAGGCAGGTTGGAGGCTATGCTTTGGGTATTGTACAGGTTGTGGTGTGACACATCTGAGTAAATTAAGATTTGGAGCAATTTGGTCCCGCAAATTCATTTAATAAGGAAGAGAATTGGAACGGAATAAGAGGCAATCCAAACCAGATCACATTGCCTACCCCTAGAATAGAGACATTAAAATCTGACAGGCTTACACTGAACAGTGCAATCGAATGGGCTGCCATTTAAAGTGGGCTTAGCATAAAAGTAATAGTAAAAGTGCTATGCTACTTCATAGAAGGTTGAACCTTGGTCAAACCTCTGCTACTGTGCCTTCCAGTTCTTGTTATTAACCACTCTGGCCATTGATATCTATATGTTATATGGGTGTGCCCATGTTGTAATACGTCTGTTTTGTTAATAGTACTGGTTGTGTTTACTTCTGAGTATGATTCACAGGGCTAATTGGTATCTATTACAGGTCCCATTCAGAACCCTTCTCTGTAGCAGGGCCTGCCTAGTCTGTGGAACAAGGTTCCCCATAAGATCAAGAATATACCAAAATTCAGTAGCAAATTGCTAGTTTATTTTGCTGCAATTTTAGTTCTTTTAAAAGTTCAGATAAGAACTAAATGACCACATTAAGCTTCTTAAGCTTAAGACATTTACACTGCTCAAAAAAATGAAGGGAACACTTAAACAACACAATATAACTCCAAGTAAATCAAACTTCTGTGAAATCAAATTGTCCACTTAGGAAGCAACACTGATTGACAATCAATTTCCCAGGCTGTTGTGCACAATCAATTTTGTATAGAACAAAGTAATCAATGAGAATATTTCATTCATTTAGATCTGCAATGTGTTATTTGAGTGTTCCCTTTATTTTTTGAGCAGTATATATTGCTTTTAAAAAGCCACCAAAATCTCATTTAATTAAAAAATGAATTTAACAACACCAGTAAAATCATTATTATACTTCATGTCGATGTTGAAGAGTATTGGATGGATGGATGGATGGATGGATGGATGGAGGGAGGGAGGGAGGGAGGGAGGGAAGGAAGGAAGGAAGGAAGGAAGGAAGGAAGGAAGGCTTGTTCCTGAGCTAACAGATGGATTCATCTGAGGGTGATATGGTGGCTAACTTGCTTGCTTACCCAAGCAAGACGTAGATTGAAATAGATGGGTATTCTGGGGTGTATCAGAAGGTTATAATTCTAGTTCTAATTCTGCAGCAGATACAACACAAATTATATACAAATTTATTATCCCATATAGTTTCCCCTAAGGAATAGTCAATTTTTCCTCATCCTATGTATCTTTAATTTTGCACTAAAATAGGCGTTGATTGCTTACCTGAACGCCTCTTCTCGTACGGTGAGCGGGTACAGCAGTCACGTGGGTTGCTCATGTCCAATCCGATGGAACTGAGCCTAGTATTAAAAAACCCTTCCCAGAATTCGCGAATCCGTAGACTTAGGCTCAGATGTGAAGGCTCAATAATGTTCAACTCTCGTGAGTTAGAAGAAAGGTAGGTTATAGAAGTCATAGAAAACCACATAAAAGGGAGGGAAGTGACTGCTGTACCCGCTCACCGTACGAGAAGAGGCGTTCAGGTAAGCAATCAACGCCTATTCTCTGTACTGAAGGAGCGGGTCCAGCAGTCACGTGGGACATACCCAATAGATAAATCCCTAGGGTGGGATTAGTTCGCTATCGTGAGAGATAACGGATTGGAGTACCCTTCTGCCGAAGGCAGCGTCCGCTGAGGTGTAAGAATCGATCTTGTAGTGTCTTATGAAGGAGTTTGGCGAGGCCCAAGTGGCTGCTTTGCATACTTCTTCCAACGGGGCTTGAGTCGCCCAAGCAGCAGAAGTGGCAGCACTTCTGGTGGAGTGCGCTGTAATATTCTTTGGAATGGAGAGGGAAGCTGACTCATAGGCCTTAGAGATGGTCCCTCTGATCCAACGGCCTATTACTGTTGAAGACACTTTGGAACCCATGGATCTGGGATGATAGGCCACGAAGAGTGCTTCAGACCTCCGAATGGGTCCTGTGCGTTGAATATAAATTTTCAGCGCTCTAGTAAGGTCCAGAGTGTGCCATCTAATTGCCAGGGGATGATCCCGTTGGAGACAGAAGGAAGGTAAGACAATATCCTGGGATCTGTGGAACATGGAACTGACCTTGGGTAGAAAGGTGGGGTCCAGGCGTAGAACCACCTTGTCCTGATGGAACTGGCAGAGGTCCTGTCTGATTGAGAGAGCTGCCAACTCAGATATGCGTCGGGCGGATGTAATCGCCACCAGGAATGCTACCTTAAAAGATAGGTACCTGAGGGACGCTGACTTCAGGGGTTCATAGGGTGCCTGAGTAAGGGAATGGAGAACCCGTGGCAAGTCCCAGGAAGGATATCTGTGGACCTTAGAAGGCCTGAGGTTGGCCATACCTCTGAGAAATTCTTGGATTTCCGGAAAGGAACGGAGAGGCTGTCTGCGAGGCCCTGCCAAGACAGAAGAAATGGCTGCCAAGTGCCGACGGATAGTGCTGGTAGAAAGGCCTTGATGGAAACCTTTCATGAGGAAGGAGATTATCCTGTGAATGGGAAGGCACAGGGGAGATAAACCCTCCTGCGAGCACCACTGATGAAACTTGGACCATGTATGATCGTAGATCCTATTGGTAGACCCTCTTCTGGCCTTCAGGATGATTTCCACTGTGTCCGGGTCGTACCCTCGCAGGTCTAGGTCTCTCCGGATAATAGCCAGGTGGTGAGGTGGAAGCACTCCGGGTCTGGATGGAATGAGGCCCCCTGCCGTAACATATCCTCCGAAACGGGGAGTCGCCAGGGGTCCTGAACGGACAGCTGTTGGAGGTCCGCGAACCAGGGCCGGCGAGGCCAGTGGGGGGCGATCAGGATTACTCGAGCCCTCTCTAGGATGATCTTGTGGATCACATCTGGGAGGATTGGAATTGGAGAGAAGGCATATAGTAGACCTGGAGGCCAAGGACTCCTGAGAGCATTGATTGCCTCCGCTCCCGGGGATGGAAACCTGGAGATGAAGCGAGGGAGCTGGGCATTGGCTTCGGTCGCAAACAGATCCAGCACTGGATGGCCGAACCTGAGGCAGATTTGGTGGAACAGTGCCTGATGGAGATTCCACTCTCCTGGATCTATGGTCGCTCGCGAAAGCCAGTCCGCTTGGACGTTGAGGCTCCCCGAGATGTGATCGGCTAGAAGCGACTGGAGATGTTTCTCCGCCCAAAGGCCTAACTTTAGGGCCTCCCTCATGAGGGCCTTGGATCTTGTGCCTCCCTGTCTGCAAATGTGGCTTTTTGTGGCTATGTTGTCGGTAAGAATCAGAACATGCTGGTTGGAGATGTGAGGTTTGAACTGTTTTAGAGCTAGGGACACGGCTCTTAATTCTAGCCAATTGATGGGCCTGGAGGCTTCCTCCAGTGACCACGTGCCCTGGGCTATCAACCCCTGGGCATGGGCTCCCCATCCCGATAGACTGGCATCTGTGGTGACAACAAACTGGTCTGGGGACCTGAAGGGAGATCCTTTGTCCATGGCTGGAGATATCCACCACTTGAGTGATCTGCGAACTGCCGGTGGAATGGCAATGCGACGAGTCGAGTTGCTGTGCCCCGATCTCTGGAAAGGTAATAGAAGCCACTGTAGTTCCCTGGCATGAAGACGAGCCCAGGGAATAATGCCAATGCATGATACCATCTTTCCCAGTAGGGAGGATAGGGTGACTATAGAGACTGATTGTTGGGATAGAATACGTGAAATCAGATCCCCTATGCTCTGTTTTCTCTCAGGAGAGAGAAAAACCTGGGATATCTCTGAATTAATGATGGTTCCCAGATGTAGAATGGAAGTGGATGGCCGAAGGTGGCTCTTACCGAAATTTATGGAAAAACCATGGTTCTGTAGAACTGACATGGTGACAGAAAGATCTGCAGTCACTCCATCTTTAGAATTTCCATGAATTAAAATGTCATCTAAATAACATAAAATATGGATGGGCGTGGCCCGGATATGAGCCGCCAGGGATCCCAAGAGCTTGGTAAAGATTCTAGGGGCCGAGGAAAGCCCAAATGGCATAGCCCTATACTGAAAGTGTCTGCCCTGGAAGGCAAAACGTAAGAATTTTCTATGGCATTTGGCAATGGGAATATGGAGGTAGGCTTCTGTGAGATCCAAGGAGACCATGAAGTCCCCTGGATGAAGGGCGGCTAAAATGGATGTCAAGGAATGCATCTTGAATTTTCTATATTTGATGAATAGGTTCAGATTTTTGAGGTCCAGAATGGCTCTCCAACCTCCAGAGGTCTTAGGGACCATAAAAAGGATGGAATAAAAACCCAGGCCTCTCTGGCAGGAGGGGACCGATTGAATGGCTTTGATAGATAATAAATGAGAAATAGCTTCCTCCATCCGAATACGAGATGGGGAAGACCTGGGAGAGGGACAGGAAATAAAATGTTTAGCGGGGAGAGAAATAAACTCTAAATGGAGACCCCTTTCTACAGTATCAATGACCCAGGGATCCTTGGAAGAGCGGCGCCATCTGGAGGAGAACCAGGCAAGGCGACCGCCTATGGGAAAGGAAGGTAACTTACCATCTAGGCTTTTTTGAAGCCCTGTTTGAAGAAGCTCCTCTTTGGTAGCGGAATCCTCTACCCCTGGAATTCCTAGTTTGGGATCGAAAGCGCGGGGAATACTGACCTGGATTCCTTTGAAAGGTAAGCCCTTGATCCTGTTGACGCCCTGGGCGACGAAAGGACTGCGTTTTGGTTGTCTTCTTGGTGGTTGGACCCAAAACTTTTTTCTTGTCCGTGGTTTCAGTGAGAAGGGGATCCAGAAGGTCTCCGAAGAGGAGATCGCGTTTCAATGGACCCATGGCTAATTGCCACTTTTGTCGTACTCCTGCCTGCCAGGGGCGAAGCCATAGAAGTCTTCTGGCCGTTGTGGAGGCCGCTATCGACCTGGCTGCAAATCTGGAAGATTGCAGTGTAGCATCTGCCACATATTGGGCGGCAGCAAAGATCTTGTTGAAGTCCTGTTGACCCCTTAGATCATCGGGGGGAAGATGCTGCTGGAGTTGACGAAGCCACAGGAGCATAGCTCTGGAGAAAAAGGATACGGCTGCGGCACTTTTTATAGCCCAGGAGTCTGCGGTGAACCCTCTCTTGAGCATTTGCTCAAGCCGCTTGTCTTCTGGGCGGAGTACCTCCTCTGCTTCACCAGGCATGGCTGCAGCAGAGTGGAGGGTTTTGACCGGTTCATCAGGTTTAGGACAGGCTAGGAGCCCTTCATATGAAGGAGAGAGCTTGTATAATTTTTTGTCTTTGGTAGTGGGGTTAAGGCCAGAGGCTGGATGTTCCCACTGCTTAAGCAAGGCATCCTTAAAGAATTTTGGCATAGGAATTACCTCGTTATCTTCCTGTTCTTCCGTGAAGTAGGGTAAGTTCTCTTCCGGAGGATCAGTGGAGGGAGTAGCCTGCTTTTCCTGGCCAGATAAACCTGTGGACACTCTTGCCTTGAGAAGAAGAGATTTGAAGAGTTGAGAGGGAAAAATAGTAGCTGGGGCTGGAATCTTAATTTGAGATTCCTCGTCTTCCGACAGACCTTGAAAGGGGTCGTCATCTTCTTCTACATATTCGTCCTCATTCTCTTCCTGGGAAGAATCTGAGTCCTCATTGATTGGAGCTCTGAAGGATGAAGGAGAGCTCAAGGGACGGGAGGGACGTAGAGGTGGATGAGACAAAGAGGGCACATTGATGGCCGAGAGTTTGGCATCAATGGCCCTAGACAATACAGAGAAAATAGATTGAAACTCTGGAGGTAGGTTAGAGATATCAGCAGGAATGGCAGAAGAGTCCCTGAAGGCCTGAGAGGTTTCTGGCTGGGAGGAATCTTCCGTTATATCTGGTTCCTCTGGACCTAAGCCCCATAGGTTAGGTTGAGGTCTGTTTAGGTTTGGCTCATCCAGAGATAACACAGTGACGCCAGAAAGAGGCAGGTTAGGAGCCTCTGGGGGGTCAGGGTTGATGTGCACTTGGGCCTGCACTTTTAAACGTTTTGCTGATTTATCATGTATTTTTTGAAGGGCTAGGTCCCTTCTCTTCTCAGCCCTGGTGGACTTGGCCAAACAGTGGGCTCTTGAAGAAGAGGAGGCAGAGGCCTGGGGGATACTAGTAATCTCATCGCCTGTAGGCCTAGCCTCTCTGGGACCTTTAGTCGTGCCTCTCTTGGGAAAAGAAGTCATAGTCTGAAAGGTTAACAGAAGACAAGACTTGAGCCAAAAATCCTTGGGGGGAGAAGTTTTTAAATAGCTTTCCCAAGAGGAATGGGATCCTGCTCCTAGGCCCAGGAGCTGCTGCAACTTAAGGGCAATCTGGACGAGACCAGAGTTCATGTCCTCAAATGCAGCATGGCAGACCTCCCTAAACTTAAATAAAGTAACCAAGGCACACTGGTTGGAGGCGTAGCCGGTGGAGAATTTAGCCTGAGAGACTCAAAGCCCACTCCAGGATCCAAGCGGTGGACTGAGAAGCACTAAACGGCTGGCTGAAAGGCCAAAACGAAAGTGCGCAATTAATGGGCGTGAAGGCCTTCGCGCCAAAATAAACCGCTCCGTTAGTTCTAATAAGAGCGATAAACTAAGTCCAGGAGACTGACAAGAGAGCTTGAAGGCATCTCACACCGCGGGAGGTAATAGCCCTTTAGAATAACAAAAGCTTGCCTAACAGACCTCCAGGCCGAGAGGATTGTAAAGGAATCCAAGCCGGCGGCAGCTGCAAGCTAGCGGCGAGGGAAAAGCCGCGGGAGGCTGAGCTGCAGAGTTCTCCCCTGAGGGAAGCCTAGCCGACTACGGTTGGCGACAATGTAAGCAAGCAGAATGGAAGGAAAAATTTTCTTACTTATTTAGAAGAGAAAGAGTCGAAGGGAAGGTGTTAGTAGTTGAACGAGCCTTTCACATTACCGCTGGATGCGGGAACTGAGCGAATTCTGGGAAGGGGCGGATCCAGCAGGCTTTTTTAATACTAGGCTCAGTTCCATCGGATTGGACATGAGTAACCCACGTGACTGCTGGACCCGCTCCTTCAGTACGGAGAATTGTATTTTTAAAAATCTTTGTTACACTCCTCCATCTGTCTCTCACACACGCTTACCATAAGGCATCCACTAAAAAACACAATGGTAACTCATGCACAATTGTATAATTACTTCCATCATTTGCACAATTAACTTCCAACCCCCCTTCCACTCTGAGGACATTCATGTTTTCCTAACTGCACCTAGGTTTTCAAAGGCAACTAAAATGAAACACCAGACTAGTATATTTTTTATCACCCTGCTTCAACATTTAACTCCATCTCATTACAAGGACAGTTGTTTCTGGTACCTTTCTAAAGGGCATCTCAATGGCTGAATTGCTTTGCTTCTGTAAAACTGAAGAATGGTGGCAAGACATAATCTGCACAGAAATCCAGAAGACTAGCAGTTTATTTACTATGATTTTTTTATTTTAATTAATTAATTAATTTGTTTTGTCAAGTACATATTGGAGGTATGTAAAGATATAATATTTATATGCATGATAGTAGTAAAAAGAAAAATAAGAAAGAACATTAGATATAATAATATTCATATACATGATACTAGTAAAAATGATAAAGAAACATTAGGGCATTAGGAATTGGGAGAGGTCAACAGTGGATAGTCTAAGGGTAAAGTTTTGGGGGTTAGGAGATGATACTACAGAGTCTGGTAGTGAGTTCCATGCATCAACTACTCGGTTACTAAAGTCGTATTTCTTGCAGTTGAGTTTGGAGCGGTTTACATTAAGTTTGCATCTGTTGTGTGCTCATGCATTGTTGTGGTAGAAGCTGAAGTAGTCATTGACAGGAAGGATGTTGTAGCATATGATTTTATGGGCTATTCTTAAATCGTGTTTAAGGCAACATGGTTCTAAGCTTTCTAAACCTAGGATTGTAAGTCTAGTTTTGTAGGGTATTCGGTTGTGAGGGGACGAGTGAAGGGCTCTTCTGGTAAAGTATCTCTGGACATTTTCTAGAGTGTTTATGTCCAAAATGTGGTGTGGGTTCCAGATTGATGAACTGTATTCAAAGATTGGTCTGGCGAAGGTTTTGTATGCTCTGGTTAGTAGTGTGAGATAGCTAGAGCAGAAGCTATTTGTTGGAATGAATAGGCTGTCTCATCAGAGGAATGAACTCAGTTGTTATAAACTACATGAAAATGCTAAGATTTGTCAATAGTCTTAGTGTGTCAGAACAATGATGGTACATTCTGAATTTCAAATTTGGTTATTAAATAAATTTCATCCTCATCGTCTCATTTCCTAGCAATAGGTGAAACACGCAACAGTTAATTAATACATTTCCAGAAATAAGTTCAAACACCTTTGAGAGTCAATTATTTCATGCTTTCCTTCTCACTTGTATCACATTACGTTATTATGATAGCATGAATGATTTTTCACAAATTTTCTAGCATGTAAGTGTAATTTTTCTAATGGTTTGTAAAAATACAGTTTAAAATATTTATTTAAATAAATGAATATTCCAATTATAAGAATAAATATTACATTATTTTCTTAAATAATGGTTGGCAAGATGAAACTGGTTTAAATATATCTTCTCCAGCAAATGTGTTCTAGTCTTCTATTCTCTTATCTTATTTATAACACCTTATATACTGTATCAGTGATGGTTAACCATTTTGGCACCAAATGTCTAAACGGGACCACATGCACTGGAAACCAGAAAAGCAGATGATTTTGTATCTGGTGTGCGCATGCATGGCAGCCATCTGCTCTTCTGGTTTCTGGCACGCATACATGCATGAAGACCAATTGTCTGGTGTGCATGCGCTGGCTCTGCCTGGCCTATAAGGGGTCCTTGCGCTTCTCTGCCTGCCTCCTGCTGAGGTAGAGTGACATCCCCCCCAATGACCCGGTTCCGCAGCCCCGGAACCACATAGCCAGAACACTTTCTCAGCCTCAGAGGTAAAGGGAGGAACAGCATTCCCAGGGCTTGAGTTGTGGGGCCAGCAGAAAGGAGAGTTTCACTCCAACTCTGGGGGGGATTAGTCATCCTCTGGCCCACCACTGAGAAAAAGCCAGTGTAGCCCGTCCCCTTCCCAATCACTTCCCAGTTTGTACGTCTCTTACCTCTCAGCGGTGTCTCCATGCTGCACTCTCCTCGGACCTTCCCGGGGCAACTCGCCTCCCAATGTCTTTCCTGCTCCAGCATCCCAGCTGGGAGCAGCAGCGTGAGAACATCTGCTACCCCCTCACAGCAGCAGGAATAACAGGTGGGGTGGCAGGCCACCCAGCCAGCAAACCCTGCCCCGCTGCCCCTGTGTTCCAGACCAAGGACACGTGGCCATGTTGCAGGCTGGAGGGTTACAAGAAGCCAGTTTGGGCAGGGATGAGGGGGGGAACCCTGGCCTGCCTGTCATGGGTGGCAGCTATGCTCCCCTTACTCTTGCTCCCCTTATGCATTCCGGCACACACATGCATACTAGCCAGCCGGTCTTTGCGCACACATGCACACCAGGTGGCCGGGTGCATATGCATACTGGGCAACCGCTGTTTCGGTTTCTGGTGCTCCCATGCACATGAACACCAGCTGGACAGTGCACATGAATCTGGAAGAGCAATGGGCATCGGCTCTGCGTGCCACTACCAGTACGTGTGACGTAGTTTTGCCAACATATCCAAGTGTCACCTCTATGTTGGTTGAGTTAGGCAGGATTCCCTTGGGTACCACTTGTTGGGAGTCAAGGGAAAGGGAGGGTCTTGCCTTCTCTTTCTGCTCAAGATCCCCATGGACAATTGGTGGGCCACTGTGTGACACACAATGCTGGACTCGATGGGCTTTGGCCCAATTCAGCATGGCTCTTCTTATGTTCTTATCATGGTTATATATTGAATAATATATAAAGAAATATCAAATGATTTACTCTATGCTCAAACAAAATTATGGACACTGAAATAGAAATGTAAACACATAGTTAAAATATTTGAATATTCTTTACTGTCCAACTGTGATTTCACACACAATGAATTTGTCTCTGAGTACATTTTGCACAAACAACAAAGTGATGTCACCGATCATAAATCATATGATACAATCATAAATCATAAGGTACAAGTAACAAGTATTAAATCATAAGATACCAATAGGAAAAAGTAGTAGGAATAATGAGATGAGAAAGATGAGAATAATAATAACAATACAGCCCTAGTACATGAGGAAATATACAGTATTCAGGCATAGGATAGTGCTGTGGGAGTTAGACTGGGTTCACATGGGGGGGAAATATTTGTGTCTAGTTGTTTTGGCATACAATGCCCTATAGGGGCGCCCTGAGGGGAAGAGTTGAAACCGTTTACGTCCAGGATGTGAGGGGTCTGTAGATACTTTCACAGCCCACTTTCTGACTCGTGCAGTATACAGATCCTCAATTACCACAGCTTTTTACCACAACTAATTTCTTAATTACAGGTAATCCTTCTCCAATGATTCTTTTGTACAGCGACTGTTCACAGTTATAGCAGTGAAGAAAAATAGTTTTACAACCTGTCCTAACATTTATGATCTTCACAGGTGTGTAAGTCAAAGGAAAGCAGAAATAAGACTGTTTAATACCCATGACTGGGTTACCAATGCCAACTGTCACGATTAAACAAGGATTACATGTACACAGAGAGAAAACCAAGGTTAGTAGCACTGTTTCTTAGGTATGACAAGATATTTATTACGGTACAAGTTGCAAAAAAAACCATGCTATTTAGGGGGTGAAAAAGAACAATTCTTTTGTCAGTGCCATATGGTTAAAGTGCCATATTGGTAGCCATTTATAATGCAATGTCTGTAAACTAACTGAACATCAGATGCTACAGCACTGAGATTCTTATTACTTTACATTTGATATTTATTATCTTCAGTATGGTTCCTCTGACAGGAATCTGTGTGGCCTTATCACTGTGCCTATGCATAGACAATAAACCATAAAACAAGTCTCTAGATAAATTCCACAATTTACAACTAAACTATGGAAATTGTGAGAAATTGGAATTTGGGGGCACTCTAACTGCTGTGTTTCACACTAGGCATGTTTTTTATCTTGCTTTTCAATGTCAGCTGTAAAATGTTTCTTTCCAGGGAATAGCACACATGACAACAAGTGTGGTGTGAAAAAGTAATTTGCTGTTTTCCCTGCAGACCACTCGAAAGCTGAACAACTTGCTGAAACAGTAAGATAGAGAAAGATCAAAATGGCAAGATTTACAGCGAACTCAGTGCATACATTCAAGGAAGGGAAGACACAATAAAAGAATCCTGTAAATCAGTGGTTCTCAACCTTGGGGTCGGGGCCCTTTTGGGGACCGAACGACCATTTCACAGGGGTTGCCTAAGACCATGGGAAAAGACAAATTTCCAATGGTGTTAGCAACTAATTATTATTGTACGCTGTTTTATGATTGCTATTAGCCGCCCCGAGTCTTCGGAGAGGGGCGGCATATAAATCCAATTAATAATAATAATAATAATAATAATAATAATAATAATAATAAAAAAGCTTCTATTCTGGCATCTCGGAACATTTATTTATTTATTTATTTATTTTATTTATTAGATTTGTATGCCGCCCCTCTCCGTAGACTCGGGGCGGCTCGCAACACAATTAAAAAAACATATTTTTACAATCCAACAAATCTGGCGTTTACAGGGGGTGTCCCTCTGACCTCTTGCCAATCAGCTTAAAGATCTGTTGGAAGAATTGGCGCTAAACTTATAGTTGGAGGTCACCACAAGATGAGGAACTGTATTAAGGGGTTGTGGCATTAGAAAGGTTAAGAACCACTGCCTTAAAGCAAAGTTAAAGGAAGTCAGACAGTACAAAGCAATGCAGCTGCAAAGGTACTGTAACCACAGTACATGTGTTTTACAGCATCTTCTTTAAAGTAAAAAGAGAGAACAAAATCTAGCAGGGCGGAGCCTGACAAAAATAGACAGACTCGATCCTTAACGCCGAATGGACCAGGACAACCCATTCCGACTGCCTTGGCACCACCCACAATGGTGAAAAAAGAATGAAGACAAATTTCTTATGCAAACAATAAGTTCCAATTATTGTATATATTTATGTGACATGTCAATCCATTTTATTTCTGCATTAATCAGCCAATGTTTTTATTTTCAAAAAAATCCACATATCTAATTATGCAGAAGATGTTTTCCCTTCAACTACTGTATACAATCCCAATTGTATTTTATCTCTCAACAATCATTTTTGCATTGATTCCAATTCCTTTTGTTTTTCCAGTTGAAAATTGTAACATTCAGAGAAGTGCAAACCCCACTTGGCATAGTACAGCTTACACAGATTGCATACATGTTTTCTGAGTAGAGCTTTTCTTAGCTGTAACTCAGAGGTGTCAAACTCAAGGGGCTTAGATCTGGCCTGCGGGTCCACATTGGAAACAGTGAAGGACTGGTCTGTGGTGCCTTTGTCAACAAAAATTTAGTTTAGTTTAGTTTAGTTTAGTTTATTAGACTTGTATGCCGCCCCTCTCCGAAGATAGAATAGAATAGAATTTTATTGGCCAAGTGTGATTGGACACACAAGGAATTTGTCTTTGTGCATATGCTCTCAGTGTACATAAAATAAAATATACATTTGTCAAAAATCATGTGGTACAACACTTAATGATTGTCATAGGGGTCAAATAAGCAATGAAGAAGCAATATTAATAAAAATCTTAGGATATAAGCAACAAGTTACAGTCATACAGTCAACATGGGAGGAAATGGGTGATAGGAATGATGAGAAAAACTAGTAGAATAGAAGTGCAGATTTAGTAGAAAGTCTGACAGTGTTGAGGGAATTATTTGTTTAGTAGAGTGATGGCGTTCAGAAAAAAACTGTTCTTGTGTCTAGTTGTCTTGGTGTGCAGTGCTCTGTAGCGACGTTTTGAGGGTAAGATGCAGCTCAAAAGGCCGTGTGCGGTCCTCCCGGGCTCTATTTTCAATGGCTGCAGGATGTTGAGCTGGCCACACCCACCCTGGTCACACCCACTCCTGCCAGGTCAAACACAATCTTGATGTGGCCCTCAGCTTGACACCCCTACTCTAACTAGTGGTGTCTGAGATTGAACATGAAAGCTTCTGTATGCAAACCATATTCTGCCATGGCATTATATTTTCTCCTAGCAAGGGTAAAAAAGCTAAGTTGCCCAATAGCTTCACAGTAATAGAAAAGAAAAGAGGATTTTACATGTAAGCTTAGGCATGATCTCTATTTCACAGCATCTCCTTTTGTCCACTAGGCATATCAATTCAACTAGCAGCAAAATGCACTGGAATCCAACCAACAATTATGCTCAAGGAACTGAGCAATTGTCATCTGCTAAGATTTCTTCTGAGAATTCAGAAAACATCCTTGGAATGTAGCCACTAGTCACCTAACAAGGCTTTCAGAAAAGAAATCTAACACAATTCTTACTTGTTGAAGCCACCCCACGTTTGCCTTTTGTGTGAAGAACGTTTCCATCACGTTTTAACAATCTTAGGACAGGGATGATATACCTTTTTTGGCTTGTGTGCCTCCCTACACGCATGCTGCCCCACGTACATGTGCACAACCCCTCCATATTGCCCACTCCGGATTCCTGAAGCCTGGGGATGGCAAAAAATGGCCAACCCGGAAGTTCAGAAACAAATTTCTAGTTGGCCCATTGGGCTATTTTTTGCCATCCATAGGCTTCAGGTGTGAAAAAAACGGCCTTCCCCAAGGCCAAATATGAGCTGGTCAGTGCGCACATGTCTGCTGGCGCTGACATAGAGCAATGCCTCACATGCCCTCTGATATGACTCTGAGTGCCACCTGTGGCACATGTGCCATAGATTTGTCATAATGGTCTTAGGGGATGCACCTCTTAAGATAGAACACAGAATATAAAATAGTAGAGGAAGATCATCTTGGAGGTCTTCTGGTTCAACCTCCTGCCCATTGATTTGATTTGATTTATTAGATTTGTAGGCCGCCCCTCTCCGTAAACTCGGGGCAGTTCACATTGCAGGACATTCTATACCTGTGATGGCGAACCCTCTGATGTCATGCGGAGCCATAATGGAGGGCACACCAGGCTAGGTTGATTTTCAGCCTTTCCCCATTCATTTGGTTTTTTTAAAAAAACAAAACCCAAACCCTACAACTGCTTTTCTTAGTTGAACTTTGCCCGTCGATGGTCGTTTTAACATCCCATTCAACAAAACGGATGTGGCTATGGCATCAAGGCAGAAAAGTTTGCTCGGCCTTTGACAGAGGAGGCAAGGAGGGGAACTGGGCGCTGTGAGTCAGCATCTTCTCAGATTTGCAACTTCCCTCCTTGCAGGGAGTCAGACCTCTTCACCTTCCACACACATCTCCATGCTTGCCTGGGCGTGCCTGGGTGGCAGTGGCTGTGACAGAAAGGCAGAAAAGTTTGCTTGGCCTTTGACAGAGGAGAGGAGAGGAGCTGAGTGCTGTGAGAGGGCAGGAGGGTGAGTCAGTATCTTCCCCACTTAGCAACTTCCCTCCTCGCGAGAGGATCAGACCCCTTTGCCCTCCATATGCGCCTACACACCCACAAACACATGTGCATGATCAGGGCTTCCAGATTCTTTTGCTAGGGGGGAAGCCCCAGCTCTGGGTCTGACACCCCTGGAGAAGAGAAGAGCCAGTCAGTATGGATGGATGAGACACTCGCTGGTCTTTTTCTCCCCCTGGCGCCCCTTCCCTCTGCCCCCCATCTGCCACATGTACACACCACCACTCCTGGCACCTGGCACCTCACTTCCCCCCCCTCTCTCCCATCTCTACGCCGAGGAGCATGAACATGTTTTGCTGGAGGATGGCTCTGTGGCTGGCCAGGGTGGCCTTTTGGAACAAACTCTCCTGTTTCCGCTGCTCCAGCTTGGATTTCGATTATGTTTACAATTTCAGCCCAGAGGATCAAGCTAAAGCCATAAATTACAAAGATCCTTGCAAAGCTAGCCTTCCTAGGCAAGATTAATCTTCTTGTGTTAGTCGCCCTGCCTCTTTCTCTCTTCCACCCACCCTCGGGGGGTTTTCGGGTACTTCCCCATTCAAAAAAGGATTTTTCTCTCCAGCCAAGCACCGAGCTAGGCGCAGCTTCTCCCCAGCCCGCTGGGCACAAAGTTCTAAAGGTCTTCCCTTCCTTCCAACCCCTTAAATTAGATTTCAGGGATTGGGTGGGAATGTCTGAAATAAATGCTGCTTGCGCCTTTTGCAGAGTGAAAATATGTGTATATCTGTGTGTGTAGAATTATTTTTTTGCATCTGGTTCACTCAAATGGATCTCAGTGCTAAAAAAGGCATTTTTTTTAACTTACCAGGCTTCAGAAAGGCCTGTACGCATGGGCAGGGGGCAGCATGGGCAGCATGGGGATGCACATGCATGGGGGGGAAGGGAAGGGGTGTGGGCACGTGCATGCATGCTAGCACACACACCCCCACACCCCTTTTGGCACGCGAACCAAAAGAGGTTTGCCATCATCACTGCTATATACCATTTAGGCCAAATGGTGGTTCAGTCTCTTCTTGAAAACTTCCAGTGATGGAGTAACCACAACTTCTGGAGGCAAGTTGTTGCACTGATTATTCATTCTCACTGTCAGGAAATTTCCCCTTACTTTTAGGTTGTATCTCTTTTTAATTATTTTCTACCCCCTACTTCTTGTCCTGCCCTCTGATGCTTTGGGGAATAGGTTGACCTCCTCTTTTTTTTGTGACAACCCCTCTTACTTGGAAGACGTCTACCATAAAGGTGCCTAACCCCTGAAGTCAATGTCTTAAGGTTACTCCAGTATTTTGGGCAAAAGATAAGCTTGCTCTAGTATCTTTCATGATATCAAGGCATAAAGGCAGTTGCTAGGTGCTATGTTTTATTATACAGCTTTGCATACAGGAAAGACATTTAGGTACATTTATGAATAAACCTTATTTTCTCCTTCCTTTTACTTGGAAAATAACTAGTTAGGAAGTAGCCATTTTCCTTAGAGGCTCTATATATTGTTTTATTATATAAATATGTTTCAAACTATATATGGATGTGGTGGTAGGATATTTGCAAGAACAGAAAGCTGCAGAGAACTATAGAAAATGGTGTTGCTATAAATTAAATTTAGATATTATCTTGCTTAATGCTTTTGTTTTTTGGGGGGGGTTATTTCTTACTCATTTTATTCTGTTTGTTCTACATAATATTGCTTATCCCAGAAAGGAATTACCTTAAAGAAATATAAATGTGTCATGACAAAGAATAGAATGTTTGAATCCATGAGCCATCAGAGAAAATAAAATGATTTCTCCCCACTAAAGTAATAATGAAATAAAAAGTAATATATTTTATGGGGGTGGTGTCCTCTGTTCCATCTCCTGGTTTAGGGACCACAGGAATATCATAAAACATGCTAACACAATGAGAAGTATAGCTGAAAATATCAGATACTCTTCAAAGATGAATGGATTTTTAACAGTTAACCTGCTCCATAAAGATGAAGCAAAACATAAAAAATAAATCAAATATGGATTATTTATTTATTTATTTATTTATTTGTTATGCCACCCTTCTCCTTAGACACAGGGCGGCTTGCAACATGTTAACAATAGTACTTTTTAACAGAGCGTGCATACTGTTCCCACAATCCGGGTGCTCATTTTACCTACCTTGGAAGGATGGAAGGCTGAGTCAACCTTGTACCGGTGATGAGATTTGAACCGCTGACCTACTGATCTACAGTCAGCTTCAGTGGCCTGCAGTACAGCACTCTACCTGCTGCGCCACCCCGTCGCCATATTTTTATCATATCACAAAATATGATAAAAATATGCAATATATATCACAAATAATCCAAGAAATAAATAAAAAGCTAAAATACAAAGCGGAGGGGAAAGAGCTCTAAAAGATTCACTTGGAAGTCTCACTAAAGTCAAGAAAGTTTACTTCCAAGCATTTGAGTTTAAGATTGCAGTTTAAAGCCAATTATGATCATTTACAGTCTTTACCTTCAAATCCATATTAGCTACTGAAATTCAAGCAGTGATTTGCATAGCAGTAATTAAAGCAGTATCTTAGATTTTATAAGTAGAAAGCTAGACTAATTTAACTGCTAATCTCCAGATGAAAGCTCTAAGAGAGGTTTGAGAAAAAGATATTTAACAGTTACCTGCAGTTAATGTAGTTTTTAGACTTATCTAACAAAAGGCCTCTGATTTTATGAATCCAAACGTGCTGTTTAAAAAGGAAACAATTTTGATGCATCTAGGAAGATATTTTCAGAAATTGTCAACAAAGGCTGCTTATGTGACCTTGCACTAAGAATGGGATATTCTTTCCCTTTCAGTTTCATTCATTTTTGCATTTTCCAACCTAGTCATAAATTCATTTCATTCATTTCTGTATTATGAATTCAGCCCCAATATCTTGCAAAAGAAAAAAGAAAACCTGACCGAAAATTAAGAACATATTAGTGATTGAGAGATTTTGCAAATGCTTCATAAATATTAGTTTTCGTTAATATTATTGCTAATGTACATTTCCTCAAACATATTTATTTGTACATATGTTTTTCAATAGATTATTATTATTATTATTTATTAGATTTGTATGCTGCCCCTTACCGTAGACTCGGGGCGCCTCACAACAATAGTAAAAAAACAATATACAATAACAAATCTAATAACTAAAAAATCTAAAAAAACCTTGTTTAAAAACAAGACATACACACAACATACCATGCATAAACTATATAGGCCAAGGGAGATGTCTCAATTTCCCCATGCCTGACGGCAGAGGTGGGTTTTAAAAAGTTTACGAAAGGCAAGGAGGGTGGGGGCAATCCTAATCTCCGGGGGGAGCTGGTTCCAAAGGGTCGGGGCTGCCACAGAGAAGGCTCTTCCCCTGGGTCCCGCCAGACGACATTGTTTAGTCGACGGGACCCGGAGAAGGCCAACTCTGTGGGACCTAACATATGATGCTTTTTAGTGCTTCTACATTTTCTGAATTTTGCAAATCTATTCTGGTTCTAACATAGTTTAGGAAAGGGGAATTGGTTGAGTTTTTATAGCAATTCAAACCAAAGCATATTTTCATTTCTCCACCTTGAATAAAAATGAAAGATATAGAGGATTGTTACTTTACTGGTTTTTTGAATTAGGACCAACCTGCAAATAAATTGAAGTTCTGCTCTCAAAGTAACTATTGCAGAGTCAATAATTTATAAAATAATTTGAGCATTTCAAAGTACAAGACTATATTCAATATTATATGAATACAGTGATCCCCCGGGTATCGCGATCCCGATCATTGCGAACGGCTATATGGCGATTTTTCAACCCGGAAGTAAAAACACCATCTGCGCATGCGCGCCCTTTTTTCTATGGCCACGCATGCGTAGATGGCGCCGAGCAGATCAGCTGCTGGGCGGTTTCCCCTGGGCCTGGGTCTTCCCCCTCTTGCTGGCGGGAGGGCGAGAAGCCCCCCCAGCACCCACTCGCCCGCCGTTCGCCGCTCGCCCGCCCTTCGCCTGGCCACCCGCCCTTCGCTCGCTGCTCGCTCGGCCACCCGGGTTCGGGGGGGTGCTGGCAAGCCCCCCATGCCGGCGGCGACGTTTTAAAACAGCCGCGTGGCTTCCCAACTGAGTCCCGAAGCCAAACGTCAAAGGCGAACTTCCGCGTTTGGCTTCGGGACTCAGTTGGGAAGCCGCACGGCTGTTTTAAAACGTCGCCGCCGGCATGGGGGGCTTGCCAGCACCCCCGGACCTCCAACCCGGGTTTGGGGGGCTGCTAGGAAGCCCCCCATGCCGGCGGCGACGTTTTAAAACAGCCACGCGGCTTCCCAACTGAGTCCCGAAGCCAAACGTCAAAGGCGAACTTCCGCGTTTGGCTTCGGGACTCAGTTGGGAAGCCGCACGGCTGTTTTCAAACGTCGCCGCCGGCATGGGGGGCTTGCCAGCACCCCCCGGACCCCCAACCCGGGTTTGGGGGGCTGCTAGGAAGCCCCCCATGCCGGCGGCGACATTTTAAAACAGCCGCGCGGCTTCCCAACTGAGTCCCGAAGCCAAACGCGGAAGTTTGCCTTTGACGTTTGGTTTCGGGACTCAGTTGGGAAGCCGCGCGGCTGTTTTAAAACGTCGCCGCCGGCATGGGGGGCTTGCCAGCACCCCCCGGACCCCCAACCCGGGTTTGGGGGGCTGCTAGGAAGCCCCCCATGCCGGCGGCGACATTTTAAAACAGCCGCGCGGCTTCCCAACTGAGTCCCGAAGCCAAACGTCAAAGGCGAACTTCTGGAAGTTCGCTTCAGGACTCAGCTGGGAAGCGGCGCGAGCGAACGGCATGGGCGGGCGAAGGGCGGGCGCGCGGGCAGGCAGGCGGCGGACAAGCGGCGGGCGCAGCAGCAGCGAGGAGTTTGCGTGGGCGGTGGGGAAACCCCAATCTTCGGCTCCTCGCTGCTGCTGCGGAAGTAAAAACACCATCTGTGCATGCGCAGATGGTGTTTTTACTTCCGCAGCACTACTTCGGGAAAAACCGATCATTGCGAGGGGTCCTGGAACGGAACCCTCGCGATAATCGGGGGACCACTGTTCTCCTAGTATTTACAGACATTCTCACAGATCTTCTTTTCCGCCTGTGAAAATAGAAATTATTCTTGAAAGTTTTTAAAATCTCTGGATATGAATGGTGATAATGAGAGTAGAAAGATCCTGTTCCAGTGGAAGGGCAATTTTGCAATCAAATGTTCATATATTGCAGAATTAGGAAGAAAATAGTTCATGTTCTATAATAGAATGGCTTCCAATCAATGTTTCCAAATTGCTTTACCAGGAAAATGTGCCAGAGACAGATATGAAGCATGAGTAATTTGTAAATCAATGTAAGAAGAAAAAATTGGCCCTGTCTGTGCGCCTTTTTCTAGTGCTCCTTTTTACCTGGAGACAGAATGACATTGCATTAAGCAGCTTCAAGTCCATGCCAAGCATGTTGATGTTTATCATCCACAAAATGTATACACAAACTTGCTCTGTAGATCTGTTCTAATTAACATGCATACATCAGGAATGGAAGTTGTCATTTCATTCCTCTGACATGTTAATTTCAATCCACAAGAGCATCAGGCTGGCATCTATACTATTCCCAGCAGTGAACAGAGAGACTGAGAACATCTAAAAATCATTATATGAAATTAGGAGAGTCAATTTGCTGCACAGATCTTCCCATCAGGAAATTTGGCAAAATATATATTAAAAAACCTTGTGGGCTTAAAAGCATTACTTCTTTATTCTTATGTGACAATGCTTGTAATCTGTGAATCACCCAGATAGTTCACTGACCTGTGCTTTATCCTGTATAAAAGGCTATATATTTAGTACAGAAGGAGACTGCTTGTAAGCATGTCAAGAGCTAGCAGACACAGAGTTCCTGTTTTGTATGACCTATTCTAACAGAAGGGAGGGAAAGAAGAATCTGCATGCATGTTAGGAGATCTTTTACTATAATTTGGAGGAAAACCGTGAATTAAGTTTTACAATGTCAATAACTCAAAATGGTTCTATGAAGAAATAATGAGTTTGGCAGAAGAGAGAGCTTCAGAGCTGAACTCCCACAAATAGAATGCTGAGTATAAGAACGTGACTCTTGCAGACATACAGCAAAGGAGTAGACACCTGGCTTGTTTGTCAAATTGATGTATGTGGGGGAAAATCTATAGTATTGGCAGAGATGTCGATGGTGGTAAAGCTACAGAAATTCTTCTAGGATAGTACAAACTACACAGTAGTTAAATGAACTGGCTTGGAAAAATACTTGGTGTGATAGCATATTTTACTGCATCAGCTTTTATTATAAACATAGCTTTTTAAGACAATATTCAAATCAAACCACTGTGACAGGGAATCCCGAGGAAGGAACTACAGTGATCCCTCGATTAGCACGGTCTCGATTAGCGCGAAATGCTGCAACGCGGTTTTTCAAAAAATATTAATTAAAAAATAAGTCCGCGCTAGTTCTCTCTCTCTTTCTCTCCCTGTTGCCGGCGTGGTATATGAGAGAGAAAGAGAGAGGCAGAGGTCGGGCGCATTACCGGGAGGTGGAGGCGGCGTGGGGACGCTGGGTGCCGGGGACACCGAGGAGGGGGTGGACGTGGCCTCTCAGCTGCAGAGCCGAACAAGGGCGGAGGCAACGGCGGAGTCCGGCGCTGGGGCCATGCGGGGCCGCTCATCCAGGGGGGCGTGGACTGGCAAGTCGCCCTCCTTTGTCTTTCTTTCTCTCTCTTATACCACACCGGTAACAGGGAGAGAAAGAGAGAGAGCGGAGGGCACCTTGCCGGTCCACGCCCCCCTAGATGAGCGGCTCCGCATGGCCCCAGCGCCGCCCAGGCAAAGGGGAAACCCCAAGATCGCTTGCCGCTTGCCGTATTGCAGCGAAGGAGGCGAAGCAAGGCTCCAAGCTGCAATACGGCAAGCGGCAAGCGATCTTGGGGTTTCCCCTTTGCCTGGGCGGCGGGAAGACCAAGGGAAGGTTCCTTCAGCCGCCCAACACCTGATCTGCTCCGCAGCGCGGCAGCAGCGAGGAGCCGAAGATGGGGTTTCCCCTTTGCCTGCAAACTCCACCATCTGCGCATGTGCGGCCATGAAAAAAATGGCGCGCATGCGCAGATGGTGTTTTTTACTTCCACACCACTATAACGCGGAAATCGATTAGCGCGGGAGGTCTTGGAACGTAACCCCCGCGCTAATCGAGAGATCACTGTATTGCAATTAGCTGAGTGTAGCAAGAGCACAGACAGAATCAAATGGAAATTTTATTTCTACTAAAACTTCAAACTGCTTTGTTGTAACGAAATATATTTTGCTCCTTAGAAGCAACACTGAGTAAGCGTAACGGAACATCCACAAGAAGCATAATACTCAAAAAGAGTCTTCCATGATATTCCAAACCATATCAGCTCTTCTCAAAATATAGTGGTACCTCTACTTGCAAACTTAATTCGTTTCATGACCAGGTTCTTAAGTAGAAAAGTTTGTAAGAAGAAGCAATTTTTCCCATAGGAATCAATGTAAAAGCAAATAATGCGTGTGATTGGGGAAACCACAGGGAGGGTGGAGGACCTGTTTCCTCCTAGAGAGGATTATCTAGATTCCTAGAGAGGCCCCACAGAGGCTTCTCCCCGCCTTTTCTGGCCCTGTTTCCTCCCAGGAGATTCCTAGAGAGGCCCCACGGAAGTTTCTTCCTGCCTTTTCCTGTTACAGTTTCGGAGGCTTGGGTTTGTAAGTGAAAAATGGTTCTTTAGAAGAAGCAAAAAAATCTTGAACACCCGGTTCTTATCTAGAAAAGTTTGTAAGTAGAGGCGTTCTTAGGTAGAGGTACCACTGTATGTGTTAGACATTGATTATGTTTTTGGTTCAAAATTCAGTGGCACAACAGTAATGGGCATTTCTCATTGTGGCCATATGTCGCCACTGCTATGAGAGTTGCATTGGCTGCCTGCCAGATGGATTCAACATAAAGTTCAAAGTTCTGGTTCCTACCTCTGAAGCCTTTCATGAGCTGGTTATATGAGGACCATCTTTTTCCTGTTGTTTCTGCTCATCCAGTGCGTTTGGGCAGAATGGATGCATTCCAGGTATCTTTTATTACATGTTGCCAACAGAAATCACACCTTCTCTGTTGCAACCTCCACACTCTGAGACATCATTTCTTCATAAATGTGGATGCTGCCCTCTTCCCTGTGATTCCAATAAGCTCCTTCAACTTGGATTTAGTCCCAGGTACAGGCTTGATGTGTTTGGGAAGGTCCTTGCCATTCTTAGTTTTCAATAAAGGGGAATATTTGTAGCTTGGGGTTGAAATGAGGTGTTCTCTGAGCTTGGTTGTTTTTGTGGCAGACATTTCATTACCCCATTTTTTTTAATGGTAGTTTTTATCCCAGGATGCCTTGTTTTGTTTTATCAGAGTTTTTGACTAATCTAGTATTATATTTTGTAAGCCACTCAGAACCTGCTGGAGTGGGCAGCTGTAATAACTTTAATAAATAAATAAAGCCCTTTTGCCTTCTGAGCACTCAGTAGCAGTTATCCATTTAAAAAAAATCAGAAAAAATCAGTTACATTATTATAAAGCACTATATTCATATAATAACCCTGAATCACCAAAGTTGCTGATAAGAGTCGAAAGAGCAATTGCTAAGTTCTAGAACATGAACTTATCCGGCTTTTATTATTGATCCTTATGGATAATATTTTTCAGCATACGTTGAAAAGCTAAAAAAAGCTATCCAATCTAGTAGGCTAAGCAGTAAAAGAATAGATGAAGTCTGACTCTGTAATCTATGGAAATCTATGGAGATGTTGGCCAGACATTGTTGTGGTTAGCTCTGGCTCAGCTCCTGCCCCAAGGAATGTGCAGGTGGATATGGGGGAAACATCCACATGCCGCAGGCCTGTTTTGCTCCCGATGGAATCTGCCGACGAAGCCTCCTCTGACCAAGGATGTGTGAATGACAGGGAAGAGGAGAGTTTGGCAGACAGCCCAGGAGGAGATCAATCATCTGTATCATCCCTGGATTCTGACAAGAATTAATGACACATCCACGCATGCGTAGAGTGATGCATAGGAGACAACAAGTGAAGGATTATTACAAGAGAAAATGAGGCCACCTGTGGTTGGGTGGGGCTGCTGTAATTAGTGCTACAGATAAAATTGCAGCCTGGTGTTTTAGCCTCATGGCAGTTTATCTGATTCATTATTTCGTCAAGATCGTGGTTTTTGGCTGTTCAAGATTGTGTGTGGACTCTCTGGACTTTAGAATTGGACTCAATTTCCCAGTTATTGGGTGAGCAATTGGATTGCATTTAACCTGTGCCTTGTGTGTACCAGAAAATCCCTTTGACATTTAAAAAGGGAGCTGTTTCTGTTTTTCTGTTTATAAAAACTTTTGGCTTTTCCTTTTATCGTGTGGTATGTGTCTTCCTGGACTAATTACCCTGTAATTACGGGCAGTTGAAACACGCTGGCAGAACAGACATCTTGTATTATTCCCGCAATGCATAAACCTATGGCATGCGTGCCACATGTGGCACACAGAGCCTTCTCTGCTGGTATGCATGCCGTCACCCCAGGTCAGATCTTAGTGGCATTTCTTTTGTGAACTTCTGTTTCTCTGTTAACGATGAAACAGAGGCTCAGGTAAGAAAAAAATCTTACTTGCTGTGCTGCCAGTATTGGAATTCTCTGCCTCCTCCAGCCAGCTGGTCTTCAGGTCACAGTTGCACATGAGTGCCTGTCTACACATACTCACACATGCATATGGCCATGCATGTGCACACTTGCACATTGCCCACACATGCATGTTCATGTGCATCTGCATGTGTACACACGCACCTTTCAGATTGGGCAGTTTGGGCACTCGGCGTCTAAAAAGTTCACCATCACTGTATTATTTTTTAAAACGCTTTTTATTGCATTCCTTCTTTGAATACTCTTCAACTCTGATTACTACTTGGGTTCAGCTCTGAATTAGATTTGCCACTATGGTGAATAGTTTTCAGCTTACAGTTGCATGCATATTGTTTTAAGTGTTCCACTGAGCTAAGGATCGGGTCTAAATATTTTTTCTCTCTCTCTGTCACCTAACTCATTCTGGTCTTCAAAATTTATTATGAATGGCTACTGCAAGAATGCATATTTCTTTGTGGATTTTATGCTTAGCTTTTTTACGAAAACAATACAATGATTGGAAGAAGAGAGGGAGGGGGAGAGAGGGACATTTCACTCACAAAGCATAAATAGCTTAACTTTTCAGATGTTGAAATACCCCAGTTTGACATTATATAAATCCTGGTAACATAATTTAAAAAAAAAACCTCCTGTGACCTCTGAACAATTTGCTGTTTTCTGGATATAATCTGTCTTGATCACAAAGATTATATGTACAGATGCCACCTAATCTATACAGATTACCTTAACGTCCCTTTATTCTTACTGCATATATCATGTACATTCTTAAGCATACAAAGTTAATGATACTTACTCCTGTTATGTAGCGAGGTCTATACTGGATGGTTCCAAATAGGCCAAGTATGACTATAATAATGTGTACAAAATTTGCCAGGATTGGTGCCCACTGATAACCAAGGAAATCAAATATCTGTCTCTCCAGCACACAGACCTAGGATTAAACAACAACAGTGATTGGATTAGAATAGCTCAAGGAAAAAAAGTGA
Source organism: Erythrolamprus reginae (assembly GCF_031021105.1). NCBI lineage: Eukaryota > Metazoa > Chordata > Lepidosauria > Squamata > Dipsadidae > Erythrolamprus > Erythrolamprus reginae. The sequence continues at coordinate 307,060,973 of NC_091950.1, read as the reverse complement.
AAGAAACAAGAGAGAGAGAAAGGGAGGAAACCTGGTGTTTTGAAAAATAGTCATCTCCTTCTTCAGTACCATCATATCATTTAATGAGGCAAAAAAGTCAAAGAAAAGCAGATTTTCAGTATGATTCACTCTTTTTGTCTTACTAAAAATGTACCTTTTTAGAGCAACAGTCCACTGAGATCTGTTTAGATAAAATATTCACATGGGCAGTTTTAGCAAGATACAAATCCCCATTCAATGAAATGCTGCAGCTGAAGGCAGTGAAGCATTAACAACTTCATCATTTACCATTAATAGGATTTCCATGTCTAGAATGGGCGGCTTGTTTGCAAGTCCGATACAGGGTTTTTTTCAATCAAAATGTGAGTGCGTACATGTGTGTGTGTGTGGCAAAGGAGAGGATCTGAATCAAGTTTTGGATATATGAAATTAAGATTGATCCAGATTTGCAAGGCAAGTGATTGCACTGCAACATTATGATTATCTATCTATCTATCTATCTATCTATCTATCTATCTATCTATCTATCTATCTATCTATCTATCTATCTATCTATCCTAAGATAAAATACAGGAAATAGTATAGGGGCAGACTAGAGGGACCAACCATGAGGTCTTTTTCTGCTGTCAATCTTCTATGTTTGTTTGTTTGCTTGCTTACTTACTTACTTGTTTGTTTGTTTAATATGCCTCTAGTTTCACTACCCAGAGTATCTTGTGGGTGGCTTACAATGGCATGAAAGCATTAAAGGGGTTACAATTAACAACAACAATAAAGGATTTATTTGAGGTATGGACTTGAACATTTTGTACTCCTGAAAAACATTTAGGGAATTAGATGTATTTCATAAATTATATTCTGCCTTATTGAAACCATCTGAAAATCACACACACGCATGCACGTGCACGGACACACACACACACACACACAAACAGAGAGACTCATTAGACAAGTACCATCACTTAAAAACACACACAGATCATTCAGATAATTGTCTCTCAAAATGTGTCAAGCTCTTGGAAATGTACAAAACCTGTTTTTCTCAGGAATGCCAAACACAGAAGGCACACTGATTGTAGATTTTGTCATTGTGTAAAGAGGAAGTTCATTTTAGCAACTGTAAAAACACACGTACTGTAATTTTCAGCACTATGGAATGGCTTCATATAAGCTAAATGCATCACTGTTTTACACTTCTGATCTGAGATCCTGAGGACAACAGCCTCAGATGAAATAATGACAACTGTTTTAGCACCATCACCATTCACAGACCAAACATACCAGTGAGTTGACAAAAAAAGCTAAAGAACAGTTATAGAAGCATAATACAGTGATCCCCCGCGTTTCGCGATCCCGATCATTGCGAAAGGCTATATGGCGATTTTTCAACCCGGAAGTAAAAACACCATCTGCGCATGCGCGCCTTTTTCTATGGCCACGCATGCGTAGATGGCGCCGGGCAGATCAGCTGCTGGGCGGCTTCCCTGGGTCTTCCCCCTCTTGCTGGCGGGAGGGCGAGAAGCCCCCCCAGCACCCGCTTGCCCGCCGTTCGCCGCTCACCCGCCCTTCGCCCGGCCACCCGCCGTTCGCTCACTGCTCGCCCGGCCACCCGGGTTCGGGGGGGTGCTGAGTCCTGAAGCGAACTTCCGGAAGTTCGCCTTTGACGTTTGGCTTCGGGACTCAGTTGGGAAGCTGCGCGGCTGTTTTAAAACATCGCCGCCGGCATGGGGGGCTTCCTAGCAGCCCCCCAAACCCGGGTTGGCGGTCCGGGGGGTGCTGGCAAGCCCCCCATGCCGGCGGCAACGTTTTAAAACAGCCGCGCGGCTTCCCAACTGAGTCCCGAAGCCAAACGTCAAAGGCGAACTTCCGCGTTTGGCTTCGGGACTCAGTTGGGAAGCCGCGCGGCTGTTTTAAAACGTCGCCGCCGGCATGGGGGGCTTGCCAGCACCCCCCGGACCCCCAACCCGGGTTTGGGGGGCTGCTAGGAAGCCCCCCATGCCGGCGGCGACGTTTTAAAACAGCTGCGCGGCTTCCCAACTGAGTCCCGAAGCCAAACGTCAAAGGCGAACTTCCGCGTTTGGCTTCGGGACTCAGTTGGGAAGCCGCGCGGCTGTTTTAAAACATCGCCGCCGGCATGGGGGGCTTGCCAGCACCCCCCGGACCCCCAACCCGGGTTTGGGGGGCTGCTAGGAAGCCCCCCATGCCGGCGGCGACATTTTAAAACAGCCGTGCGGCTTCCCAACTGAGTCCCGAAGCCAAACGTCAAAGGCAAACTTCCACGTTTGGCTTCGGGACTCAGTTGGGAAGCCGCGCGGCTGTTTTAAAACGTCGCCGCCGGCATGGGGGGCTTGCCAGCACCCCCCGGACCGCCAACCCGGGTTTGGGGGGCTGCTAGGAAGCCCCCCATGCCGGCGGCGATGTTTTAAAACAGCCGCGCAGCTTCCCAACTGAGTCCCGAAGCCAAACGTCAAAGGCGAACTTCCGGAAGTTCGCTTCAGGACTCAGCTGGGAAGCGGCGCGAGCGAACGGCGTGGGCGGGCGAAGGGCGGGGCGCGCGGGCAGGCAGGCGGCGGACAAGCGGCGGGCGGACAAGCGGCGGGCGCGGCAGCAGCGAGGAGTTTGCGTGGGCGGCAGGGAAACCCCAATCTTCGGCTCCTCGCTGCTGCAGCGGAAGTAAAAACACCATCTGCGCATGCGCAGATGGTGTTTTTACTTCCGCACTGCTACTTCGCGAAAAACCGATCATTGCGAGGGGTCCTGGAACGGAACCCTCGCGATAATCGGGGGACCACTGTAATACTGTTTTCCCCCAAATAAGACATCCCCTGATAATAAGCCCAATCAGGCTTTTGACTACATGGCAATAAAGCCAAGCATTTATTTAGTGGTTCAAAAAAAATATAAGACAGTGTCTTATTTTTGGGAAAACATGATAGTATCAAAGTAGCATCCCCTTTTGTCTGTTGCAAAGGATAGAAAAAATATATATGCATAAGAACAAATGAATGAGAGCTGGATCCTGGTTCTCATCTTCAGAATCTTATTTATGAAAAGTGAAAGGGATGTTTGATTCAGCAGACTTACTTAGTTTTCTCATGACTACTATTACCTATGAGATTCAGGTTTACTTTTCATAAAATCCCAGCAGAGGACAGCATCCTGATTGTCATCTAAAATGTAAACTAGAAGAGGTCTGTTTCATAACTGAATGGGAAACCATTATAAAATCCCAGAGCTATAAACTAGACTTGGGAAAAAAAACATATTAGAAGAAGACTATAGTAAGCCTCTTCTACAACGCTTCCAGGAAAAATATATAATGTATAATAGATATGGCCAAATAATCACCAGGAGACAATTCATGCATCAATGAAATTATTTCCATCCAGAAGCATTTTAATATTTCAGGACTGACAAAATTCTTTATTTCAGTTAAATACTACATTACAATTTCAAGGAAATTTTTTTTTCCAATTTTATTTACAAACTTGTGTAATACGATTATTCTAATTTAAGAATCAAGTCATCACCCTTATGGAAACATAGAATAACCATTCAGTCTAATTTACCTGTCTAACACATATCAGTTTTCACATCTATATTTCCATTACATCATTCAATATGCATAACATTTATTGCAAATAACTCAGAGTCCCAGCTAACTAAACCACAGCATCTGTGCACAAAAATACAAAATACTTTCACATCTTCAATACCTCTAAGATCATCACAAGCATTCTTCACACATATATTCAAATTTATTAAGAATTTTTCACTGCATAGTTGGAAACTATTTCTAAACTTATTTACACACGCATTCCCATAAATCCATTCATTAATTTTATTTGTGCCTTTCCTTTTAATCTATCTTGAAAACTGGTACTAAAAACAAGGGAAAGCTTTTAACCCTTGGGTGCCTATTACCCTTAGCCAAGGACTACACATGATTTATGCACTGCTTGTTATTGTTATTGTAAATCAAAATGGGAAACCACTAGTAGCACAGGTTTAAGTTTATCTATTTTTTTTAAAGCTGGCTTTAATATTTAGATATAGGGAACAAACAAATTTTACTTTTATTATATAACAAAAATTATATTTTATCCTTAAAGATCTTTAACATTAAGTGCAAACAATATCAGTATATTTAGTACACACAGTATACTAAGATATATTGTGGTAATTACAATGCATATCTTGTAACAATTATAAAAATGGCATCAGCAAGCAGGAAAACATTTTGTATTTGAACTGGTTTGGGCTTCCAATGTATACATATATCTATAGTATACTGGTTTATTTTAATTGTTTACATGAATAAACTAAGTGGGCAATTGATCAGGCATTTTGATGCTCTTGAGGAATAATCACATTAATCTCAAAGGAATATGCAGCAGCTCTTCAATATGATAATTTATCCATTTTATTCCAGACCCAAGAAAATATGCACACATTGTACCATTTTAAATGGCATGCATATAAATGCCTTGCATCATTTTGCTATATTCAAACAACAGCTTGGTAAGGTTTTTAATAGGAAAGTGAACACAAGAACAAGGGGACACAGTCTGAAGTTGGTTGGGGGAAAGATCAAAAGCAACATGAGAAAATATTATTTTACTGAAAGAGTAGTAGATCCTTGGAACAAACTTCCAGCAGATGTGGTAGATAAATCCACAGTAACTGAATTTAAACATGCCTGGGATAAACATATATCCATCCTAAGATAAAATACAGAAAATAGTATAAGGGCAGACTAGATGGACCATGAGGTCTTTTTCTGCCGTCAGACTTCTATGTTTCTATGTTTCTATGTAAGGAACAAGGCCCTCAAGAGGGCTTAACTAGCTGTGTCCTTGAAATCCTTTATAAATTAAAATAAAATCAGTCAACAAAATTAATTATTCTGGTGAGATACTTTATCTCAGAGACCAATATTAGCTTTTAAATAAGCAAAGGTACATGCATAACATAAGCACCTAATTCAACTGCTCCACTGCCATGTTTGAGTAGAAATAACGTACGCAGAGTATTTCCTTTTTCTTTTTCTATTTTAAGAAGAAATAGCTTTCTCTCTTCCGCCATTTTCTTTGAACTTTGTTTCTGTTCTAATTTACACATACAATAATTCCATTTTTGTCAACCAATTATATTACATTGGGCGTATTATTAAGCATTTAAAGACTTTCCATTTTTAGCAAAGGAAGCACTTTAGCTAATCTTTGTCACAGGGCAACCAACTTGGAATGCCATGAAGGAGCTTAAAGAAACAAAAATGATGGGCAAAGACAGCTTGAACAGACGAGTTCTTCCAAAAAAATTGAACTTTAGAAAAAGGGATATTTCCTCTCAAAGAGAGCTTAAGCATTTTTAGACACCAAGAGAGAAGGTTTGCAACAGAGGGGAAAAAAGGCTAGTGGTAGACTAACCAGCAGGGGTAAAATGCTCCCGATTTGGGCTGGTCATTGGAGATCCTGTAGCAATCACAGTGTGAGGCTTTGCACCCCCCTGACACTGCCATTTAGGTTCTTTTACCCTCTGTGCATGCTCAAAGCATTCTGCACATGTGCAAACGGTAAAATAACCCAAATGGTGGTGTCCGGGCGGATGAGCGAAGTCTCACACTGCAACCTCCAACAACACTCTCCAACAACCGGCTGGCATGCCCAAAACAGGAGCATTTTACCACTTCTAACCAGTATATCACATGTACTGTATACTAAATTTAAAAAAAAAACTCATGCAAGAAAGCAGTGAAGAAACACATCATGATTTAACTAAGCAAAAAAAATGCTGGGTAAAAAAAAATCTTTTAATTAGCAAAATACATTGCCAACCATATAACTTTTAAAAAGTACATGGAGTTGCTCTGTTTATAGGTTAAATAGTAGCTGGGACACTTTGAGTTACTTATTTGAATTCACACATAATTCTTTTGAAAAATGAAATTGTAGGAATGTGGCTCAATGTAAAAAAAAATTCATATGTTAAATTGATAATTCATCATCTTTAGATTTATTGCTACATTAATACTACTTTCAAAGGTTTTTTTTCACTTTATGCAGACTGTAAATTTCTATTCCTTTTTTACTTTTACCTTTTGTTGTCTTGCTTTTACCTTTTCTTGAAATATATCAAAATATATTTCAATAAGTATAAATTTAAAAATAAAGAAAAAATGTGTCAATTCATATTAGCAACACAAAGGAAAGAAACTCTGAAAGAACCTCTTGGCAAGGATCAGAAAACTAATGTCACATATATAATTTACTGTTGCCCAAGGACTAGCTATGTATTATTTTTAGGAGGCCCTTGACCAGTTTTTTGACCAGGTGTTCTTTAAAAAAACTTGGAATCCAGCCTTGAACAATCTAACTTTGAACACCACAATTTTCAGACATATGCCCTCAAGGAAAATAGCTATTCTAAGAAGAGATTCCAGCCAAATCAGAACTCAACGAGAATTTATAATCAGAATATATAAAGCCTCATCACTGGACAAAAAGGCATAAGTGCAAAGATGAATAACATGAATATTCAGCAGAATAAGACAGAGAAGTGAAAATGTTGCCAAGAATGTTTTAACACTCTTTTTTTATTTCCCACAGTCAATGGAAACAACTGACACTCATCAGAAGCCAAGAATCGTTAACTAGAGAGTATAGGATATGAAGCCTCACAGCCCCAAATAATCCATAGGCAAGAGAAACCTTGGTTTATTTTTTCAACGGAATCTCATTTTTAGTAATCCTGCATTTTGGAACCAGCAGGATTACTAAAAATGGGATTTGGGTGAGACGGACTCAGTTCTGCTGAGTTCTCATTGCAAAAAATTATTCCAAAGTCATTTTAAGTTAGGAATATAAGCAACCCACTAAGCCACTACTTGTTTTCAAAAAAGAAACAAGAAAAATAATTATCAGCCACCTAACATAAATTCATCTCTGCATGTTACCCAAAAATTCTGAGCATCCTCTATTTTTCATTCAAATTATCTTGGAAACTGAAGGGAAAGGATATTGGCTTTTCATACAATAGAATTAAAATGTTAGACTCCTTTTTAAAATACAATCACAGGATCAAGAATGTGCTTGAATCCGAATTTTAATACTATTCCTTGGCAGAAGGAATTTCTGGCTAGAAAACATCCCAAAATGAAGTTCAGTACTTAAAGTGGATTATAATATAACCAAGAATTCTCTTCTATGGTCACAACAGCTTATATTCAGCTTATCTCAGTCTCCTTGTGCTTCGTGGTGGCTCTTTTAACCACCTGGGAGAGGTTGTCATTAAATACAGAATTGTGTAGTAATTCAATGTTCATTACTAGATGTATGTATTTGCAGTTTATGGCTCATGGGATAGCATAAGTAGTGGCTCTGCCCCTGTGCCATTGTTTCTGGCCTTGCTTTTTTAATCTCCAGAGTAAAGAAAAAGGGTAATGTGGAATCCTTAAAGCCTCAAGTCCTAGCAATCTCTGGCATAGGAACTGGTTGCTAAGGACATGGAGCTCGGTTTAATTTTAACTGCATATTTCATTTATTCAGTGCAACGAGAAAGGCACCCTGCATAGGCTGAAGATACTTTAAATTTTTTTCTGATGGCAAGCTATAATGTCTCTGGGTGTCTTCTGTTTGGTAGAAACACTGACAGATTCAAGTATAATTACTAACAGTAGCCCAATTTTCTTACGAAAAGAAAGCCTCAACCAAGCAGTAAGGAGAAGCAGGCTATTGGGTTTATGATGCCTTACAGGTGTACTGTTACTGTCTTTAAACTATGTAAAGCAATGCAGATCAATTCAGGATGATAAAATTCTTTATTGGCCAAGTGTGATTAGACACACAAGGAATTTGTCTTTGGTACATATGCTCCAGGAAATTTGGTGCATATGCTCTAGGGATTTGTCTTTGGTGTGTATGCATTGTGAACGGAAGTTAAAATAGTAAGTAAAATAGGTGAGTTAAACCCAAGATATTTAGCATGTTTTATGTGCCAAAAGAAACAAATTCCAAATCATACAGATTAAGGGGAATTTTTACAAATATTCCAGTTCCATCCCTTTCAGTGAGATACATACTGTATCTCTTTAGACAAATGCTGGACTGAATGGTACAATATGTTTAATTTGCCTAGATCGACTTAGTGTTATAGACACATGCAGTTGAAAGAAACCTAGAAGATGCCTCCCCATTTAGCCTCTTTTGTTTATAGTGTTATAGAACAGTGATTTTCAATCTTTTTTGAGCCGCGGCACATTTTTTACATTTACAAAATCCTGGGGCACATTGAGCGGAGAAGGAGGGGGAGCTAAAAAAAGTTTGGACAAAAAAAATTCTCTCTCTCTTCCTCCCTTTTGCTCTATTTCTCTCTCCATCCCACTTTCTTTCTCTCTTCCTGCCTTCTTCTCTTTTTTGCTCTCTTTCTCCCTCCCTCCCTCTCTGTCTTCCTCTCTCCCTCTTTCCCTCCTTCCCTCTCATTTACAAGTACATGATTTTGAAGCCATACAACTAAACATTACATTCTTACCTAACAAACAGGTACAATGAATATCACTGAATATAGAACCGCTGTTAGCTAAATGCTAACTAACTCATGCTGATATTCAGCAACAAAATTTAGGAACATCCTCTTTCAAAGAGCTTTAAAAAATTGATCACATAGATTGCATCCCATACATTAGAGTTTCCTTGTTATTTAGTTGTAAGTTCCATGTAACAAGAGTTTTTGTGCACAACATTGTCACTGAGATATAGATAACTAATTGCATGTGCACTAAATTTAATAGCCTGCATATTAATAGCTGCAATAATAATCCAAAGGATATATTTATTGGGAAATTATAGAACTCTGTACATCCTAGAAATGAGATATAAATAGGTCAAGCTCTTAAAAAATAATAATATAAAATTATATCAAAATGTAACTTTGTTTTTATTAATTTATCTGAGCTAACTTACCCTTATTTGTAATTTCTGCATTATATCTGCTACCATTTACAGAGTAATGATTTATAAACATTATCATAAAATGCCTGCAGGTTTTCCATTCCATTTTGGGGTTTTTTCACAATATCATCCATAAGTAACCCACCAAAAACTATATAAGAACATGTCATGTTCTTATATTCCAATTAAAAACTCCTATGTATTCAGTTCCAATAGTAAAAGAACATAAGAGCCATGATGAATCAGACCAAAGCCCATCGAGTCCAGCATTCTGCATCACACAGTGGCCCACCAATTGTCCATGGGGATCTTGAGCAGAAAGAAGGCAAGACCCTCCCTTTCCCCTGACCCCCAACAAATGGTACTCAAAGGAATTTATTTATTTATTTATTTATTATTTGGATTTGTATGCCGCCCCTCTCCGAAGACTCGGGGCGGCTGCCTGCCTCAAGCAACATAGAGGCGGCACATGGACATCCGTTTCAATAACCACCTATACACTTGGCATCTATGAATCTGTCTAATCCTGCTTTGAAGCTATCAAGGCTGACAGTTGTCACGACCTATTCTGGAAGTGAATTCCATAAACCAACGACCCTCTGGGTGTAGAAATATTTCCCTTGATTTGTCCTCACTTTCTTATCTATGAGCTTTAGGGAGTGCCCCCTTGTCCTAGTATTGTGTGATAGAGAAAATATTTTTTCTCTATCCACCTTTTCTATCCAATGCATGATTTTATACACTTCGATCAAGTCACCCCTTAAACGCCGTCTTTCAAGGCTGAAGAGACAAAGGCATTGCAAATTGGTAGTAAAAAGTTCAGGCACCAGTAATGATAGTAAATATTGAGCAATGGATGTGTCTTGTAGCCCATTGTTTCTTTTAATGAAATACAGAAACTCTCTGGAATTAAACTTCTCCAAAGTATCAAGGATGGGTTATTCTAGTCTCGTAGCTCTATTGATTGAATTGAAATTCTGAGGACACGCCTCCCTGGTAACAGTCCTCAGTTTTTGAACTCAGTCTCAGCTCTGTTAGAAACTCCTATTTTAGCTCCAGAGAGCTTCTGAGGAGAAATTAGCTTGTTACTATTCTAAACGAAATCCTTGGTTTCAAGCAGAGAAGAACTGTTATATGGACTTTTACACACACTGCGTCTTTCAACTGATTGGAGGTGGTTTTCTGCAGTAGCGAATTTGAACCTAGGGAGACAACCAGGTGTCCTTCTACCACTCACCTGTATAATGCAACATGGAAGACTTTGAGTGACTGGTGAGAAAGAACCTTTGTGTTTTTCACATGAACAGGGTGGCTCTTCAGGTGGATCCTGCCTTTCATCCAAAGGTTAACTCCTTGTTTCACCAAGCACAGGAGTTGAGCTTGCCTGATTTCTGTCCAAGGTCTTGGACATGGCATATTCTGGATGTTAGGAGAGCCCTCCGCATTTGCATCGCAAGGACTGCTTCCATCAGGAAGACTGAGTCCCTGTTCATCTCCTTTCAGCCGACAACTCTGGGCCACAGGGTGACACCTTCCATGATGGGTCATTGGCACAGACATGTGCCTTAAGGGATGAGGCACCAAGCTCTTATGGTGCCTGATCCCTTGAGGCACCACGAGAGCTTCGGGCTGTCATGATGCCTCAAGGGATTATGGCTCACTCAACTTGAAGTGCGGCCACAACAGTGGTCTGGGCTATACAGGCTTCTGTAGAAGAAATTTGTTGGGCAGCAACATTCATCTACCACTATAGACTGGACACATGCTTCTGCTGAGGCGGCCTTTGGTAGACATGTCCTGTAGCGAGTGCATGAGGAAGTGGGGACTCAGGATCAGAGCAGTACCTGTCTGTGGGACAGTCAAGCTTTGGTATGTTCCATCCTGAACTCTCCTGTCAATACTATGGAGAAGTGGTGTTGGTCTTACCTGATATGCCCTTTCTCATGGTGATTGACAGGAGAGTCCATTCCCAGCCGGTGGACTGTTTGGTCCTGATTCTGGGAGGAGATATGTTTGGATTGGTGTCGGACAACAGGATTCGCTTCATTTTTGAGAAGGTCTACAAGATTCACTTTGTCTTTGTTTTCAACTGGGAACCATTATTAGGGACGCGTGTCCTCAGAATTTCAGTCAAGGCAACTACGAGACAAGAGTAACTCATCCTGGAATTTCCCATTAATCATCATGAGAAAGGGTGTATCAGGAAAGACTAACACCCTTTCTCTGTAAATGTTTTTTTTAATGACTATTGACTACAAAACAACTTTCCTTTAGAAAATTATTTACACAGACACAGATATACACACAGAGAGTTGTTTTAATGGTAGTGAATGTAAGAATTTTCTAGTTTTTAAAAAAATTACAGTCAAAAAGAGACTTATCAATATCAGAAAGCAATTTTAGACTGATACATTTCTCCTCAGAGAGAAATATTTATTTACAGATTGCACTAATGATAAGTACAAATAGTCCTTGTAGGTTTCAGAGGAAGAAGAAATTTCCTGCTTTTTAGTTACTTGGCACCAAATCCGAACACTGAAATCGTTTTTTGACTCTATAAAGCTCATCTTGCTTAAGAGGGGTCTAATAGGACATTGATTGGAGCCCTAGTTGGAAATAGCAGAATTTAAAACATGCTGTCTGCATTTCAACTTCAAAGATTACTTTGCTGGTGTATAGAAAATATTTGTGATATTATGAGATTTGTACTATTGGGCTTATTTATTCTTTATTGTTGCTGAAAATATTACAAGCACTTCTAGAATGCTAATATGCAAAAAAGGATTTCACTGCATTAAGAAGGCATTTTGGCATAGTAACCGGTGGTGGGCTGCAACTGGTTTAACAACCGGTTCAGTGATCACGTGCAAAGGGCCTAACGCACTTGCGTGCAGTGTTCAAAATACAGCAATTGGAAGCTCAGCTGCTTACCTTTTAAGGCATCCCTGCTAAGTAGAACACCAGGGGCATGGAAATCAGCTGTGCCGCGCGAATCAACTGAGCCAGCAAGAGAGAAATATAGGACAGGATAGGGCAGTGGTGGGTGGATGGGGCCAGCTGATCGTCGGAAGTACCGGTTCGCTCGAACTGGTCTGAACTGGCAGCAGCTCACCATAGATAGTAACTGTTGTGGTTAGCTCTGGCCCAGCTCCTGCCCCAAGGACTGTGGATGTGAGGGAGACATCCACATGCTGCAGGCCTGGTTTTCCCCCGGTGGAATCTGCTGATGAAGGCTCCTCTGACCAAGAAGACATGAGTGACAGGGAGGAGGAGAGTGTGGCAAACAGCTCAGAAGGAGATCAATTATCTAGCTCCTCCTTGGATTCAGAACAAGAGTTAATGATACAGCCACACATGCGGAGAGCGATGCATAGGCAACAACAACTGAGAGATTATTATCAAAGAAAATGAGGCCACCTGTGGTTGGGTGGGGCTGTGGTAATTAATGAGGCTGTTATAAATAGTAGCCTGTGGGTTTGGCCATTGTGGAGGATTATCTGATCGTTGTGTTTCGGGCCTGCCTTGCTGACTTTGACCTTTGTGTGCTGATTTTTCCCTGCTTTGAAACTAAACCAGAGCAAAGTGTGTTTCACTTTGTGAAAGAAGAAGGACTGTGAATTGCCTCACAGCTGCAAGCTAAGTATCACAAGACTGATAAGGGACTTGTACAAATTACCAGTTTGTTTGGAGACGAGTGCTTTTGCTATACCAAAAGAGGGCTTAGTTTAAGTGAATTTTCATTATAAAGAACATTGTTTTGAATTTTCAAACGTGTGTGTGTCTGAAATTTGTACCTGTGAATTTTCGGGAGGAGTCTACCAGAGAGCCCGACAGAACAGTAACCATAAATGTCACCATTAAATACTAATTTACAATACTATGTTAATATTATAGTTACTATATCAAGATCAGGGGTTACACTGGATTGTAGACATGATCCAAAATTACAATTGGCTTTGCTGTTTTACATTTTTATTGTGAGACACATTGAAAGTTGTACATTATGTGAGATGCTTACTTGCTTATATACTGGCATCCTTCTTTCAGACTTCTTCCCATTGAAGGTTGATAGAGAGGAAGACGGGCCAGCAGCAATTCAGGAATAGGGGAAGGAGTAGCAAATGCCACAACACCCTCCCATAAACACTCTACAGAGTTATCACTTGAGATAACAACAGTTTCTGCAAAAGTTCTATTGCTTAGCATGCTGGCACAGCCTTTAAACCACCAGAGGCCAACTCTAAAGTTCAACACAGGCAAGAGCAGCATAGCACAAGCCTCTTTGTAATTCTAAAATGGTTTTCTTTGATTAAAGGTAAAGGTTATTACATTGGACATTGGAAGCTGTGATACAGCCCTCTAATGGTTTCCTAATGCTCCACAGATCATTACATAAGGAAGAGTCTTCCTATTCTTATTATTCTAAACTTTGATATCCTTAAGTAGCAGAAGTAAGAAAGAGTATCCACATGAATGATCTCTAGCCATTTGCAAATTTATAAACTTTAGAAAACCACCTGTCATGTTTAAACTAGGAAGGAAGCATTGAAATAATAATTCTATCATTAGGACCACAAACCCTCAGCTGTATATTTCTTCATACACTGCAGAGGTTCCAAAATGACAATTAACATAAATAGCCTGAGCCCCTGAAAATACCCTATTTTTCAGTCTATAAGATGCACTCCTCCTACCCAAAAGTGGATGGAAATGTCTGTGTGTCTTAAAAAATGAATGTTGCTGAAGATTCGCCACCCACCAGCCCCTACTTTTCGGCCTCTGCCTCCCAGCAATTCGTCTCCTTGTAGCATACAGCCTGGTCAGCTTCAGCACAGCCTGATTTATACAAGCAGCTGATTGGTGGTTGGATCTTCCTCCTGGAATACAACCTATCAGCTGTTGCAGGCTGCAGGAATCACCACTGCCCACTGCTACTATAGCTGCTCAGTGCTGCTGCCTATCACCACCTCCGTGCACCCCATTTTTGACCTCCACACAGCCCATTTTCACCCTGTTCAACAAGGATCCCCACTGCCACCACCTATCCCTGTCACCTGGAATGGCCAAAAATGGGATGTGCGGAGGCCAAAAATGGGCAAGCAGAGATAGTGCTAGGAGGCAGCGGTGATGGGCGGTGGCGATCCCCATAGCCTGGAACAACTGATAGGTGGTATTCTGGGAGGCAGATCCAACCACCAGTTAGCTGCTCATGCTAAATCAGGCTGTGCTGAAGCTGACCAGGCTGTTTGCTGCAAGGAGGCAAATTGCTGGGAGGAAGAGGCGGATTTTTTTTCTTGTTTTCCTCCCCAAAACGAGGTGCATCTTATAGTCCAAAAAATATGGTAATCTTTTCTGGACTTGATCAAATAAATAGGAAGAAGGGGATGAAACACATGACAAGGTCTGCACTTTTTTAATAACTGGAGATAGATGTGGTCTTTGGACAAGTCAACTCATTTGGAGAGACAGTTCATAATATTAGTTCCACTTGGTTAGCAATCTCCTTGCTTTGTACTACATTCATTGACTTCTCAGAGCTGTCAATGAATAATGCAGCTTCCAGCCTACATATTGCACAGTCTGAGATGGAGTAGGACTCATGAGGAAGTGGATGGATTAAAACCACGCAGTTGACTTGCAGGCCAAAAGAGGCCTAGAACCTGATCCTAGTCCAGCGGTGTAATCACTAAATAATACTGGTTCTCTCGTTTTAAGAGCAACTGCTATGTAGCAATTAAGATGTGTCAGCCCTGCAAGGTAGACCATACCATGAAGCAGGTATCATGTGTGTCTAAAACTACTTTAAGATTGGCTATTCAGATAGTCCTCGATGTACAACCACAATTGAGCCCAAAATGTTTGGCACTGAGTGAGTTTTGTCCCATTTTATGACCTTTCTTGCCCCGTTGGTAAGTGAATCACTGCAATTGTTAAGTTAGTAACACAGTTGTTAATTGACTCTGGCTTTCCCATTGACTTTGCTTGTCAGAAGATCACACAAGACGTACACATGACCACTGGACACTGCAACTGTCAAAAACAGGAGTCAGTTGACAAGAGGCTAAATTTTGATCATGTGATCATGGGGATGCCACAATGGTCATAAGCATGAAAAACAGTCATAAATCATGTTTTCAGTGCTGTTGTAACTTCGGTCACTAAATGAAGTGTTATAAATCAAGGAATACCTGTGGGAATAGAATCTGGCAAGCCAGAATATGCTTCTCCTCCTCCTCTATCTTTTTGTGAATTTGTGTTGGGCCTATCTATTTTTGGACTTCTCCTGCCTCAGCTGGACTTCCGCAATACAGTATTTATTTGCTTGTTGCCTTGGTAATGGATCTTCTCTCTCCCTCAAGCTTGTCTTCTTTACTCTCTACAACATGAGAGAAGCCAAGAGTCCTCTCTGGATGATTTTAGACTAGTCTTCCTGAGCCTTGTATTATTATAAGAGGAATAAAGGGAAATGAGATAAAATGTACATTACCCTCCTTAGTTTTATGAAAAATAAAAGGAATAGACAGGAGAGTACAGGTATTTTCAGTTTTGCAAAACACTTTACTGTAATTTAGCAATAAAGGTAGTGTTAGTACTCATGCTTCTTGCCTGGACTCCTGGTATCCAGAGGGAAAGCATTTTGAAATTCCCTGATATTTCCTTGACCTTTCGCTGTAACTTGTGATCTAGTTAAGGCGCGATCGTAGATGATGTCATACCAAATGGCTAAGCCGTGGAGAAATATCAGTAGCTTAGGAAGCAAGTTGTTGCCACAGTTATGCTCATTTTTGCTTGACTCTGCCAGGTAGCGCGATCTGGTGGGAATTTTTTAATGTGATTTTTCCCTGACTTTTAAACATTTTAATACAGTTTGGGTTTTTTCGCTGATTTATTCCTTTTTTTCACTGGCGATTTCCCTGATAATTCCCTGATTTCCCTGTTTTCCAGGTTTCCTGGGCACCCTGTGGACTACCTTACAGGATTGACAGATATAAATGTCACTACTAATAATCACTTCTCCCCCACCATAAATTATTTGCAATTCCCACTGAATTATGTGAAATCATATGCTCAGCAAGCTTCCTGCTTACCCCTACCATTTTTTTAAAGTAAGAATGGGATAAAGCTGTTAAGAATATTTTACACATCATCAATCATCTCTCAAACACTTCCTGCTAAGCTTGAACAAAAAAATAGAAGTAAATAGATAGAGAACATTTCCTAAGCTTTGGTGGAGAATCCAAGCAAGCTCATTGGAAGTCCAACCCCATATCTTATCTCAATGTCCAGTTTTCTACCCCATATTTGCCTTCTAACCCTTGCTCTCTCCTCCCTTGAGTTTGGCTTCTTTGCTTCAGTACTTATAGTAATTTCTCTTGGAAACAACCAAAGGGATAATGTAGTGAAGCTGCAAGCAATTTTCCAACAGAATCTTGCCACTGCCAAATAAATGTCGTACTGTATTTCAAAGAGCATTTGCCAGAGTTCTAACAGAGAGATATTGTTGATGCCTTCTTTTTCTGGCCATACCTCATATCTCTAGCTATTTCAAGGGAGTGATCACCTTGCTGGTTTGATAAAATCCAAGAATTCAACAATAATTATTATCCCGGCAGGATTGCAATGCAGCAAACAGTTAGGTGGCAGGTATTTAAATTCTGTCTGTCCAAAACAGTAGGGTCTACTCATTTGCTGCATTGAATATTTTTTAATAATAATGAGGCTTGTCATAGTACATGAAAGGCAAATTAAATTGCCATTCTCTTCCACAATGCCTATCAGGAGGGGGGGGAAAGCAAATTGAAAATTTCAGGCTATCTCCCATTTTCACTGACATTGGCTTGTTAGCTAATGACCCTTTTTGAGGTAAGAAGCAATTAGCTATGCAATCATGACCAGAAAAAGCTAGGTGTTTACAATTGTTTTTGACCCATTTAACACAGATTAGTCTAAGAGAAAAGAAATCTAATGCTTCATTTAAGTTCATAAAAGCAGTAGAAATACTTAACAGTTTAGTAACAATAAATACATAAATTATTCCTTGAATCAAAACCTCCCTTCTTGAAATAAATCTAACTATACTAACTAACTAACTATAATGTATATTGTCTGTTAGTACTCTGTACAAAACAGATGGATTTGCAATATATAAACAGGCTAACAATGAATGTCTCTCTGTGTTGAAGTACTATAGCTTTAAGAGGTAGTGTTACAAATTGACATAAGAGGGAGCCAGAAAGCATGATTTTTTCTCTCTGCTCTCTCTGTTCTTTCTGCTGATTCACTGTGATTGATGTAATAAGCTCTATGTTTATTCTATGATAGTTGATGTATTTATAAGCTGTAATGTATGTCTGCTACATAAGACAAAGACAGCCTTGTAATATTGAATTGAGAGATATTGACTGATTTGAATGTGCATGAGTGGACTTTTTAACTTGACTGTGCTATTTCTAAAAGTAAACATTATTTTATACGTTTTAATGTATCTGTTGAATAATTACTCATATCTCCTGGATATCTGATAGAATTCCACATTTCTTCTGTGCTTGTCCTTGATAAGGATCATTCTACACACTTCTTAGCATTGTCTATTCTGAACAGATTTCTAGATATTTTCTACTAAAAACAATCTATCAATTGTGGGAAGCCACACACACACACACACACCCCTAGAAGAATGAAATATTTTAAAATGGCAAAAAGCAACTTAAGAGATAAAGAACCTTTTGAAGGAAGACTACAGTATATAGATAGGTCTATTTATAAGCTCACTCACTCAAAACAGCCAAAATAGGATGAAAACTATTAAGTCACAATAGGAATTAGCCAACACCCTTCAGAACACAAGCCCCTTCATTGCATCATCCTCAGAGAAGTCTGAA
Organism: Erythrolamprus reginae; assembly: GCF_031021105.1. Lineage (NCBI taxonomy): Eukaryota > Metazoa > Chordata > Lepidosauria > Squamata > Dipsadidae > Erythrolamprus > Erythrolamprus reginae. The sequence goes on along the minus strand of NC_091950.1, from coordinate 307,043,143 downwards.
CGTCAATCAAACCTAGCTCAAACACCTAGGATTTGTACTTTGCCTATAGAACCAGCGATGACCCCTACATAGCGGTGTAGCGGTGTGCCACAAGGGTCTGTTGTGGGTCCTATTCTTTTTAATATGTTTGTGAGTGACATAGGGGAAGGTTTGGTAGGGAAGGTTTGCCTATTTGCCGATGCCTCTAAAGTGTGCAATAGGGTTGATATTCCTGGAGGCGTCTGTAATATGGTAAATGATTTAGCTTTACTAGATAAATGGTCAAAGCAATGGAAACTGCAGTTTAATGTTTCCAAATGTAAAATAATGCATTTGGGGAAAAGGAATCCTCAATCTGAGTATTGTATTGGCAGTTCTGTGTTAGCAAAAACTTCGGAAGAAAGATTTAGGGGTAGTGATTTCTGACAATCTCAAAATGGGTGAACAGTGCAGTCAGGCGGTAGGGAAAGCAAGTAGGATGCTTGGCTGCATAGCTAGAGGTATAACAAGCAGGAAGAGGGAGATTATGATCCCGCTATATAGAATGCTGGTGAGACCACATTTGGAATACAGTGGTCCCTCGATCATCGCGAGGGTTCCGTTCCAGGACCCCTCGCGATGATCGATTTGTCGCGAAGTAGCGGTGCGGAAGTAAAAACACCATCTGCGCATGCGCAGATGGTATTTTTATTTCCACCGCAGCAGCGAGGAGCCGAAGATTGGGTTTCCCCGCCGCCTCGCTGCTGCTGCTTGTCCGCGCGCGTGCCGCCCCCCCCCCGCGCTGTTGCTGGGGCCGCTTCTCAGCTGAGAAGCAGCCCTGGGGTTTCCCCGCGCGCGCGCGCGCGCCGCCCGCCCCCCCACGCTGTTGCTGGGGCCGCTTCTCAGCTGAGAAGCGGCCCTGGGGTTTCCCCGCGCGCGCGCGCGCGCCGCCCGCCCCCCCCGCGCTGTTGCTGGGGCCGCTTCTCAGCTGAGAAGCGGCCCTGGGGTTTCCCCGCGCGCGCGCGCGCGCCGCCCACCCCCCCCGCGCTGTTGCTGGGGCCGCTTCTCAGCTGAGAAGCAGCCCTGGGGTTTCCCCGCGCGCGCGCGCGCGCCGCCCGCCCCCCCCGCGCTGTTGCTGGGGCCGCTTCTCAGCTGAGAAGCAGCCCTGGGGTTTCCCCGCGCGCTGCGCGCGCGCCGCCCGCCCCCCCGCGCTGTTGCTGGGGCCGCTTCTCAGCTGAGAAGCGGCCCTGGGGTTTCCCGCGCGCGCGCGCGCCGCCCGCCCCCCCCGCGCTGTTGCTGGGGCCGCTTCTCAGCTGAGAAGCAGCCCTGGGGTTTCCCCGCGCGCGCGCGCGCCGCCCGCCCCCCCGCGCTGTTGCTGGGGCCGCTTCTCAGCTGAGAAGCAGCCCTGGGGTTTCCCCGCGCCCCGCGCGCGCCGCCCGCCCCCCCGCGCTGTTGCTGGGGCCGCTTCTCAGCTGAGAAGCAGCCCTGGGGTTTCCCCGCGCCCGCGCGCGCCGCCCGCCCCCCCGCGCTGTTGCTGGGGCCGCTTCTCAGCTGAGAAGCAGCCCTGGGGTTTCCCCGCGCGCACGCGCGCGCCGCCCGCCCCCCCGCGCTGTTGCTGGGGCCGCTTCTCAGCTGAGAAGCAGCCCTGGGGTTTCCCCGCGCGCGCGCGCGCGCGCCACCCCGCCCCCCCACGCTGTTGCTGGGGCCGCTTCTCAGCTGAGAAGCGGCCCTGGGGTTTCCCCGCGCGCCGCCCGCCGCCCGCCCCCCCCACGCTGTTGCTGGGGCCGCTTCTCAGCTGAGAAGCGGCCCTGGGGTTTCCCCGCGCGTGTGCCGCCCACCCGCCCACGCCGTTGCTCGCGCCTTACCGGGGCAAGAGGGGGAAGACCCAGGGAAGCCTCTGCCCGGCGGGGAAACTCCACCATCTATGCATGCGTGGAAGGGCACGCATGCGCAGATGGTGGAGTTTACTTCCGGGTTGAAAACTCGCGATATAGCGTTTAGCGAAGATCGAGATCGCGAAACTCGAGGGACCACTGTACTGTGTTCAGTTCTGGAGACCTCACCTACAAAAAGATATTGACAAAATTGAACGGGTCCAAAGACGGGCTACAAGAATGGTGGAAGGTCTTAAGCATAAAACGTATCAGGAAAGACTTAATGAACTCAATCTGTATAGTCTGGAGGAGAGAAGGAAAAGGGGGGGCATGACTGAAACATTTAAATATATTAAAGGGTTAAATAAGGTCCAGGAGGGAAGTGTTTTTAACAGGAAAGTGAACACAAGAACAAGGGGACACAATCTGAAGTTAGTTGGGGGAAAGATCAAAAGCAACATGAGAAAATATTATTTTACTGAAAGAGTAGTAGATCCTTTGAACAAACTTCCAGCAGACCTGGTAGATAAATCCACAGTAACTGAATTTAAACATGCCCGGGATAAACATATATCCATCCTAAGATAAAATACAGAAAATAGTATAAGGGCAGACTAGATGGACCATGAGGTCTTTTTCTGCTGTCAGACTTCTATGTTTCTATAACCCCTATATGGCCCCATGGGAGTCTGACAACATCCAATAGAATATATGTTCTTGCACAGGAACAAGAAGCTCAAGTGCAAAGACCAAGATAAGGCATAAAAAAACTCAACTCCATTTTCTCAGCTACGCAGAACCACAAACCAATGTGGTTCCGCTTCATCAATAAACTACGTTCCCAATCAGCCTCCATATTTCTAGTGTCTTTCCCCAAGCTTGGAACTGAACCAAATGGATATTTTTTCCCACACAATAAAAAGATGATTGTACAATTTTAAGGAACCTGCAATTCAATATACTAGGCCAAATTAGGATGTTTCACTAAGGAGTAGGATAGGTTTTATAATCCAATCAAAGAACCCCAGATTGGTAAGTCTGCCCAGCCATTAAATTGGGGGAAAAGGACAGATTTGAGAATATTCAGATTCCTAGCAGTTATATAATCCCTATTGATTTTAAAGGATTTTAGGCATTAAAGCTCTGTATAGTTTCCATTGAAAATCTAAATAAGAAAGAACTGAGTTAATTAAAATCAGGTATACAGATTAGTCAGTGTCTGGCTTGGAACAAAATCAATACCTGAGTCTTATTTGAGAGTTTAGATGTTAGATTTCAATATTGATGATCCATATTCAACTTGGAAGTCACCAGGCACAGAGACTTCTATCAAGGGTTTGTTCCTATATATGATTTATAGTAGTTCTGGACACACATTCCCCTAATATTCTCCATCATATGATGCATTTTCTCTAACATATAATTTTATATACTTTTTAAAATAGGAAAATAAATTGAACAATTCTGAAAAGTATGGATTTCACAATGTAAATTCTTTTTTATTTGTACACTGCACAGAATCCCGCTGTGGAAAAGACCGGTGGTTTTTAAATGTGATAGATAGATAGATGTGATAGATAGATCGATTGATAGATCGATCGATAGATCGATCGATCGATCGATCGATCGATAGATAGATAGATAGAAATTTCAATTTCCATCACGACTTAAGGTTACTTTCAGGAATTCTTGAGAGTGCTCTGCTATTACTAAGGTAAATTATTGAATTACATGTACAGCAACAAATGAAAGTATTTTTTGACATGATTTTTTTAAAAATTCAATGTGAATCTGGTATACTTTAACTGAGATCTGTTTGTAACTAATAAATATCACAAAGCACCTAGAAACCTACACAATGGATTTATTTTCAATCTCTTGAAATCTGCTTCATCTATAACATTGATTCTAAATTTGTCTGTTTGGAGTTTCTCTACCACAGGGGCCTTAAGAACCCTCTGTAGCCCAGAGCCTCCAAGTCATATTCTGCAAAGATACTTAGGCAGCAATAACAATGATATTATCTAGAGCAGTGATGGCGAACCTTTTTTCCCTCTGGTGCAGAAAGCATGCATACAATAGCACACATGTGCATGCTCATAACCATAATCCAATGCCTTCTGTGTCCCACTCACCCCTGTGCATGCATGTGTGTCTCCTCTACCCGTTTTCAGCCTAGCAGGCCTCTGGATGCTGGAAACTGACCATTTCTAGATTTCCAGTAGGCCTGGTTTTTGCCATTCCCCAGGCTTTCCTGGGCCTGTGGAGGGTGAAAATGGCCTATGACACCCCCCTGGTGGCTGGAAATGGCCATAGCTGAGCTAGAACAACAGCTCATATGCTCACAGATATGGCTCTGTGTGCCACCTGTGGCATGCGTGCCATAGGTTCACCGTCACTGATCTAGAGGTTTACTCTGCTTCAGTTATAGTTTCATCTGGAAAAGCAGAATACGTGCAAAACTACAATCTTGGTTCCATGGTCCCTTCCTTCCTCATATCAGCCTCAGTAGTAAGACAATGGGCTTTCTTTTGCTTTCTTTAAACTTAAAAGCTCAACGAACACCTGCAAATAATCTTTAGCTATTCCTGTTTCACAGTATGCAGCAACATAATCAGGCTTTCATTATCACTGTATAATATGAAGGAGCCCTTGATTAGTTGCATGCCCAAGGGAATTCCAAGCCTGCAGACATGTCTAAACTATTGCAATTGTGCCAGTTTGTGAACTTACTTCAGTCACCAAAAACATACTGGAAAATCTACTAAGAGGCAGCTGGACTTGGCCGGCATAGCAATATGCCCTAGAATAGATTGCTCTCATCTGGAGTATTGGGTCCACTTCCAAAAGACAATATAAATTGGTACAAATTCAGACAAGATATTATGAGCTAAAATTCTATGACACATGGTGAAAGGATATAGATATATTTAACCTAGAGAGAAGATAACCATGATACAGTACTTGGATACAACTATTGGATATCATATCTTCCCTCTCCACCTAGTATAGTGGTTCTCTACCATTCTAATGCCATGACCCCTCAATAGCTCCCCAACCATAGGTCTAGTGCCAATTCTCCCAACAGAGCTTTAAATTGATTGGCAAGAAGGTCAGAGGGACAGACCCACTGTATACGCCTGATTGGTCGGATTGTAAAAATATGTTCCAAGGCTCCAGAATAGAAACTTTAGTTCCTAACACCATGGGAAAATTTATCTTTTCCCATTGTCTTAGGCAACCTCTGTGAAATGGTTGTTCGACACCCAAAGGGGTCCCGATCCCCAGGTTGAAAACCACTGACCTAGTACATAGAAACATAGAAGTCTGACGGCAGAAAAAGACCTCATGGTCCATCTAGTCTGCCCTTATACTATTTTCTGTATTTTATCTTAGGATGGATATATGTTTATCCCAGGCATGTTTAAATTCAGTTACTGTGGATTTATCTACCACGTCTGCTGGAAGTTTGTTCCAAGGATCTACTACCAGCAGACGTGGTAGATAAATCCACAGTAACTGAATTGTACTTTGCAGCAGAGTGGGTACACTGCAGCTCCTCTCCATTGAACATTGTGATCTTGTGGGATCTAGGAAACACTGCAGCTGTCACTATCTGGAACAGCATCCTCCAGAGATAAGGACAGAACCACACCTGCTAAGGTGGAATCATGACATGTGCTCGTCCCCGTGGCTCTGAGTGCTAGCGGAGTCCAGCACAATTCTGCTACTGTGGCTGTGCAGGTAGAAGAATCACGCATGAAACACGGGTGCAATAAATTTAAAACAATTAATCGATCCAGGTCAGGCTGCTCCACTATTAGATGTTGATCTGAACTGGAATTTCTTCCTTAAAATTTAGGTCACTTTTGTGTACAGACAGAAAGAAAAGTGTCACAGAACAGCAGAAGAACAGAGCTGGAAGGGACTTTGGAGGTATTCTAGTCTAAAGTCCTGCTTGAGAAGGAGACCTGTATTATTCCAGACAAATTACTGTCCAATTCTACAATGGGTATAAACACTTTGTAATTCAAATAAAGCAGGGCATAGCATTAAGCCTAAAGTATTACCTGATTTTTTAAAATACTGGTTTCCAGCTGAATTACAAACTTTAACAGTTGTAGGAAATAAAGAATTAGAGGTTCCTATTTTCACCCCGAGCAATTAAAACAGGTGTTGACATTTTACCCAAAAAGTTACAATAAACCTTGAAGTACTATGTTTTATTCAATAAAAATATTATCTTAGACCAATTGGATTTCACTGGATTTGAGTAGAAAACTAAAATTTGCCAGCTATTGGAGAGGTGAGGCATTTGAACTTCATTTAAATTAAATTTAACATTAAATATATTTTATCCTATAATTGTTCCATTTGGGAAGAATGTTATTACATGTTATTAATTCAGCTTTCAGTCAAAATGTAATGGTTTATACTTATATGAAGAGTATTTTTATTGAATGAAAAGTGACATTTGCAAAAAAAAAAAAAAAAGGATTCTCCATGCTTACATAAAAGTAAGAGCCAATGCAGCAAACAGAAGGTTAGGGCATTAGGGTAGAAACTGGGATACTGTGAATTCTAATTGCATCGCAGGCACAAATTCAGCTACTTTTGGCCAGTCACTCTCTCTCAGCCTTAGGAAGAAGACAATAGCAAACCACTTTTGAAAAACCTTGCCAAGAATAATTGCCTGGATTTTTACAGGAGTAAAAAAGGAAAAACAAAAATCTCAACTCAAAAGCACATAGATATAACTAAAAAATTATTATTATTAAAAAATGACTTCAATGTGAAAAAGATTAATATATCTCCAACAATTCAGGATGACCGTATTATTAAGTAATCAGCAATTTATGAATATATCTTTAGTTGGCATAGACTACCTAAGGAAAGGTGGTTACTCATCATCTAATTTTCTTTGTAAAATCCTTTATATATTGTATCTATTTGTAATAATAGCCTTTTAATTTTTTTGATTTTAATTTTTGTTCAGTTACAACTTTATTTTTCTTGGGCTAATGATCCCAAATAATGTTGATTGTTGATTTTTATTTTTGGTGTTCCATTAGTAAATCCCCCAAAAACCTTCAAGCGCTTCTATAAAATTTGAAACAAGGAACGCAACTGTGTTATATTTTATTAATTTTAAAATGCATCACAAAGGCTTGCATTGATGGCAAACACAACTTCCTGTGAAATGTTACTATGGCAGCTCAGTTTTTGTCTAAAGCTCCTAATCTAACATCAGTGCCTTCAGCATTAAAAAAAAATCTCTATAACTGAGTGAAAAACTTCTGAATATAGAAACAAATTTTGAAACCTTCTCCTTGTGTAGAAGAAAGCACTACAAAAAAGAGAAATTATGGCTCTTTAAAAATTGGAAATCAACAGCATCTAACCACTAGCCAAAAGTGACAGGGCTGCAATGATTTCTAATTCCTCAACATCTGGAGGAGCACAGATTCACTAAATATCCTATATTCACTTGTTAAAATATTTACAAGGAATCTGGATACCTGGATATGAATGACTATAATTCTGGCACAGTTTTAATGGATTAAAAACCTAGCATGCATTCTCCATTCAAGGATAATATTGTTTAGGATCAATATAATTATATCTTTCCATAATAACTGCCACGCTGGATTCTTCACTATCACAGATGATGGATTGACCTCACAATTCTGAAATAATATGCAATATAAGAAATGAATATGTAATGAGTAAATGAAATAAAATTATTTCAAAATTTATTCTTTTTAAGCAAATTAAGAAATTAAGAAAAAGAAGCTTCTTAAGGTAGAATCACTGCATTTTTGGAATTAGAATGAACAGCCATTCTTACTAAAAAAAAAGTATGATTTCTCCTTTTGTAAAATACAATAAACATGCACAAAAGCTGGCCAGCTATGGGTTGAGGGCGTATATCCATCCAATATCTGATTTTTTAAATAATATAAATGATGCTGCGCTTCAATGGTTAGATATTGATATCTGAACATAGATCTTTTTAACATTTATATTTTGTTGGATTCTATTATTCTAGTTTAAATGTTAATTCATATTGCTAGTTCATGTATGAGGGGCGTCCAGAAAGTAATGCACCACATTTTTTTCTCAACATACAGTAATGGTACGAATACGAAACTTGAGATATATATTATTTGAATTGTCAGGAGTGCGTGTATAATTTTTGCATTTCTTCAGACAGATAGCGGAGCTGCAGCAGTGTTTTGAAATGGCGCCTGTAAGTGATGTACGTTACAAGCAGCGTGTCGTCATTGAATTTCTTACTGAGGAGAAAGAAACTGTTGGGAACATTCACAAATGTTTGTGTACAGTTTATGGAGAATCTGTAGTCGATAGAAGTATGGTTAGAGGGCGAGGCCATTAGAAGATGGAAATGGCTTCGTGACCCGAACAAGGAGTGGTACTGACAGGGCAGACATGCCCTTGTGTCTCGTTGGAGAAAGGCCATAAAACGGGACAGAGATTACATGGAAAAATAGGGAGTGTAGAAGAAACATAATTCTTTCTTGTGTGTAAGTTTAATTGTGTTCAATAAATAATTGTTAAAGAAAAAAATGTGGTGCATTACTCTCTGGGCGACACTCGTATGATATGTTATATGCTAAATAAATAAGTAAAATCTACTCTTCTGAATCCTAGTGATTCTCTTATATGTATTTAAAGGTTGCAGACAACTTCATAAGTAAGGAATTGAATGGAAGAAAAGTGAATAAAAGTTCTTTTGGTATGGACATAAGAATTTTGGAGTCCTGGACATTGGCTGTTGATTTATTTGCTATCTACGAGGGTTATCTGGAAGGTACAGTTACAAGGCACGTAGCTCTCGCTGGGCATGTTTGCGGGGAAGTTGGTGTTACTATCGTGTAGCAGAAAGCCAGCAGAAGAGAACGAGCAGTGACAGTGGTCAGTAGATCATCGACTGGCATTGTGGTGAAGGTTAGAGATGAGCGTCTTCATTCTGTGTCCCTCCAAGTGTGTGAAGTGCATGCTATAATAATAATAATAATAATTTTAATAATAATTTCTGCTGATGCAATCAAGGCGGCATGATATGCGCATCTTGCCACCTTGAGCGCCACTTTTTAAGTCTTAATATGAGCTCTTACAAGTGTTCGATCAGATTCAGATTTATTTTTCCTCTGTCACTTCTCCAAACGTCTCTTCTGGCGTTTCAACACCCGGAGCTCCTCGGTAAACCAGAGCTCTCTGGGGTCTACTGCCAGAGAGATGTCGCAATGGCGCAATCCGGTCAAGAGCCTCCGCTGTAGCCTTGTTCCAGACCACAGCAAGAGACTCTGCCAAACTGTGAATAAGTAAATCTGGTAAACCCCAAGCGCCCTCTGAAAGCCCTCTGGGTCCATCAGGCGGAACCATCTAGTTGGTTCCGCCTCCCTGCGGGGGAGGATTGGAGCCTTGAAGTCAAGCCATAGCAGAAAATGGTCTGACCATGACAAAGGCAAAACATCTAAGCCCCTTAGTCTCGGACCATCACTCAGCTGCTCCAAGAGAAATATCATGTTGGGTGCGTGCCCCCGCTTGTGAGTCAGACCTTCAACTATTTGGGTCAGGTCCATGGCTGTCATGGTGCCATGAACTCTTGTGTTAGTGCAGAGGGTTCGCCAAGCGACAGCAGATTCAAGTCCCCCAAGACAATAAGTCTGGGGAACTCTACCACCATCCCGGCTACCTCCTCGAGCAGCACAGGCAGGGCTGTTGATATGCAGTTGGGAGGCAGTTACGTGAGCAACTAGCCCACCTGAACCCCTATGTCTAGCTTTACAAAGAGGGACTCACAACCCGCAATCTCAGGAGCAGCAAGTCTGCGCAGGCTAATAGTCTCCTTGGCTATAATAGCCACTCCTCCCCCCCCTTCCCTGGGGTCGTGGCTGATGCCATACCTGAAACCCGGCTGGGCATATTTCAGATAGGAACTCCTCCCTCTGGGCCCAGCCAAGTTTCAGTCACACATACCAGGTCGACCTCCTCCTCCAGGATAAGATTCTGGATGAGAAGAGCCTTATTCATAACCGACCTGGCATTGAGCAGCAGCAACCTGAGTCTAGGGCCTGGATTACTCATCACCAGTGGCCCAGGTTGACTCCATGGGGCCAGAACATGGGATTGCTTTCAAGCAGTATTCCCTCGTTCCCTAAAATGGCCTGCCCCATGTCTCCCGTCATATCTGCCTCTCCCCAGCAGCACCGGAACTTTTTTGAAGGCAAGGCTCTTCTCAACTGTATAGTGACAAGAGATTAAACTTGGGCTTATCACCATACTCCAGAGAGCAAATCTCAATCAATGTGGTGGTGCCATACCCATTCTCCTTCAGCCAAAAAATTCAAAACTCAGCAATCGGCAAGAAAAATATTGGACACCCATCGCAGCAGCATTCATGCCCTTAGCATTCAGGTAGCTATTACAGCACACATTTCGTACTTGGAAGGAAATGGAATGAGGATACTCATCTCTAATTTTCCCTACAGCGCCAGACAATAATCTACTGACCACTGGCACTGCTTGTTCTCTTCCGCTGGCTTCCCACTACACAATAGGAATACTAACTTTCCCCGCAAACATTCCCCATGAGAGCTAGGTGCTTTGTAACCTTACTTTCTGGATAACCCTCGTATATTCATGCAAATGGCCTTTCCTATTAGTTACCTATTGAACAAAGGTAATTGAACAAAGACAGAAATGTAATTAAAATGAAAATGTTTGGCTTTGTAAAAAACCATGAAATGTCAAATCTATTTTTTTGTCTTCCTTGACTCCCTTAGGGTCAATTCAATTATTCTGACCAAGATTTACAGAAAAAACGAGGCAGTAAAGAAATGAATGGATATACTCTTTCTTATTTCCATCAATAGCAAAAGAGAAAGGGGGGGGGGACTTGCGATCGATTCACTGGCATCTCACATTACAGAGCCCCACGCTATGATTTAATAAGGATCTTCTACACAATATGACTACTCTTACATATGCTGGTCTCTCAAAAACAATGTTCTAATTAGATCGTGAAAACAAATTGCAGCAATTTGTTCAATTGATTTCTATCCCACTTTTTCTCCAAGGGATCAGTGTCGTTCACTTTATATCTTCAATAACAACCCTATAAAGTAAGCTGGGCTGAGCGATAATGACAGGCCCAATCAGTTGTTGTTTTAATCCATTATTTTAAATCCATTATTTAAAAATCACTTCAGAAATACAGTATTTTATTTTTATTTTTTGGGGGGTTGACCAAAGTGCAATAATGTATTCACATGAACGTCATTTGGAAATCTCAATTTGGCAGTAAGAAGAGAGGAGTAAGTAATGGAGGACTACTTTCTAAAATTCCAGATGAAGAAAAATTTAAAGGCAGCTACTATAAGAAATCTTAAAATACTCTCACTATCTGAGAGGCCCAGAGGTCCATAAGCTGTATATTTGGTCTGCTAAGATCAGAAACAATATTCTGTTCTGAAGACATATTTTTAACGCCTAAGAAAATGTGTGATTTTTTTATACCCACAGGGTGGTTTTTTCTTAATATTCTGAACTGTTCAGCTTGCTGAAAACTACTTTATACACCAAAATGTATAAATGTCAGCTTATATTGGCAAATCAAGTCAATTTTACTGACATTCAAAAATTAAACAGAGTACTGTATATACAAAGAAGGTGAGCAGCTATGTTGTAGTAAATAAACAGAATTCCCTATAGTAAGTTTTGGTTCCTGACTTTTGCTGTTTATCATATTCCCTCATAATGTTTCATCAAGCATAGATGTTCAAGGGAAAATAGATAATGAATTCTGATAAGTCTTCCATGGACTTTAAGGATTCTGAATCTTATAGTGGTCACTTTACAATGATTACTAACACACAATTCACTGTAATGGTTGTAATTTATAATCAGATATTAGCATACTATTTTTATATAACATAAGAATTCTTAGTTTATGCCTGCCATGGTAATACCCTCAACAACACTCTTCAGTCTTTTGAGTGGAAGAGGCAGTTATATTTAATAAGCACATTTTAAGTGATGTACCACATATCTAATATTAGAAGTGATTATATTATTTCAAGTAGTGAAATCATGTTGGTATATTTTAGGATCCCCTGTAAGTGAAATTATTCTATTTTAATTTTGCCCTGGTTGCTGTTAAACCTATCACAGTTTTGGCTCTTTTGTATAGTAAGTCAGTACCACCTTATTTTAGGTAATTTAAAGATAAAATGATAGTGATTTTTTTTTTTTTGCATATTTGACTGGAGCTATGAGTAAGTCTTTGAACAGTTGACTGGAACAAGTTAAGTCTATAATTTTCAGAAGTATCAAAAATGTACAGAAAATAAAATTGGCACCAGTCCATAATAAGCAATAAAAGACTTGCATAATTTCACATCCTGGGGTGTCTACTTATAACAACAACAACAACAGCGGCAGTCACTTCCTGGTTTACCAGTCTGGGCTCAGCTCTCCTCCCCCCCCCCCCCGGTGCTGTGTACTCCTCGCTTTTTGTCCTCTTTCCTCCTTCCTGGCCTCGGACAAGCTTACCTCTCTCCTGTTCGTCTCCCCTCCAGCCTCATGTGGCCACCTCCCGAGGCCAGGAAGAATGAGAGAGGAAAAAAGCAAGGAGTGCGCAGCAGCAGCAGCAGGGGGGGAAGGAGAGCTGAGCTGCAACACGCTGGCGCGGTCTGGGCTGTGGTCTTTTTCCCCTTGCAAAGCCCTTACTCCGTCCACAGCTGAGATGAAAAGGCATCGTGTGGCAATAATAATCTTGTAACTCTCCCTCGGCTTTCTGATATCTTTAAATCCTCCCCCCTCTCATCCTCCACCTTCTCCTCAGAAAGCGGCAGGGAGACTAGCACCAGCAGGAGTTGCAGAGGGCCATTTTCCTCCCCCTCTTTTCTCAACATCCATCCGCCTAGCTACCTAGGCTGAGGCAGGAGGCGACCCAGGAAGGAGAGTGTGGGAAATGCAAAGCAAATTGTCACCCCAGTGAGCAACACTGGTGAAGTTGTAAGTCAAGGACTTAACAGTTCACTTGAGCAATGATGATCGTTCAAGCCACTCCCACCTGGTCACATGGCCAGCAAGCCACCCCCACCCAGTCACATGACCACCAAGCCACACCCACAAGATAAGCCACACCCACAGTGTGGCAGTAAAAATTTTGACTGCCCATTACTGGGTGTAATCCATCTGGTCCTGGTTATCTGAATTTGTCTAGGGTAGGCAGGTATTCCCTTACCATTTTCTTCCCTGTTTTAACTTGTGTTCTTAATATGTTTTGGTGATGCTGTTTTTAAAAGTACCAAAGGAATCCATCCCACCTCCCCAATCACAGGCCATCCTTTAAAATCACCCTTTCAAAAGCAATTTGTGTGAAAATAATCTCATATATACAAAGATCAGACCAATTATTAGCACAGAGTAATGAGATATAGTAGTTTTCAAATTGCATAGAATTTTTCCCTGCTAAACCACAATGGCATGACAGAAGAAAAAAAGCATTGCTGATGAATGGCATGGAATACAATATATTACCGGCATAGCCTGATCTGCAGTTCATTTCTTAGCAGCAATTTCGATATCTTTTTTATTTCCTATTGACTGAATATCTTTACCGTACAAAGTTCAGTTTGGATTTTAGCAAGTTCATAAGTTTTGTTATTTTTAAGCTGACTATCATAATTATATTACAATACTGTTGCTGCTTTGTAAAGATTTTATACGTAATATAAAATTAATATGAACTGTTTTCTTTCTTAAACTTAAAAATCAGAACAATATGGGAGTATCTTTTAAAAGCTACTGCATTTGCAATATCTTTCATTTTATACAGCAGTTGAAGTTTAATGATAGCAACTTCTGATGCTCCAATAGGGAGTTCACTTATTGGAGGTAGCACTCTCTCCCTCCCTGAATACATTCCTAGAATTTTATTTTAAATGCTTTTCCTATTGACTGTAGATCTATACCTTACTAGGTGGTTTGACTTAACTACCATCAATTCTTCCATTTAACACAAAGATCTGAAAAGGTATAGAATATGGAAAGTCTTTCAAAAAATCTCGGAACTCAAAAGATTCCAAACTTGAACTGCTATGCTAAACAATATCAATGGACAATAATAGAAAACCTGGAATATCCAGGCAACCATATCCCATATACCTCTTCTCCTGAAAAAAAATCGCATGCAGTAAAAACTCCACCACTGATAGGGTTCCACAAACACATTTCATAAAATCCTCCAGGAAAGTGATGATGGGTCTTGCATCAAGGATGTTATATGTGCATCTATGACAGAGAGTGTACCCTCCTTGTTTGAAATTTCATTTCATTTCATTTCATTGGATTTGTATGCCGCCCCTCTCCGTAGACTCGGGGCGGCTAACAACAGAGGTAAAAACAACATGTGACAATCCAATACTAAAGAAGCTAAAAACCCTTATTTTAAAACCAATCATACATACGAACGTACCATACATAAATTGTGGAAGCCTAGGGGAAAAGAATATCTTAATTCCCCCATGCCTGACAAGAGAGGTGGGTTTTAAGAAGCTTATGAAAGGCAAGAAGGGTGGGGGCTATTCTAATCTCTGGGGGGAGTTGGTTCCAGAGGGCCGGGGCCATCACAGAGAAGGGTCTTCCCCTGCGTCCCGCCAAACGACATTGTTTAGTTGACGGGACCCGGAGAAGGCCAACTCTGTGGGACCTAATTGGTCGCTGGGATTCGTGCGGCAGAAGGCGGTCCCGGAGGTAACCTGGCCCGGTGCCATGAAGGGCTTTATAACTCATAACCAACCACTATTGAAAGGAATAGTGGTGCATGTACCCTCTGTCTGTCTGTCAAATTTCTAGACCGCCCTTCTCCAGGGGACTCAGGGCAGCTTACAACATAAGATCAGTACAAAATTACAGATAAAATTAGACACCCCACCCTAAAACCCATACTTAAAAATTCCCAACATTAAGCCCATTCAGCCAAACTCATCCAAACCTATTGGACCTAATAGGTCCTAATAGTTCCTATTGGAACTATTGGTCGGAGCAAAATGTCAACACTCAATGGCCTCAGGCCTGCCGGTAAAGGTGTGTTTTCAAAACCTTATGAAAGGTCAGAAGGGTGGGAACAGTGCAAATCTCCAGGGGCAGTTGATGCCAAAGGAAGGGAGCTGCCACAGAGAAGGCCCTTCCCCTAGGCCCTGCCAGACTAGGAGACATTACTTGGCTGACGGGACCTGGAGAAGGCCAATTCTGTGGGATCTGACTGGCCGCTGGGATATGTGAGGCAGGAGACGGTCCCATAAGTAATCTGGTCCTAAACCAGGTAGGGTCTTGTAAGTAATCTGGCCTAAACCATGTAGGGATTGAATAATAAAGTCCACTACTGTTCAATCCAATTATATTAGATAATCAATCTATTGGCAACCTCCCTTATTGTGAAGAAAGTAAGAAAGTGCAACTCCAAAGAACTCTGCAGAAAGTAGATTATATGGACCTATGTCAATCTGGTTTCAGACCCAGGACATGGAAATATTTATTTATTTATTTATTCATTAGATTTGTATGCCGCTCCTCTCCGTAGCACTGGTTGCATATAATTTCGGGTGGGACTAGGATGAAGATAGTACAACCACCCTTGTCCTTCTTGATACTATCAATCATGGTTTCGTTCTGGGTCTTCTCTGAAGTTAAGGAGTTGGAAATCTTATAGTACAGTGATTCTCTCTCTCCCCACCCCCACCCCCGAAGAGATACTTCCAGTCAGTAATGATTGTTCATGCTTAATATATAAGGTGATCAAATTATAACTTCAGTAAAGCAGGACACCATTGACTGGGGGGGACGGAACAACTGAACAATCTCTTTTATCGCAGCATTTGTTTTTGTATATTGTTTGATTTCCTTAAATAGTTAGGCACTGTTTTGAAAAGCATAAAAACAGTAAAAATGTTCAAGCCGCTGACTGGTATTTCTTTCAAAAAATTGGGACTTGTGTATGTGTGTAAAAATACCTTTAAGACAGTGGCCTTGGGTGTGAACAATGTGATAGGGGCCCGTTCCCCACCCCGGAGTCTGTGAACTGCTTCCCTGCCTGTGTATTGCTTACATGGTGCTGCTTGTGGGGCTTCCCCAGAGGCTGAGGTGGGGTGGGGGTGTCCTCAGGTGTGGTTCCTTTTGGCCCAGACAGTGCAGGGCCACTCGCTGAGAATCTGCTGCTGCTGCAGCTGGAGGGGCACCACAAAGCTGGCGGGGGGCAGCTTTGCCCGCTTCCATCAGCTGCCACCTTTCCCATGAAGACATAGCTGGCCACTTTCTTGAGAATGGGGCACTGCCAGCAGGGCATGTCCAAGTGGAGGGTGGTGGCTTTGGCGGTCTCCGTGGGGAGGCTCAGAGCCCCCATCTTGTAGGCATGGACGAGCATCATGGCATGTTGCTGGAGGGCTTGGACGGCCCTCCGCTGGAGGACTGGAGGACTGCTGGCCACAAAATAGCTGGCGCAGAAGTTGGTCTGCAGGGTCCCCATTCTCTTGCAGCGAGGCGGCCAGGTGACCTCACCTGGAGGGAGACTGCAGCAGGAGTTGCAGGTTCCACAGCATCAGGACAGGTTTGGGCCATCAATTTGGGGCACAGAGGCAGCTTGGGTCAGCTTGCTGGCTTGCTGGGAGGTTTGGGCTTAGGGGGCACTGCAGGCTACTTGCTGGCCTACATAGGCTTGGAGCCCAGAAATACTGGGACGACGGGCTGGGCCCTGGTGGCATCCATCGGCTTATCACAGCCCTTGATGACGTACGAGGTGGAAAACCCACCGGCTGTAATGCTGAGATCAGAGACAAACTGCAACAGGAGCTTGTTGCCATCTGAACAGCTCAGCTGCAGCAAGCCCAGCAGCAGGAGGTCTGGGCAGGCGAGGAGCATTGTGGTGGCAGTGGGGCACTGCGGAGCCGGAGTGATCGATTGTACTTCTGCAAACTGGCCGCCCCAAAAAATTAGGACTTTTAAAAAACGCCGCGGGACACAGAACAAATTGTTAAAAAGCGGGACTGTCCTGCCAAAAGTGGGATGTCTGTTCACCTTATTAATATAAGAATTATAAGTAACACTGATGGGATTTTGTTAACATTTAAATTTAACATCTTAAATTTAATAAATAATATTCTTCAAAAGTTATTACTAATTTTAACTGATGACATACAGGTATTCGCCAAATCTAATTCATTAAAAACATAATGATCCCTGTGACCATTCCTTCTGCATATTTTCAACAATAAAGTGATATCCGTCTGTAAATCTCTGATTCTTAAAATCATTTATTACCTCCCTATTCATATTGAACAAATGTGTCTTCTTACTTAAAAAGTCAGTTTGTTTTCTGGAAGAAGAAAAATAAATATGCCAACACATCATCATTAAAATAAATAAATAAATAAATAAATAAATAAATAAATAAATAAATAAATAAAGCATTCTTTATACTGCCCTTTTAAATCAAGCTTTCTTAAAATGGCAAGATCTAATCTTTGGTTTTATAATATCAAATTCTGAATAACCATTAAAATACATAATGAACTAAACATAATCGTTAAAATATAAAATAAACAATAAAAGAAGCATCCAAGATAATTAAGAATTATGTGCAAAATTAATGTTACCGCATTTTTCGGAGTATAAGATGCACCAGAGTATAAGACTTACTTTAGTTTTTGGGGAGGAAAATAGGGAAAAGAATCTGCTTAATCAGGTATTCATATGGCTAGCGTCCTTAGTCTGGTCAGCTTCAGCACATTATTTTATCCACTGGTTAGGGCTTTAAAAACATTATCTGTAGACAGTAACAATGAAAGAACGTGCAAGCCAGTAAGAGCTGGGAAAATCATTAACACTGGTTAGGGCTGGAAAGAAACATTCGGAGCAAGTAAAGCACTGAAAAACACCCTGCAAAGACTTAGGGCTTGGAAACCTTTCTTTGCTGAGAGTAACAATGAAAGAACCTGCAAGGTAAGAGCTGGGAAGATCGTTAGCACCTAGTTAGGGCTGGAAAAAAAAGCTTTTAAAAAATCTACATTCAGAGTATAAGATGCACCTGAATTTTAAGCACCTTTTAGGGAGGAAAAGGGTGCGTCTTATACTCTGAAAAATACAGTAATTTTTCAGATTTAGAGGACTATTAAGAATGTTCCAGTGGGTAGACATTCTCTCTACCAATCTCTCTATAGGAAACAGTGAAGGACCAGCTTGCAGTGCCTCTGTCAGTGAATATAAAGTTCGTGCGGCACTAGGAGACTGCCACAGCTAAAAATAGAGCTCGTGAGGGTCGTACATGGCCTTCCTGAGCTATGTTTAATTGGTAGAGGCTTGCAGAAGACTATTGCAACTGAAAATAGAGCTCAGGAGGCCATTTTTGCTGGCAAAGTACTCATGCGCCCTGGCATGAGTGATGTTGAGCTGGCCACATCCACCCACCCCAACCCCCTGAGATCAAACACAACCCTGTTGTGGGCCTCAATGAAATAGAGTTTGACATTCCTGCTATAGCTTTTTCGCAGGTTCGAACTTCGCAAATAGCCTATACCACGGTTTTTCAAAAAATATTAATTAAAAAATACTTTGCGGTTTTTTTCCTATACCACGTTTTTTCCCACCCGATGACGTCATTCGTCATCACCAAACTAATATTTTTTGCAAATAAATAACAAAAAAAATAATTATTGTTAATAAATAATTATGTTTATAAATATCAGGATCACTAAGTGTCTTATTCAATAGTGAGTACCAGTAATAATGGTGAGTAAATGGTTGTTAAGGGAATGGGAAATGGTAATTTAGAGGTTTAAAGTGATAAGGGATGGTTTGTGATGCTGTCCATAGCCAAAAATGGTGTATTTACTTCCGCATCTCTACTTCGCGGAAATTCGACTTTCGCGGGCGGTCTCAGAACGCATCCCCCGCAAAAATGGAGGGAACACTGTATACAAAGATTCTCTTGGCTAGAGAACTTAAAAAACAAAAATACAAACAAGCAATCTGAGTGAATATATCAATACAACAGTTGTTCAAGAGCTATTTTAGTCTTAAGAGATGAGCTCTTTTTAGTTAGAAAAGAAGGATCAAATCCAGGGTTAAGAAAACTCATCCAGAGATTATCTTTCTCTTTGTTTTTAATAAAATTTTCTTGATGCCTTTCCCCCTGCTAAATCAGTTGGGAGGCCACATAAATATTTTAAATAAATAAATAATTCAAATCTTAGTGCCCTCTATAAATTGCCTGACATTTACTGAATCCCTTAAGAATAGTAGGGAAGGCTGTATAGGAAAAACGGTGACGATGTATGAGAATTGTTTTGAAAAAAACCCCTAATCCTTCACGTAGAAAAATGAAATCTGCATGCCCAAAGCTTTAAAAGCTACTGTATGGGATATTGGATATGCAGTGTACCCTGGAGTTTCTTTGCTTTGCAAATGATTCCTAGGTAATAGAGAAGAGATGAATGTAAATCAACAGCATGCAGATTATAAATTGAAATAAATGTGTATTCTTTTTCATTGCCCCCTGCAGGCTAAGCACTTTTGGGAAAATCCAAAGAATTCACTAGTGCCACTCAAATCTGCCAGGTGGAATTCACACGGAGTTCGGGAAAATCAGATTAGGATAAATTTATTCCCCGGATTCTTCCTCAATTCTAATAATTGAAACATTTTTGCACGGGACACAAAAGCAAGAGAGCTATTTTTACTTTGATAGAGTACATATGGTGTTTCATATGCAGAAGGATTCTGCCATGTTATCTTCTATTAGCACGGGGTATGTTTTATGCATGGAGAGGGATATTCTCAGACACTAAGTAAAATTACCCTTCACAGAAACAATTAGGAATACAGAAACGTTTTATCCTCATGAATGAATGAATAATCCTGTAGTATGAGTGTGTGGTAGATACTAGCTATGGGAAAGTTAGCGAGTTATATAGAAGACATATATTTTCTCCTGTGCAGGCTACTCATAAAATTTAGATGGGTTTAATCTTAACCATTAAATAATATAGGTCAGTAATGGCGAACCTTTTTTCCTCGAGTGCCGAAAACGTATGTGTGTGTGCAAAAATACCCTTCCCCATTCACCCGGAGATTCTGAAGCTGAAAATGTTTTCCCATAGCCTCCAGGCAAGCCAAGAAACAGCTGGCCAGCGCACACATGCACACTGGTGCTGAACTAGGGTAACGGCTTGTATGCCAGCAGATAAAGCTTTGCGTGCGACGTGTGGCACCCATGCCATAGGTTTGCCATCACTGATATAGATGTTCTTAAGCCTACGGGTCATTTGGTGTTACCTTTAAGGTAGGTAACATTTTCCTTTTATTTAAAATATCATTTATTGAATCAGGCTTTACAATTAGCAAAAGGATTTAAATTCAAAAGTTGACATTTGAAATCCAAATGAATTTTAAATGTCAACCCTTATGGTAACAGACAAAAAGTCCAAAAAGCCCACATTTCAAGTCAATCCAAGAATTAAAACTTTGCTAAATGAGATTTATCCCTACATGAAACACCAACAAACTTGTCATTTCCTCTCCCAAGCAACAATGTTTAAGAATAACCATGTTAATGAAATCATTAGAAGCAAGGTATGTATAGTATATATAAATTGATTTATAATAAAATGTACAACATAACATTTGGCAATACTTTATATCTACGAAAGTAGGATTTTCTATTTCTTCTTTTCCCTGATTCAATCTGAGAATAAAGAAAATACGAAGTTCATGAGTTAGCTGACCAGTGATCGAGAATTTATTTTGATATTTTGTCTCTCAAATGCATTTTACAAGGCCGGTTAAAATTCCCTCTTTTCAACACTCAGATTTTGGGACAGGGACAAAGTGAATAAATGAAAGACATGTATATAGTTCACCTATCCATCTTCCTAAGAGGATCTGCAAAAACTTCACTTTAAATGTGGCTTACCAATAATCTCCTGTAGTTTGCCAGTGAGTAATAAACTCCATGTTGCTGTAGATTGAGACAGGCAATAAATTTAAAAGATGTATTCATAAGATGCTGCGTTGAGTTTAACTGATCATAAAATGTATAGGCCGATACTATGATATATATTACAGCATAATCCACATTATTTATAGTTTAATCTACAACCTTAAAGCTTTTGTGTCTGAAAGAACATAATAATCAAATTCCATATTCACATATGCATTTTAACAAGAGAAAAACATGTATTATTAAAATATGATTTAATTGGGCCTATTTTTCATAGATAACTTTGCCAACTGGATCATCTTTTTAAAAAGTTGGGTTTTGTAGCTTTGTTCGTTTCCCATCACAAAAAAAGTTGTTTCTATTAGTTTCTAGGCAAATTTATTTTCTTAGAGTCAAACATTCAATCAAAATGAATATTCAACAAAATGTTCAAGCAGAAAATTAAATCCAACCTTAACAATCCAAGGGCACTTGTAATTTATGGACCACTGGTTGTTATAATTAATTTTAAAAAAATTGAACTAGAAAATTACTTAATTATGAGAAAAGGAACTAAATGCTTTTCCTAGCTACTTTCCTAATCTATGTAAATTAAAAACATCAGAAACACCATTGATGGAACTGCACAGCCAGACAGTGAAGAAAATCTGCTACTCTTTATCCTTGACATATTCAATTTAAGCACCTATGCATCAGTTATGTTAAATAGAGCTTTCCTTGGTCCAAAATATGAGCAATCAGAGATGATCAATCCAACTGTAATAGCCTGCCAAATCTAGATTTGCAAAATGAATCTGGTTTTGTTAAAAGCATAAAGCAAAAATGTACAGCTACTATAGGTATTCACAAGTCCGCTAACACTGTGTAAAAATATTGCTTAAACAAAATATAAGCCGCCCTTTCGACAAAACCTAAATCCTGACTACACTAGTGATGGAGTCAGAAAATAAGAGATGACTAACACATAACATTTAGAAAATAAGACAAAGCCAATTCCTAAGTATTCTACAGGAAGATTGCAAATGTACACAGTAACTGAATAAATGTTAAAATATGGATATGGTTTATTCATGAAACAAATATACAATCTGTTCTACATGTGTGAAGACCACAGCTGTGCTTAGTGACAGAAAGAATCATGTTATTGTTTTCTGATACAAAAAGAAAAGGGACAAATGACTGAATCTAGAGAGACTGTGGATGATATATGGACTGGAAGTTACTTCAAAAGGAAGGAGAAAAAATATATTGAATTTTAATTCAGGTAAGACAGAGGTTCTTTGTGAAAAGGAAAGCCAGTTTTTGAAGATACTGGTGACAAAACGGCACTCATCTAGATGTACAATTTTCTTTGGTTCAGTGAAGTCTGGAAGATGACAGTAATAAATGTTTTTTATCCACTATGGATAAGACACCATCTGTGAAGTTATTTTTTTTTAACTATTGAGCTTAGTCACAGCCATTTGACAGTTATCTCTTAAACTTGATTAATTTAGCTTTCAGGATAAGTTGAAAGCGACAGCTATTAAAAATTGGTTACTGCTGCTCAGACCGGACCAGAAAAATCTTAATAGGTGATTCTTCTTTTGTGCCATTTATATTGGTAATTTTCCCTAATACGTATGTAAGTTCAAGTCATCGAACAGATTGCTTGCTCTCTCTCTCTCTCTCTCTCTCTCTCTCTCTCTCTCTCACACACACACACACACACACACAAACACAAATAATAGAACAAAGAGCAATAGTGCAGTTTAAGCCAAGAAATCCCTTTCTTGAGGGATTGAGCTTTCCAAATAAAATGCACCAGAGTACAATAAGACACACCTTAGTTTTGGGGGAGGAAAATCTGTATACTGTACAGGTATTCATCTGGCTAGCATCCTTTGTCTGGTCAGCTTCAGCACATCATTTTATCCCCTGATTAGGGCTGGAAAAAACCTTTTTCTGAGAGAATAGCAATAAAAACAAGCCTGCAAAGACTTAGCAATGAAAAAATCCTGCAAGCCAGGAAGATTGTTAGCACCTTGTTAGGGCTGTGAAAAAAGCTTTAAAAAAAGCTACATTTGAAAGATCAGACATACCCAATTTTCAGTCTCTTTTGGGGGAGGGTGTGTGTTATACTCCGAAAAATATGGTACTTTACTAATTCGGTCTGCTATTTTATTGACTTTTTGAATATTTCAGACTGAAATTTCAGCTCCATAGGTTCATCACTATTAACATATTCAATTATTTCTATATTTTTAAAAAGGAATGTTGAATAAAGAACTAGTAGGAACTAATTCATTGCCTTAGAATTTCAGGATATAATCAAACATAGAATTAGAAAGTTGGAAGGCAATACTTAAGCCATAAAATCACATCAGGGGCTATGCATTAAAGTTAAACAACTACAACAGATGCTTGGTGAAGGGCGGCTTTCATCTTGATTTGCTTTTACTATTAGGACATTTTTTCTAACATTTAGTCACAATCTGCTCTATTATAATTTAAAGTTATTTTTCTGTTCTGCCGGGCTCTCTGGTATGAGCCTCCAGAAAATTCAAGGGTACAAGTTTCACACACACACACGTTTGATAATTCAAAACAATGTTCTTTATCACAAAATTCAAAAGAAACAAAGCACCCTTTTTGTATTGCAAAGAGCACTCGTCCCAAAACAACCTTGTAGGCTGTACAATTCCCTTAATCAGTCCTTAAGTACTTAGCTAGCAGCTGTGAAGAAACGTCACAGCCCTCCTTCTTCCAACGAAGTTGCTCTGCTTTGGTTTCAAAGGCGTGAAAAATCAACAAACAAAGTCCGGAAAACAGCAAAGCATGGTCCTAAGGAACTGCTATCAGATAATCTTCCACAACGGCCAAACCAACACGCTGCTATTTGTATCAGCAGCTCTAATTACTAGAGCCCCACCCAAACACAGGTGGCCTCTCTTATCTCCTGTAATATGTCCTCAATTGGTCTCTTCTACGCATAATTCTGCGCCTGCGTGGGTCCAAGACTTCCGCATCCGAATTGACCAAAGATAATGGAGATTGGCTTCCTGGTCTGTGTGCCAAGTCCCCCTCTTCCAAGTCACTCCCACCTTCTTCTTCGTCTGAGAAAACTGCATTACCTGACTCTGTCGGCAATAAAACAGGCCTATGACATGTTGATGTTTCCCCTGCATCCACCTCCACATTCCTTGGGGCAGGAGCTGGGCCAGAGCCAACCACAACATTTTTCTATACCCTTTTCTTAAGAAACAACAGAGAACAAGTCTTGATCTCTGTTTATCAGACAGACAGATGGACAGATCGGCAGACATTCTTTAAGATATATGAAGAGTACTATTACATACCCCACCCCACCCCACAATAATCTCAAACACAACAGTCCCAATAACTTTAATCTCTCTTTGTAGGATTTTCTTTCTAGTCCTCTATTATTATCCTTCTCTAAATCTGCTCCAGTTTGTCTGAATCTTTCCCAGCAGTTTTCAACACATAGTATGTTAAAAGACAGATCTGATTAACATAATATGACCTGATTGGAACTGCTCATGCAGTCTAAAATTTTATTTGCCTTTTAGATGACCACATCCTATGGTTGACTCTTATTCAGTTTGCAATCCACTAGCATTCCAAGATCTGTTTCTGAAGTACTTTTGTCAATACACATATATTTGATATTGAATCTGTGCATTGCTTTTCTGTTCCATACAACGAAACGCTTTATGGCATTTCTAAATCTGTTATTTCCAACCCATATTTCTAATCTAGCAAGATAATTCTGGATTTGATTTCTATCTCCCAGAATATTTATAAACATTCCTTGCATAACATCTTCCTATCATTAATTTTAAAAATCCTGAAGATTAGATTAGATTAGATTTATTAGATTTGTATGCTGCCCCTCTCTGGAGACTCGGAGCGGCTCACAACAGTAAAACACAGTACCAATCCAATGATTTAAAAAAAAACAGTTAAAACCCTTAATATAAAAAACAGTCATACATCCCAGGCAAACCATACATAAAACGGAATGGCCCAGGGGAATCAATTTCCCCATGCCTGACGGCAAAGAGGGGTTTTAAGGAGTTTGCGAAAGGCAAGGAGGGTGGGGGCCGTCCTGATCTCCAGGGGGAGTTGATTCCAGAGGGTCGGGACAGATGACATTGTTTCGTTGACGGGACCCAGAAAAGGCCGACTCTGTGGGACCTAATTGGTCGCTGGGATTTGTGTGGCAGAAGGCGATCCCGGAGGATATAAGGCCCAGCATTAAACTCTGCAACAATACAGTGTCATGAGAAATTATTGAGAATATATTGTTGAAAATGATTTTCAAGACAGCTGTGTATTCATTTGATTCTGATATCATTAAGCCTATGTACAAACGCTCCTAATCAGAATTTCATTTCAGAAATTCTTAAATAATTTGTTGAACTTAGAATATATTATATTTTCCCACAATTAGTAAGGAAGCTATGAAAATATGATAAAAATTATTCTACTCAAATCTTATCATTTCATTTCTGGTAATAACCACACTGATTTCATGATATTTATTAGCAGGAAAGTTATTATTTACTTTCGAATCTTTCCAGGCATCAAGGTTACACAGACTGTTCTGTATTTCCTCAAATTTTCTTTCTAATGATCGTGTGATGACTCACTCCTTCTCCAAGATTTTTCACCTGTCTAGCTCAAGACAGAACACCAATTATTTCTTTAGTAGACTGGATACAATTCACCTACAGCTACTTGGTCTAATACATTTGTCTGAATTATTATCATAATGCCTTGACAATGTCCAAATTTATATGTCAAATATTCAGACACTGAGCTATGATCATGCTGGTTGAGGAATTCTGGGGGTTTAAGTATTCAAATCACATTTGCTTCACAGATCTATCTGAATCACACCCAATTGACCAGCTGCTGTGGCCTAGAGGTGGGGCTTTTGCCTCACAATGAGGAGATTGTGAGTTCAATCCTAGGTAAAAGCAGCTGCCAGGGTCTCCTGCTTGGGCAGGGGGGTTGGACTAGATGGCCTGCAAGTTCCCTTCCAACTTTGTTGATCTGATCAGATCTGAAGCCAGAGGAAGGTGAGATGTTCTGTTTGTTTGTTTGTTTGTTTGTTTGTTTGTTTGTTTTGTATGCCGCCCCTTTCCGTAGACTCGGGGCAGCTCACAGCAGTGATAGAAACAATGTACAATACAAATCTAATAATACAAAGTTAAAAACCCATAATTTAAAAAACATGCACACAACACACCATACATAAATTATATAGGCCTGGGGAAGATATTTCAATTCTCCCATGCCTGACGGCAGAGGTGGCTTTTGAGAAGTTTATGAAAGGCAAGGAGGGTGGGGCAATTCTGATCTCTGGGGGGAGTTGGTTCCAGAGGGCTGGGGCCGCCACAGAGAAGGCTCTTCCCCTGGGTCCCACCAAATGACATTGTTTAGTCGATGGGACCCGGAGAAGGCCAACTCTGTGGGACCTAACCGGTCGCTGGGATTCGTGCGACAGAAGGTGGTCCCAGAGATATTCTGGTCCGATGCCATGAAGAGCTTTATAGGTCATAACCAACACTTTGAATTGTGACCGGAAACTGATCGGCAACCAATGCAGACTGCGGAGTGTTGGTGAAACATGGGCATACTTGGGAAAGCCCATGATTGCTTTTGGCATAGCTTAAGTGAGTTCATCATATATTCCTATTTTATCCTCTTCCCTACCTAATATATATTTAATTGTTCCTATTGCCTTGCTTGCACATATTTAAAATTACCTTTTTATATGGGATTATTTACATGGATAAAATGCTAATATTTGGAATATTTCAATCTTTCTGGCACTTTTGCAAAAGTCTCCTATTGAAGAAGCAACAGAGAACTGAATATTCTAAGACCATTCATTTTCTAATTTTCATGCATCTGAGTTCCATTGATATGGTCAGAATAAGAAATATAGCTTGCTTTTTATCATATTAACTAAATCATTTTCATTTCATTAATTTCCGTCCAAGTACTTTTTCTTGGAGATTTTATACTGATTTAATAAGATTCCAACCCAAACAAAATTGTGGAATCAATGCTTCCTCTGTTACACTTCCTTTGGATTTGCTGCCAGACACATCCAGCCAGATGTATTAAAGTGCAATCCATCAGTCCTTGAGCTACCAGGAAAGTGTGTCAGCATAAAATTTGCAGCCCTGGTAGCTGAGCTTTATTCTACCACAGTAATGAGGCCAGCGAGTGGTGCTCTCCTTTCAGTTTTAAAGTAAGTTAAAGAAAGTATCTGGGGATTTGGATATCACCTGTTTTTCTTTTAAATTTAAATTTCATTTCATTAAACTTTTAAAAACATTGTCATTAGTATTTGTTTTATTTGTTTTAATTTATTTATTTATTTTGTCCAATACACAATACATATTGAAGAGAATAGACATGAAGTATTATATATAAAGAGAAGATATAAAAATAGAGGAGAAGATATATGTAGGAAGAAAATGCAGCTGCGAGAGCAATCATGGGCTTTCCTAAATATGCCCATGTTACACCAACACTCTGCAGTCTGCATTGGTTGCCGATCAATTTCCGGTCACAATTCAAAGTGTTGGTTATGACCTTTAAAGCCCTTCATGGCATCGGACCAGAATATCTCCGAGACCGCCTTCTGCCGCACGAATCCCAGCAACCGATTAGGTCTCACAGAGTGGGCCTTCTCCGGGTCCCGTCAATTAAACAATGCCCCAGAGGAAGAGCCTTCTCTGTGGCGGCCCCGACTCTCTGGAACCATCTCCCCCCAGAGATTAGAACTGCCCCCACACTCCTTGCCTTTCGTAAACTACTTAAAACCCACCTTTGTCGTCAGGCATAGGGGAACTGAGATATCTCCCCCGGGCCTATACAATTTATGTATGGTATGGTTGTATGTATTTCTGTTTAATAATGGAGTTTTTAAATATTTTAAATAGTAAATTATTAGATTTGTCATGAACTGTTTTTATTGTGTTGTGAGCCGCCCCGAGTCTACGGAAAGGGGCGGCATACAAATCTAATAAATAAATAAATAAGTAATAAATAAAAAGATATATGAGATATGAGATAAGGAGAGACAATTGGACAGGGGACAAAAGGCAGGCTAGTGCACTTATGCACTCCCCTTACTGACCTCTTAGGAACCTGGAGAGGTCAATCGTGGATAGTCTAAGGGAGAAATGTTGGGGGTTGACACTACTGAGTCCGGTAATGAGTTCCACGCTTCGACAACTCAATTGCTAAAGTCATATTTTTTGCAGTCAAGCTTGGAGCGATTAATATTAAGTTTGAATTTGTTGCGTGCTCTAGTGTTGTTGCAGTTGAAGTTTAGAAGGCCTTTGTAGCCATTACTTTTACATACAAACCAAAGAGCAATATAGCCAATACTATTATGTAAAACAATAAAATCATGATTTGGAAAAGAAACCAAATTGTTAATAAAACATGCTAGAGTGCACCCATAGCAATGCCTATCTTGAGAAGAGAGTAAACCACATTTAAAGCTACGTCATGTAAAGAGGACTTCAAGAAGGATTGATGTTGAGGTGAACATTACATATGAATAAGGAGATCGCATCAAAATGGTTGTTGAGGAATATTTGTGCACAGTTAAGAGGATGTAAGTATGCAATCTGTGTTCCAGCGACTGCATTGCCACCAGGGTTCAAACTCATTCTTGCAGTTATAACAAAGTCTACCTACGGAGGCTAAAAGACAGTCAGCTGGAAAAAAAAATTAAAATGCATACATCATTAAATATTAATTGTCTAATTAAAAAGTTAGTGTTTCAGTTCAGTAGGTCACTAATTTTACTCATCTTACTGAATTTTTAACAGAAACTATCACACTAGCTAGCTAACTCACCTTCATTACAGTTTTGTTAATAAAGTCTGACAAATGCCCAGTGCAAAACTGGACTTTGCTTGCCTTTCAATATTATTACAGTAATACCTCGTCTTATGAACCTAATTGGTTCCCGGGGGAGGTTCATAAGACAAAAAGTTCGTAAGACGAAACATTGTTTCCCATAGGAAACAATGTAAAATCAATTAATCCGTGCAACAAAAAAAAAAAAACACAAAAAAACGCTGCCACCCTGCTGTCACCTTTTGAAACAGCCGGGGGGCTTCTCAGCGTCCTCCTGAACCCGAACACCAAACCCGAACTTCCTGGTTTGGCGTTCGGGAGGCCGCCGAGAAGCCCCCCCGGCTGTTTCAAAAGGTGACAGCCGGGCAGCAGGGCTTCTCGGCGGCCTCCCGAATGCCGAACCCGGAAGTTCGGCAAAAGCTTCAGGTTCGGGAGGACGCTGAGAAGCCCCGCCGCCCGGCTTTTACCTTTTAAAACAGCTGGGGGGCTTCTCGGCGGCCTCCCGAACGCCGAACCTGGAAGTTCAGGTTTGGCATTCGGGTTCAGGAGGACGCTGAGAAGCCCCCCGGCTGTTTCAAAAAGTGACAGCCAGGCGGCGGGGCTTCTTGGCAGCGGGTTCATAAGAAGGAAAAAGTTCGTAAGAAGAGGCAAAAAATTTCTGAACTCCGGGTTCGTATCTCGGGTTGTTCGTAAGACGAGGGGTTCGTATCATGAGGTACCACTGTATTCTTATTATGGTACCAAATTAAAAAAGGGAACAAAATAAGTATTTGACAAATTGAAAGAAACGTTCCAGTAACTTATATCTCAATCATGTACAAATGCATGAATATATTCCATTACCATATTGCAGAATTAACTCATCCTAAGTAGTTATTATTGGAAGACAAATATTTGATTTTTTTCTCCCTCTTATCATCATTCTCTTGCTAATATTCTACTTCAACCCTTGTGCAAATATAAGCATATAAATCTAATACTGGCACGGGCTAAAATTCCTTTAGTGTCTTGCTTCAGCATTATTTTACTGAATAATAAATAAGTCAGAAATGACCAATGGCTATCAGAACAGTCAATTAAGAAATTTCTCAAACTTACTCTATCCAGTGTTGATCAAATAGTGGGGCGGGCTCCCCTGGGGAGTGTGGAGCAATGTTTGGGGGTTGCATGACTCCGGGGAAAGTGCTTTTTTTGCCACAGGGAGTAGGGGTTTTTTGCACTGAACAACAGCACACAGCAAAGAGTAGGAGATATGAAGTGCATATAGCAGACCTTAAGAGACATCATGGAAAAATATTTAACAGGGGTGAAAAGAGAGGAGGAGAGAGACAGAGGTAATGAGACAAATGTCAGTCTCCTAAAAGCTAAGATGAGGAAATATGATGAAGCGTATGTAGCGCTTGGCTTCACTGTGACTACAGTGGGACACAAAGAAAGACTGGTATGTTTACTGTGTCTAAAAATGTTGGCAATGGACAGTATGAAGCCAAATAAATTAAGATGGCACTTAAACACATTGCACTCCGCTGATAAGACGCTTGAGTTTTTTCAGTGAAAACATGCTGAATATTGCAAACAATCGTCTTAATAGAAAATTGGGGGGAGTGCAAAATGTTTACTTCTTCCCGGGGGGGGGGCATAGCAGAAAATAATTGAGAAACACTGCTCAGTCAAAAAAAACTACAGGAACAAATAATAATAAAGGAGGTCAGAGCTAGTTTTTTAGGATAAGGCTCCAGATAAATATGAAAGAGATGTTGAGGTATATATAGAGAGCATGAAAATAAGAATGGATACAGTAGCTATAAATTTGGATCAATTTTCCACCCAACATTTATACAGGTAGTTGAATTATGACCATTCATTTAGTGATAGTTCAAAGATACTAGGGCCCCAAAAGGTGTCCTTGCATTTAAGACTGTTACACTACCCCCATGATCATGTTTTCACAATTTAGGTTCTTGGTAACTGTTGTGGTTAGCTCTGGCCCAGCTCCTGCCCCAAGGACTGTGGATGTGGGGGAGACATCCACATGCTGCAGGCCTGTTTTGTTCCCCGGTGGAATCTGTTGATGAAGGCTCCTCTGGCCAAGAAGACATGAGTGACAGGGAGGAGGAGAGTGTGGCAGACAGCTCAGAAGGAGATCAATTATCTAGCTCCTCCTTGGATTCAGAACAAGAGTTAATGATACAGCCACGCATGGGGAGAGCGATGCATAGGCAACAACAACTGAGAGATTATTATCAAAGAAAATGAGGCCACCTGTGGTTGGGTGGGGCTGTGGTAATTAGTGAGGCTGCTATAAATAGCAGCCTGTGGGTTTGGCCATTGTGGAGGATTATCTGATCTTTGTGTTTCGTGACTGCTTTACTGACTTTGACCTTTTGTGTGCTGATTTTTCCCCGCTTTGAAATTAAACCAGAGCAAAGTGTGTTTCACTTTGTGAAAGAAGAAGGACTGTGAATTGCCTCACAGCTGCAAGCTAAGTATCACAGGACTGATAAGGGACTTGTACAAATTACCAGTTTGTTTGGAGACCAGTGCTCTTTGCTATACCAAAAAAGGGCTTAGTTTATGTGAATTTTCATTATAAAGAACATTGTTTTGAATTTTCAAACATGTGTGTATCTGAAATTTGTACCTGTGAATTTTTGGGAGGAATCTACCAGAGAGCCCGACAGAACAGTAACCAGCTTGTATTTGTGACTGGTTACAGATTTCTATAGTTACATGATTATGATTTGATAAAGTTCCTGACAAAAAAAGCCAACTGGGGAAGCTCAACACATTTAAAGACCATATGATTCACTTAACAACCACAGTAAAAATAATCATAAAATCAGTTCTGGTCACATGATGACTTGCTCTACAACTATCACAATTTGGAATTGGAAATTAGAATTAGAATTTCCATTACGAAGCAATGCATTCATAAAGCACTACCACATTGTTAGTAAACACAATTCCCATAGTTTCAGTTGCCATCATTAACCAAATCCCATGGCATTTAGCATTGCAATTTCCTACCCATGTCCCACAACTAAAATCAATGGTAGGAAATTTCAAGCTCTTAGCCAACAGACAGGTAAGTAGTTGCTGACAGGTGAGTGAAAGGAGTGGGAAAAGGTTGCAAGCAGAGGTGGGCTGCTAAGGTGGAACGGTGACATGTGCTTGCCCTCGTGGTGCCCCTGCGTGTCTGCGCGCGATTTCACTACCTGTCCAGGTGCAGTAGCAGAATTGCGCCAGACTCCGCTAGCACTCAGAGCCACGGGAGCGAGCACATGTCACCGTTCCACCTTAGCAACCCATCTCTGGTTGCAAGGCTTCAGAGGAGGCTTCAAAAGGTGTGATGTGAGTTGAAGAAAGGGAATAAAGTGGTGTTAAGAGTCCGTAGGGGTGTAAGGGTGTTGTGGTTAGCTCTGGCCCAGCTCCTGCCCCAAGGAATGTGCAGGTGGATGTGGGCGAGACATCCACATGCTGCAGGCCTGTTTTGCTCCCGATGGAATATGCCGATGAAGTCTCCTCTGACCAAGGCAGCATGAGTGACAGGGAAGAGGGGAGCTTGGCAGACAGCTCAGGAGGAGATCAATCATCTGTATCATCCTTGGATTCTGAACAAGAATTAATGATACATCCACGCATGCATAGAGTGATGCATAGGAGACAACAACTGAAGGATTATTACAAGAGAAAATGAGGCCACCTGTGGTTGGGTGGGGCTCCAGTAATTAGGGCTGCTGCTATAAATAGCAGCGTGTGGGTCTGGCCATTGTGAAAGAGTATCTGATTGCAGTTCGTCAGGAATCCTGGGTTGCTGGTTTCTGGACTTTGCTTGTTGATTTTTCACGCCTTTGAAAACAAAGCAGAGCAACCTGTGTGTGTGTGTCTCACTTCGTTGGAAGAAGAAGAGGTGTGAAGTTTCTTCACAGCTGCCAACTAAGTACTTATTGACTGCTTAAGGTTAATTGTACAGACTCCCCAGTTGTTTTATTTATTTATTTATTTATTGGATTTGTATGCCGCCCCTCTCCGCAGACTTGGGGCGGCTAACAGCAATATTAAGACAGCGTACAATAATAATAATCCAATACTAAAAATGATTAAAAACCCATTAATATAAAAACCAAACATACATACAGACATACCATGCATAAAATTGTAAAGGCCTAGGGGGAAAGAGTATCTCAATTCCCCCATGCCTGGTGGCAGAGGTGGGTTTTAAGTAGCTTACGAAAGGCAAGGGGGGTGGGGGCAATTCTAATTTCTGGGGGGAGTTGGTTCCAGAGGGCCGGGGCCGCCACAGAGAAGGCTCTTCCCCTGGGTCCCGCCAAGTGGCATTGTTTGGTTGACGGGACTCGGAGAAGACCCACTCTGTGGGACCTAACTGGACGAGTGCTCTTTGCAATACAAAAAGAGTGCTTAGTTTATTTTGAATTTTGGGATAAAGAACATTGTTTTGAATTTTCAAACGTGTGTGTGTTTGAAATTTGTACCCTTGAATTTTAGGGAGGCTCCTACCAGAGAGCCTAGCAGAACAAAGGGAAGGCAGAGGCAATGCAATGGGAGAGTATGTGATGAAGTGTGTGAGGACGGAAAGGTTGGGTGTGCAAGGGAGTGTTTGAGGGTGTTTGAGAGTGTAGCCTGGGACAGAGAGGTAGTGCAAGAAATGTAGTGAGAGGGGAAGGATGTGAAAGAGGGAGAGATGTGAGAGAGGGAACAAGGAGACATGTTGAGGATCATGGAGGGTGCACAAATGCATGTATAAAGGGGCTGAGGGAATGTGACAATGCCACAAGTAAATTTGTCTTTGATGTCCCTGTTTTAAGTAGACTGAAGATTTGTGTGCAAATGTCTCCGGGACCGCCTTCTGCCACACGAATCCCAGCGACCGGTTCGGTCCCACAGAGTTGGCCTTCTCCGGGTCCCGTCGACTAAACAATGTCGTTTGGCGGGACCCAGGGGAAGAGCCTTCTCTGTGATGGCCCCGACCCTGTGGAACCAGCTCCCGCCTGGAGATTAGAACTGCCCCCACCCTCCTTGCCTTTCGCAAACTCCTTAAAACCCATCTCTGCCGTCAGGCATGGGGGAATTGAGACATCTCCCCCGGGCCTATACAGTTTATGCATGGTATGGTTGTGTGTATGTTTGCTTTTAATAATGGGGGTTTTAGTGTTTTTTTTTTAATTATTAGATTTGTTGTACATTGTTTTGTTGTTGCTGTGAGCCGCCCCGAATCTACGAAGAGGGGCGGCATACATATCTAATAGATAGATAGATAGATAGATAGATAGATAGATAGATAGATAGATAGATAGATAGATAGATAGATAGATAGTTTAATTGGTGTAAAATAATGGTTGTTGTTTATGTTTTTTGTCTGTGAGGCAGAAACTGGCCTAGGATGAAGGAACTGTCTTGGGTAACAGAAGGGGTTGTAGAAGACATAAGGTGCACACACACAAAGAGGGAACTTTAGAAATTTCACATAGAAAATTAAATTAGGGGATGAGAGATAAATTTGAAGTTTTATGATTATGTGTCGGGTGAGAGTGAAAGAAGGCTAAGGCTGTTTCTTAAACCATAGCAAAAAATGTTAGAAACTGGTCCAGATGGGAATCAGGGAAGGGGGCTTGAAAAGACCTGCTCTAAAAATAAGTGAATGCTGTCAGGTCACACGTAGTTCGTAACAGATTTAGGCTAAATGTGAGTAGACAGTGGTCCAGGGTGCCAATGCCTTCCTCCTTCCTAAATTTTACAAAAATACAACATTTTGCATCAGTAGGAGGAGGTGACATCAGTCAATGTCGTCGAGGGGCGCCACATACCCTTGAGCCAGCACTGGTTATAGTAAACAACAGAGCCTGTGGAGAATCCCAGGTGACCTGTGACAGCCAGCAAACTGTTAAATGAATTGTT
The DNA here is from genome assembly GCF_031021105.1 of Erythrolamprus reginae. Classification (NCBI taxonomy): domain Eukaryota; kingdom Metazoa; phylum Chordata; class Lepidosauria; order Squamata; family Dipsadidae; genus Erythrolamprus; species Erythrolamprus reginae. The sequence goes on along the minus strand of NC_091950.1, from coordinate 307,008,478 downwards.
TTTAAGAGTCTGGCACAGATTTCAAGAATATTGCTCTATGCAGTATAAAAACGGATTGTTAAACTAAAACTTGTCAAGAAGTTTCCATCTCTTTGGGAATGAGCATCTTGAATCAGAAGTTTCATGATATGCTCCTTCTCCCTTTGGGCTTGCAGGTAGTATTATTGCCTTTCAAGGCTGAAAAAAAAACCATTGAAAAAGTTACAAGTAGATCATGTAAATAGGAATAAGATCTGTTTAGAATTTGTTTAGCTTGTTCTACAATACAGTGATCATATGTCCTTATAGCCTTATAGCCGCCCCGAGTTTTCGGACAGAGGCGGTATACAAATATAATAAATTATTTATTATTGTTGTTGTTGTTGTTATTATTGTTGTTGTTGTTTTGTGGATGTTGTTATTATTGTTGTTGTTGTTATTATTATTAGGTCAATCCTTTATTTCATTAAACTGTCCTTTGGATTAATTTAATTCATGTGTTGTATTTTCTTGGTTTTGCACTTGAATTTTCCTTTATAAAGCACAGTTATAAACATAATCGGTTACCTTTTTTTCAACCCTTATGTGCATCTTTGGACAAACTCAACGAATCTTAGATAACAAACAAGTGGATCTCCAAACAAATCAGTTCTAGGTTCTCATAGGAAGCACTAATTACCAGGCTCATATTGAATACATCTTGTAGAGAGTAGATTTATGAATAAAGAGTATAATGCTGAGAACATTAGAAGGCCAAAGAAGAGACAGCAAGGTACAGTAGATGGATTCGGTTACAGTAGTGATGAAAGACCTGAAAGTGTTTATTTTACAACTTAGCATATAATAAAACTGTAAGAATGATACTATTGAAGCCTTAAATAGGACAGAATGGAGACTGACAGAGCCAAAGTAATCTGATGCATCTAGTTTGGCTTAACAAGTCATGTGGATCTACTGTAATTTTCTCTAAACTGTGGTTTCTGTCTTGTTTCTAGAATTGCTGACAATATACTCCAAGGGGAAGACTTGTCACTGGAATACTTCCCCCCCCCCCCTGCAAGTTCAAAAACCTATGAGTTTGCAAACATTTCAACATCAGGTTAAAACTTAATTATTTACCAAGATAATATAAAATAGCATGCTGCTTTGTTTGTTCTGCTATTTTTATGTTTTTAATTTGTTCTCGCCGTAATATTATTCTATGAAATATGTAAGCCAAAAAGACTTCAAATAAATAAACTCATAAATATATAATTATGGAGCAATGAGAACTGAATATGCTCAGTAGGCACAGAATAATAATCATCCATTGGGAAGAAGGAAAATTAAGAGCATCCTATGCCTGCCTGGCTGAGAACCTCAACAGGTATATTGTTGTTCTGACCTATGCTTACTGATTAAATAAAATGACACAAATGTCTCACAAACCTCTTTTATCTGTAA